>NW_006159697.1:2785077-2824003 GCF_000334495.1 Tupaia belangeri chinensis
TATATATATATATATATATATACAAAAAATATATAAAAGTCTACACTGACAACTATAAAACTTGACCAAGAAAAATTTTAAAAAGAGAAAATATTTAAAACTATAGACCACTTTCATGGATTGGAAGACTCAGAATTACTAAGATTTCTACTGCCCTTAAATTGGTATAAAATGGAATTTAAGAACAATAAAAAAAAAGAAGCAGCAGACTTTTGAATAGATGAAAAAGCTCATTCTAAAATTTCCATGAAAATCCAAGGGATCCAACATAGCAAAGACATCTCGAAAATGAACAAAGATGACATAGGCTACCACACTTGGAGACTTATCATGGTGGAAATAAGCAAAGGCATCCCCCCATACCATAAAGGAGAACAGACACCTTCCTCAGAAGTGTCTACAGCAAAGGAAGAGGCCAGTACCCTTCACATTGGGCAGACTTACCAGCAGGTAAAGGAGTGGCATAGCTTTACTGTGGAAAACGGGAAGAATTGTTGGTGTATGCAGATAAGATGGAACAAAGCTAACAAAAAGCAGCCCGTCTTAGGTGGTTTGTTTATGGAACATACTTGGCTTTCTTTCTCTGCTAGAGAGAAAAGGAAGTTGGAAGAAAAGGCAAAAAAGCAGAGACATTAGAAGGCATTGACCAGGTCTTGATTATGCTGGGTCCGTTGTTGTTGAGACTCTGATTAGTCCTGTGGGCTAGTCTGAGTTCTATTTCCATATGTGATCTAGAGAGTGCTCATTTGATGTTCGTTCTCTTAATGTGACACTACGGTGATTAAAACGGTGTGGTCGTGGCTCAGGAGTAGACAACCAGAATGAAGGGAGAGCCCTGGAAGACACTCGCATTGGATTTGGGGCAAGTGTGTTTTGCAATTCGGTTGTAAAAGATGGTTTACTCAATAAAGGAATTAGAGTAGTTGGCTATTCCCATGGGGGAAAACAAATTTTGATTCATTTTAGATTTTCCTAAACATTTATGTTAATAAACACAGTATACGACTGCCAAATGGATAGAGGGGGAAAAAATGAAATAAACGGTATCAAATCTAGAGCCTGCATGGGAAGTTTGTCAAGATTGTATTTTTTCCTGTGGATTATGTAAATGTAAAATCCATGGTTTAAACACACACACACACACACATACAAGTTAATGAAGTAAATCTAATGATTAGGGACACAAAATAACAATAGCAAGTTCTACTGGAATACAATGGCCTGGATTTCAGAAAAAAAATAAATAAATAAAAGAGTTCATTCACTCCCAGAGCCCTAGCTTGCTGATTATAAACGGTCCTTTCAAATGATAACCCCGAAATGAGTTTGTTTTTAACCAAATTTAGTCTACAGAGCAACAGGAGCAGTGGGTCTCAACAGCTTAGCTTCAGTGTGTTAAAGGTTGAACGCATTTGAATAAAATGGAATGGTTAATGTGATAATTAGTGTGGTGCCTGTCCCAGTATTGTTGCCTCAAAGCCTCCTGTGGAAGACAAGCGTATCCTAGCTGGCTGTAAAAGCATCTGCCGACGAAATATTTCAGACTCTGTTGAGCACCACGCAGAACTCCTGGAAGGGTACATTTTGCAACGGAATATTGCAGTTAAAAAAAATGTGTGTATATATATATATGATTGTCAGGACTCTGGAGGATAGAAAGAAAAGGAAGATGGGAGATATTTTTTTCTTCTTTACCCAGTACCAGACATTGGCACGTTTCCCAAGCATCGTCTTGGGATAGTTAAGGCTTCTAAGCACCTACATTCACACATGGGGAAAAGGCATGCACATAGGCATGCACATAGGCATGCATGCATACTTTCGGGACTCAGGGCACACTACCCCAAAAGATGACTGTGGGACAGCAGACTATGCCACCCAAAATATACTGCTTTGGCATCATATAACCTGGTTATTCTGCAAAATGGCAGACAGCGGAGGGGCTCTAGAATGCTATGTTGTAAAGGAAATTTGCATCTCAAAAGGAAATCTGCATTACTGCATGTGTCTGTCAGAAAGGGGGCTGTTCAGAGACAACGTTTACTTCTTGAGATAGTTTATCTGGGTAACAAGATAATCTTTGTTTGCCATGGATTTCCTTTGCCTCGCCCTCCCATAACGTGTCCGATCCACCTCCCAAAACCTCCAGCCGGTCCCTTTCTGCGGCTCTGGATGCTGGGTGAACTTCAGTCATCTGCCCTTCCTCCAAGGCTCATTTTCTGTGAGACCGCCATCTGCAATGTGACAGAAAGCAGTCCAGAGCAGCCTGTGGGATACAAGGTCTATTTAAATCTTAAAGACCTCAGTGAAGTACAAGTTTAAGACTTTGCTTACACCCCGCATCAGCAAGGTTTTGCCCAAAAAGGCATGTTTTGTTTTATAGTAAACAAGCTATCGTGCTGTACAAGGAGGGTAGAGTTTACAGTGCATAGCTAGTCAGTTGTCTGCATTATTCTACAAGAACCAATATCAACTCTTGAGGAACAATGTGTAAGGTCTCCTCTTCCACACTTTCTCTTCATTACATAAACCAGCTTTCTTGGTTGCCATTCTGATGAGCACATGTCTGGGAAACCAGCGTTTGCTCCCTAGGTAATTCATCCAAAGGGCTGACTCAAATAAACTGCTTTTATTTTACCTGTGCCTCAACTTTTCTTTTAGCTTGAGAGTATGCAAACCACTAAAAATCGTTTTTCTCCTGTTGGTCTCTTTCACAATTTTTTTTAATTTTCAAAAAATATTTATTTATCTAATTGTATTTATTTATTTATTAAATTTGATGAGAGAAGGAGAGAGAGGAAGAGAGAGAGAGGGAGAGAGAGAGAGAAAGCAAGCTGCCAGGTACAAGACTTGAACTGCAGTCAGCCATGTGGGAGTCTAGCACCTCAACCAACACACCACCTGCTGGTCCCTCTTTTATGATTATTTAACTCACAAGCAGAACTGTAGAGACCCTATTTTCCCTTCCTATAACACACTTAATAAAGTCCCTGTGAATAAATAGCTCTGTACTTTAAGCCCATGTCTAAACAAAAGGACCTCGTTTGATGTTAAGGCATAATAACCCCATTCCAAAAACAGTTCCACCTCATACTCTGGATTAGGGGAGGAATCCTGCATAGAGAGGCCAAAAAAGTCTAAACAGATCCTTCCTAGACTTAGACTATTAGCATTCGATGAGACCTACCTCGTCCAATCACATTTCCACATGGTTTCCCATGCTTCATAGAACCTAAGCATAAGAAAAACCAGGTTTATGCAGCTCACCCTGCCATTTCAGATCTTCAGTCTGAAGACTCCATGTCACATCAAGCTATGATCAGATGGGACGTCTGTGGTGGTGTGGCCATGCCACATGCTTAACAGTGTGGCTAAGGCCACGTGCCAAGGTCTTGGATCCACACCCCCAGAAACTCCTTGTACACACCAGGTACACACGTACCAGTGATCCTGGCTGTCTGAGGCTGAGGGTGGATCAGAGCATGGAGACCCTGGTGGGGCTGTTGATCCGTCTCTCTCTAAGAAGAAATAAACAAACTTGAAAGAAAGCTATGATAAAAAAAAAAATCATTATTACTACCCATGAACCTGTTGATTCTTTATTCAGTTCATCGACGTTACATGGAAATCTTGATTGTAGTAGGGAGTAAATTTTCTCCCACCCCTACCTCAGAGCAGGAAAGTTTTATAGACCTCAGATGTGCTCTGAATAGAAGTAGCCAGCTCAAAAGAGCTAAGGGCTACATCTCATGCCATGGTTTTGGGGAGCATATTTGGTTTTCTCTGGTTGTTCTTGAGTTGGAAGGCAGGGAAAATATTAGGGAAGCTGCCCAGCATTGACAGAATCTTGATTATTCCGAGCTGGTTCTTGTGACCATGGCAGGTCGTCATTCTATCATGGTGGCCAGGCTATTGGCCAGCTGCATGTCCAGCCTTTAGTATGAACGTGTAAGTATGCGATGCTTTAATTGAAGATAGCAGGGATGGGGATTATGAAAAAAAAAAAAAAAAAGAAGGGTTGGGAGGACAAACAGATGCCTTTTGACCCACTATGAAGAAAAACCACTATCTCCCACAAACCTGCTTGATCATCTTGCAACAGCAAACTGTGATAATGTTAAATCTTATCTCTCTGTACGTGGGAATATATCTCTAGGTAGTCTTTTTTTTTTGTTTTGTTTTTAGAGACATTTTTGCTATAAGGCGCATGTGCTCACTGGAGAGACAGAGAGAGACACAGAGACAGAATGCAAGACATCACCCTCCACCAGGAGGGTGGCCACACAGCAATCTCCTCTCTTCCATTCTCATCTCAGGATTTGGGGCACACACATACATGTGTCCAGTGTGAGTTTCAAGCCACCAGGTCTGGGACTTGAACTGTGGTTGACCATGTTGGAGTCCAGAGCCTCAACCACTATGCCATCTGCTGGACTCTAGATAGCCTTTTCTTAAGGGCACATGGCCCTAGTCATGATGCCGGACACATGTGATAGCCACTGGACAGGCAGAGGGCACCATGTTTCTTGTCTCCTTTGGGCAGGTGATAGTTTTGTTATATTCACTGACTCCAGAGTGGGTATGCCTGGATGGGGGAGCCAAGGAGATTTGGGCACCAAAAGGCCCCACTAAGGTATGTTGGAACATCTCCCTTAGGAGCAAAAAGTATTACCTGACTGCTATTGGAGAATTTTAAGTAAAATAAAAAAAAAAAACAAGGAGCCAGCAGGTGGCATGGTGGTTAAGGTGCTGGACTACCATGTGGTTGACCATGGTTCAAGTCCCAGACCAGCACCTTGAAACTCATGCTGGGTGTGCATGTGTCCATGCCCAAAATCCTGAGAGGAGAAGGGATTATGGCATGGCCATCCCTCTTGGGGAGTGATTTCACGCTTTGTGTCTCTCTGTCTTTCTCTGTCTCTTTGGTGAGCACATGCACCATACAGTAAAAATCTCTCTCAAAAAAAAAAAAAAATTCTCCCAACCCAGAAACCCTTTTCACAATTTCATTATTGCATCAACATTAAATCAGGATGCTGTGTATGTCCCCCAAGCAATCCACTAAGTGATGATGAAGACAGAAAGAACTCTCTCCCTTTCTATGTAGCCAGGAAGACACAGCCACTACATACATGTTCTCAAGATGAATGTTCACTTATCCTCATGGAAGCGGACTTGACAACTTCACCTATGACACACAGTCCATCTGAAATGCATTTGGTAATTGGGGTGACCATCTGTGTTAGTTATCTCATGCAAAGGGGAAATCAGCTTCTCTGAGCTTCATGGCACAGGTAGTTTGACACCTGAGAGCCACTCCCTGTGGAAGTTAGCTCCTGACCTTCTACAGAGCTGGGCGGGGGTTGGGGGGTTGGGAGTTGGTGTCTATCTCTCTGATACTTCCATTTCAAAGACATTGCTGTGTCCTAAAGTTTATTTAGGTATATGTTGGGGTCAGCAGGTGGCATGGAGATTGAGGTACTGGACTCTTACATGACTCTTACATGTGGTTCGAGTTCCGAACCTGGTGGCTTGCTTTCTCACTTTCCTGCTCTCTCTCTCTCCCCCTTGTGCACATACTCTAGAGCAAATTTAAAATAATAATAACAATAAAAAATAAGCTTAAACAAAAAATTCTTTAAATATATTTATATGTCAGAGAGACCTAAATTTCAAAGAAATCCCAATGGCAGTAGTTGCCCCCTTATCTACAGGAACAGTTCGAAGATTCTCCAGGTGACACCTGCAACCACGTAGAATACTGAGCCCTGTATAAGACTGAGCTGTTTTATGCTTACATATTGATGATCAATTTATAAATTAGGCACAGTAAGAGATTAGCAACCATAAGCAGTCACTTTAAAAAGAACAATGATAATATACTCTAAAAAAATTTATGTTCATCTGGTTTTTCTCTCAAAATATCTTATTTTGCTATCCTTACCTAGTTTTTTTTGTTTGTTTTTTTTTTTTTGTTAGCTACAAGGAATATGCATTTGCTGGAGAAGGACAGTGAGAGAGACACTGTGTTATTGGTCCCTTCTGGTGAGGCGGAGTGGGCTAAAGGTGAAGGATAGATAAACAATATTTATGTCTACTAGTTCTCCTATTTTTTGAGAGGATGTCAAAACAGATACATTCCATTTAGCCCATGAGAAAGACACTCTGTTTGTTCTAATGCGGTGAGGCTACGAGGATACCAATTTAGAAATTGATTTCAGAATTCTTTGACAAAGGAGGAAGCGGTAGGAAATCAAAATGTATGGATTCACTTATGATTTAATGAGCACATCATTCCCGTCATTCTGTTTGCCCATTACATTATCCTCCAAACTCAGGTCCTCGGGGCCTTAACGGGAGAATTAAAATTGAAGAAGTGCATCTATCTCCACCATTCATATCCTTCCAACTCTTGCGTCAAATAAAAAAATTTACAAAAAGCCTTGCATCTTGTCACAAATATTCATTGATTCAACCCGTGCATCGTAATTGTAATGACTAAGGTCTCTGAGGAGAAGCAGGGTCAGGGGTTCCCATATGACCACAGGCTCGCTGAAAACTCATCAGAAGGGCAAAAAAAAGCCATCTCATCCAAGCCAATGAAGCCATTTTTGCTTATGGATGTCCACGTTGAGCATGGCTTCTATCTTGTCCCTTTGTTTTTTGGTTCTCAGCGCAGTTCTTCCAGGCCTGGCTTTGTGGGTGTAAGACCAATGCAATGAAGACATTTTTGCTTATGGATGTCCACGTTGAGCATGGCTTCTATCTTGTCCCTTTGTTTTTTGGTTCTCAGCGCAGTTCTTCCAGGCCTGGCTTTGTGGGTGTAAGACCAATGCAATAGGAAGGAGGCATAGCCTTTCATTCTGCCCTTCTTGGTCTTAACCGTGGTTTCTGAAACAAAGACAGATAAACAGGTGAGTAAGAGAAAAAAAAAATGCACTAATAAATATATCTGATACACACGGGGGACACTCACAGATGAGTAGACCCAGAGAGGTGATTAGAATTGCTGCTTAAATACCACCTTCAGCTAACATAAGAGGAAAGTGTGGAGAAGGCAAGTTATGGGGAGGTGCCACAAAAAATATAAACAATGATGGTAAGGTTGGTTCTGCAGATTTCAGCTGCCACCTTTTCTTTTCTTTTTTCTTTTCTTTTCTTTTCTTTTCTTTTTTCTTTCTTTTCTTTTCTTTTCTTTTTTCTTTCTTTTCTTTTCTTTTTTTCTTTTCTTTTCCCCTTTCCTTTTTTCTTTTCTTTTTTTTGTTCTCTTTTCTTTTCTAAGAATTATTCACTTAATTGTATTAATTATTATTATTTAAATTTGCTATAGGGCATGTGTGCTCATGAGAGCGAGAAAGTAAGCTACCAGGTCCAGGACTCGAACTATAATTAGCCATGTTGGAGTCCAGAGCCTTAACCACTGCACCACATGTTGGCCCAAGCTGCTAGTGACAAGAGTCTCTGTGATTTAGTCTTTGTGGCTCTTCCTGGTTTAGGGAAGAAGACATCCTTTTACATGGAGATACTCCTTACCAATGCAAATTTCCTTTACTTATGTAAGGGTAACTTCTACACTGATTTCAGAGTGTCAGCTGTGTCTACTCTTTCTCAAAATAATACTTATGCCAGAGAGGCATATTTAGAGTGGCTTATTCTGGTCTCATAGAGCAGTCAGAAAGAACCCCATGCTTGGTCTAATGCAGTGGTGTTGCCATTGGAACCACAGCTGGCTTCAAATACAGAAAGAAGAATACTCCTTCCAAAAGACGTGGACAATGAAGGAAGTCTATCCTGTCCTTTTCTGTAGTTCATCATTGCACTAGCCAACCACCGAGGGTGAACAATGAGGACATGGAAGAAAGGACAATGGGTCAGCTGCTGGTGTGGTGGTGAAGGTGGCCAGGTCCCACATGATCAACTGCTTGGTATGAGTCCTGGACCCAGAAACTTGGAAAACATGGTGGGTGGGTGTATGTGCATGCCCAAAGTCCAGAAAGAACAATGGAGGACAAAAAATTGTGGCATGGTCATCCCTCCATGGGGATACTTTCTCACACTCCCTTTCTTGCTCTCTACCTCTCAGGTGAGTGCATGCACCCTATAACAAAAAAAATAGATATCTTAAAAAGAAGAAAAAAAAGACAATGAAGAAACACTCAGAATCCCTTCAGCATAAGTATTTCCTTACTCATTGGTAACTAATGGTGGAGTGTCAGTAGAATGTGTACGCAGAAGCAAAATAAAAACAGTTGATTTAGTTCTATGCAGTGTTTCCAACTGTTCTGGTGAGAGCAAAATACATATGCATATAGATACTCACTAAGAAATACAAATTGGGTAATTTCAGCAATTCCTTATGCAAGTTAAATGCTCTTATATTTGCATTTAAAGCTGACATTTTATCATATAAAGATGAATGGTATTACCCAGGCTAATAATTTAAAATTTTAATCTTCCTTTACTTAGAAGAACATTAAATAGCAAATACAAAACACCTAAGAAGTCAAATGAGAGACTGCGGAAGAAAAAAAAAATGTTATTCTGCTATTTTAACAAGGGGTTCCACGTTTTCATTTTGTACTGAACCTCACAAAAGTGTATAGTTAACACTGTTGATGGCCAGGTCATAATCTCTATAAATTCCACCCACGCTTACAGAGACATCTACATAATATAAACAAAAATCTGCTATTCCATTTATTGACAGGGTTCTTTTTTTTTCTTTTTCGCTTTGATACTCAAAAAAAAAAAAAAAAATCTTACAAGCAAATACCATGGAGTTCTGTTTCCCTTTTGGAATGTCTTAGAAGTCACTTTAGCATAATCTCTTGAAAGATGAGCTGACACTCTTGTTTTGAGTAAGTCAGTCTTTTAAGAAAGTATTTGTTAGAATATTAACTGTCTTTGGGACCAGCAGATGGTGTACTGGTTACTTCACTAGACTCCCATGTATTTGACTGCAGTTCGAGTCCCGGACCTGGTGGCTAAAAACTCATGCCAGGCATGTGTGCATGCATGCCCAAAATCCTGAGAGAAGAATGAAGGAGAAGGGATTGCAGCATGGCCATTTCCCTTGGAGGGTGAGTTCTGACTTTCTGCCTCTCTGTTTCTCTTGTGAGTTCATGAGCCCTATAGCAAAACTCTCTATATAAGAAAAAGAAAAACAAAAACAAAAAAACAAAAAACAATATTAATTGTCTTATCCCCCTTTCTCTTTTCTTTTTTTGTGGGGGGGAGAGGTTTTTGCTATAGGGCGCATGCGCTCGCTAGAAAGACAGAGAGAGACAGAGAGACAGAAACCGAGAAATCATTCCCAATGGGGTATGGCCATGCCCCAATCCCTTCTCCTCCATTCTCCTCTCGGGATCATGGGTCCACACGCACATGCACCTCATGAGTGTAAGCCACCAGGTCCGGGACTCGAACCATGGTCAACTACATGGGAGTCCAGCGACATAGCCATTACGCTAACTGCTGGTTCCTTATGGCTCTTTCTCAACCAGAAAACTAGCCTGGATGCTTGAAGGCATCCTTGCCATTTGCTATCAACTTGCTTGGCTTTGTTGTTAAGTCAGTGCTGCTCAAATTTGGCTTCACAGTAAAGCCTCTCAAGCACCACCCAAAAAAGAAAAATCTCCATCTTCAGGCTTCATCACGGACAAGGCACCCCAGACTTCACAGGAGTCCCAAGTGAGACTGAGGTCAAGATGTACCGTCTAAGTGAAGAGAAGAGGATAGAGAAAGATAGCAAGTGAACAAGAGAGGCAGGACGTTAGTGAGAAACAGATATGGCTTATTACCTGTTGATGATGACATGGATAGTATTCTCAACTGGATGGGTCTGAGAAGTATTTCATGATGGGCAAAGTCTTTTTACAAGCAAAATGAGAAATAGAGATTGACTGTTTTAAAAAATAATTAGAATAATAAGAATAATGATTGGGGAAAACATAGAAAAGATATTGAATGTTGAAACAGGGAGATTAATGTCTCTGTACTGACTGACATGCATGGCACTCCCTTTTGAAAAAAACAATGTAATACACTGTAAAGTTATATGTAATCCAATGTAATATAAAGAAGATTTTGATGATAATAAAAAATTTTAAAAAAAGATGTACCGTCTAAACATAAGACAGCCTTTCTCCACTTCCCCAAGCAGTAGAATCCTGAGAATCTTGAAATCCCAGAGCCCAGGGCTCCTCCCCAACCCAACGGATGAGTCCTGAGGGCAGCGAGAGCTCTGTGCATTTTGCAAGATCTCCAGGTTATTGCTGTGGTCAGGAGCATTTAGGAAGCAGTATTCTAAGATGAACTGAGAGAGGAGAAAAAGAAAACTGGCAATGGGACCACCTGTGAAAGAAAAGGCTCTGAGAATCAAACGTTTTCTCTAGTATTCCCTTCCTAAACACATGTGCACTGAATTTGGACAACTTTTCTTTCTTTTTAAAATGATTTTATTTGAACCAGCAGGTGGTATAACGGTTACATAGCTGAATTCCCATGTGGTCGACCACAGTTCACGTCTTGGATCCAGTGGCTTAAAACTCATGCCAGTCCTCATATTTAAAGGGTAGATAGACAACATAATGAAATTTTTAACTATTTGTATGTCATTTTGAAAGTGTGCTTTCATTATTTGTGATCATGTTGTCTTTCAATATAGGCATAAACCTTCCACTCTTGAACAAAGCAGCTGCTTTCTAAAAGTGGTAATGGCTTCTTTACCTTTTATTTCTTTCGTAAATGAAGCTTTTTCTTTAAGAATGTGACTTTAAAGTGTTGTCTATTGCATAGAACAGTTGACACTCCGTTATTGTAAAGTGAAGATTGTTCTACTGCATGTGAAGTGGACCATGCAGATTTCTGTATGTTCTCAGTACGCATCACTAGATAATAAAGTCTTTTGTGAACAAGGAAAAAAAAAAAAAAAAAAAACTCATGCCAGGCAGGTGTGTGCGTGCATGCCCAAAATCCCAAGAGGAGAATGGAGGAGAAGGGATTGTGGCATGGCCATCCCCCCTAGAGGGTGATTTCTTGTTTTCTGTCTCTCTGTGAGCGCATGCACCCTATAGCAAAAGTCTCTCTAATAAATAAATAACTAAATAAATAAATTTAAATTATTTATTAATTATTATATTTTTAAAATTTGTTACAGGGCACATGTGCTCAGCTGGGAGAGACTGAGAGAGGAAGTGAGAAAGCAAGCTTCCAGGTCTGGCACTAGAGCTGTGATCGGCCATCTTTCTTTTTTCTAAAAATGTCTTCCCAAGGGGCCTGGGAGGAAGCACACCTAGATAGTATTCATCTTACTACACAGGCCACCTCGTCTCAGTCATTGTGACGTACCTCTCTGTCCTGACTCTGGTATCACGTAACGATGAGTGAGCTGTCTCGTCCATACTAAGGTTAAACTGAAACATGCCTTTATTTATTTTTTCAGAGAGAGATTGTTGCTATAGGGCATGTGCACTTACCAGAGAGACAGAGAGAGAGAGAGAGAGAAAAGTGAGAAGTCACCTGCCAGGAGGGGATGGTCCTGTCTCAATCACCTTTCTTCCATTCTCCACTTGGGATTTGGGGCATGCAGATATAAACACCCAGCATCAATTTCAAGCCCCCGGGTTGGAGACTCTAGCCGGGTCAGCCATGTGGGAGTGCAGTGCCCTAACCACTATGCAACCTGCTGGTCCCACCTTCCTTTCTGTGGACTCTGAGTTTGAACAAAATCCTGCTCTTTTGGCCAATAATAACTAAAACATCTCTAAATCTACGTATGACCTGTAAGCCCCTCCCAATCCCACTTGAAGATGTCCTGCCCTTTTTTGGGCCAAACCAAAGGATAACCTCCACGTATTGACTGATGGCTTCCGCTTTCCAAAATGTACAAAAGATAACCCGTAACCCAACCTCCTGGGAGCACTTTCCTCAGGCTACTTGACTTTGTGATTCCAGGCTGAAGTCACTCCAATTGGCGTAGAATAAAGCTCCTTCAGTTCTTCACGGTTTTCTTTCTTCTCTGCACACCGGCTACACCACTTTGCTTTGTATCCATGTAAGAAATTGTTGGCAACTCAGAGGTTGACTTATGACAGGGTTTCTGTGGGTCAGGAATTTGGGCATAGACTGGCTGGCATTTCTGCTTCCATGTCTCACAAGGCTGCCATCGAGGTGTCATCCAGGGCTCTGGTCTTAGCTGAGGTTCTGAGGTTCCTGTGGGGAAGATGTGGTCATTGGCAGAGTTCAATGTCTTGTGAGGCATAGGAAGAGGGTCTCACTATTGTGGCAGCTGGGTGAAGAGGGCACTCAGTTCTATACCATGCTGGCTTCTGCAACATGGCGGCTCACTTCTTCAAAGTCAGCAAGAAAGAGGCACCTAACGACACAAAATTTATGACCTATATGTCACATGATTACAGAGGCTGCATCTCACTTCCTCTGCTGTAGTCTTCTTCTTTTTCTTTTTAAGAGAGATTTTTGCTATGGGGTGCATGCACTTGCTGAAGAGACAGAGAGACAGAAAGCGAAAAATCACCACCCCCCGGGGCGGGGAGATGGCCATGCCACAATCCCTTCTCCTCCATTCTCCTCTAGGGATGTTGGGCATGCACACACATGTGCCCGGTGTGAGTTTAAGCCACCGGGTCCAGGACTCGAACTATGGTGGACTACGTGGGAGTCCAGAGACATAGCCATTACACCAAATGCTGATCCCTCACCTGGCATGAGTTTTAAGCTGCCGGGTCTAGGACTCAAACTGGAGTTGACTATGTGGGAGTCCAATGACGTAGCCATCACATCATCTGCTGGTCCCCTCCTCTGCTGTATTTTACTGGTTAGAAGCCAGTCTTCGGTCCCCTCCACACTCCAACATGTCAGTCGTGGGAGTTGGGAACAGTGAGAGCCATTTATCTGTCTGCTACATTTCACTTATTCAGAAAATTTCTCACAGTGTTGGATCCGACATCCTCATCTTCACGGGAGAGAGGAAAATGGTGCAATGAATGGACCCAAAGCCCAGATGATTGTTAGCAAATTTCCTTTCTTTCTTTCTTTCTTTCTTCTTTCTTTCTTTCTTTCTTTCTTTCTTTTTCTTTTTCTTTCTCTTTCTTTCTTTCTTTCTTTCTTTCTTTCTTTCTTTCTTTCTTTCTTTCTTTCTTTCTTTCTCTTTCTTCTTTCTTTCTTTCTTTTTCTTTTTTCTTTTTTTTGGAGAGGTTTTTTTCGCTATAGGGTGCGTGCACTCACCAGACAGACAGAGAGAGACATAGAGACAGAAAGCGAGAAATCACCCCCCAGGAGGGATGGTCATGCTGCAATCCCTTCTCCTCCATTCTCCTCTCGGGATCTTGGGCATGCATGCACACGCGCCCCGTGTGAGTTTTAAGCCACCGGGTCCGGGACACGAACCGTGGTCGACTACGTGGGAGGCCAACGACATAGCCATTACACTAACTGCTGGTTCCCTCTTTTTTCTTTTTTGGAGGATAGATGGGACCAACAAGCTACTGAAAGGTGAGAGGAAAATCTACTGAAAGGTGAGAGGAGACAAGCTATACCACACAAGAACAAAGGGTGTCTTATTCTGCACGTAAAAATACTTTAAGAATTGCTCGGAGCTGCCCTCGGTGGTTTGGAGACTTTTTCTTTCTTTCTCTCTCTCTTTCTTTCTTCCTTTCTTTCTTTATTGCTTGCTTGCTTGCTTGCTTTTAGGGAGAGATTTTTGGTATAGGGTGTGTGCACTTGCCAGAGAGACAGAGAAACAGAAAGCAAGAAATCACGGCCCTGGGGGAATGGCCATGCCACAATCATTCTCCTCCATTTTCTTCTTTGGACTTTGGGCACTCACACACATGCACCTGGCATGAGTTTAAGCTGCCGGGTCCAGGCCTTGAACCATGGTCTACTATGTGGGAGTTCAGCAATGCAACCATTATGCCATCTGCTGGTCCCAGAGACCTTTAGTCTTTCTTTGTTTGCTGGATGAAATTCCTAGGGAGGGAGTTTAAGACAATTGCATTTCTATTGGGAAGAAGTGTTCTCAGTCAGATAAATAAATTCCACAGAGAATCCCCCTGGCTATGGGGGATGAGGAAAGCATGACAAGGTTAAAGTGGCTGTGATTCTGAGGCCCTTTCTGTTACTGAGCATGTCAAATATGTGTCTGTTTTTGAGGGATTGTTTCCTGGGCCCAATAAGACAATAACAAAGAGTCTTCCCCCTTGCGTGATTTCTTACAGTGCATTTTCAAGGATGCAAGGTCACCGGTTCTATATACCCTACCACAGAGAACAGGATGAGGAAACAGATTCAAAAGTCCAGGGGTGAAAACTCACTTAATACACACACACACACACACACACACACACATCTCCAAAAAGTTTGTGAAGAATGCATATGCTAGTCACAAAAAAAATTCATAGATTCCAGATTCTCCTTTCTTTTCTTTTCTTTTCTTCTCTTTTTTCTTTTCTTTTTTCTTTTCTCTTCTGTTTTCTTTTCTTTTCTCTTTTCGCACCAAGATAAACTTAGAGTTTAATGCCATTGTTTTGTTATCCTTTTGCAGTCCTGCTGCATGGTCATCCCCTGTTCTTGTGTTAACAACATCCAATTAGGGGCAGTTGGTGGTGTTGAAGAGGCTGGACCCCCCCACATGGCCAACTTGATGCTTTTCATCCTGGTCCTAGAGATTTGTAAAACACACCAGGCATATGTGCATGCCTGACCAAAATCCAAAGAAGAAAATGGGGGTTAAAGGATTGTAGCATGACCATCTCCCACAGGGGGTGCTGTCTTACTTTCCCTCTCTTTGTCTCTCTGTCTCTCTCCAGAGGGCACACACACCCTATAGCAAAAGAAAAAGAAAAAGAAAATTAAATGCAAATATTTTACGCAAGGATCCCTTTTTTATTATTTTATTTTAATTTACATTTGATCACATTTCTCTCTGCAGTGTACAACATGGCTTTTTTCCAGCATGAACACCATGCATGTCAGTCAGATAAAGGCATTACTATATACATTATCATCAGCAAAGAGCTGACGAGGACATTTTTATGCCAGAGTTACGCATTTCATGTCTCCAGCAGAGACAGATCAAGGCTTTTGACTACAACGATAATCAGTATCATTCTCTCCTCTTCACAGGGCTCGTTTTCCTACCAGGCTATGGAGAACAACAGAAGTTTTCAGAGAACGAGGGTCCTCCATTGGTCCTCTTAGAAGAAGTGAAGAGAGGTCAAGGATTCTGGCCAAGGACTTCACTATCGGGTGCTTTCCACTACTCCGCGATGCCTTTCACGATGGGGATGAGAGACCTTCGATTCTCATTCTCCCACATCCATTCATCTTTCCTCAGTAACCAAATGCAATTAGCCAACACAAGTGGGAGAGACTTCACATCACAGACATTTTACCCTTGTAATTAAATCTCCTTTGAAAGTTTATAAGTGTCCCTTTTAGTGACCCTCAGAGGGAACAAAAAGCAGGCAAAGTTTCCACAGTCCAAAACATTGTTTTGTTTTGTTTTTAATTTCTTTTCCCGCAGCAGACATGCGCTTATGAAGTTTCATAGGCCTCTCTCTTGTGCTGGGCCTTTGAGTTAGCATTGGGAAACATATAAATGAATATCCAGACTGGAAAATTCAGGGTGCTTGGGGGTAGATCCGCTACCATGCTAATATGAGCTGGACTTACAGCAACTCTGAGGAGACCTCTAACTCCTCATCCAACACCCAGTCCAAAGACTTGTCCTTTGTCAAGACGTCAAGATTTTGTTCTTCAGTCTAATGGCTGGTGACTGTGTTGTCATCTGTTTCCGGTGATCTTAAACTGTGTTGCTGAAAACTTTCTTGTCCAAACTGAGGAGGAAAAAATGTGTGTATTGCTAAGGGTGGAACTGCTGGCCCAGAGGGTATACACACCTTCTACCCATCGCCAATTCTACAAACTGGCCAATGGGTACCCCCACCTGCAGGGTAGGAGACCCCCATTCATTTCACATCTATACCTAGAATTGACATTGTCTGTCCTTTCTACACTAGCAAATTTTGTAGGTTGTGATGTGGTGTAACACTGGGGTTTCAGCATACACTCCCCTGATGACTAACATGTTTAGGAAGCTTTCAATATGTTTATGGGTTACTTAGACCAGCGGTTTTCAATGCATTGATTCCAGTTCATCTTCCTATTGGGTTTTCTGCATTTTTTTTTTGATATTGGTTTATATGAAACTTTAAAATATATTTGGCATGTAAGTTTTACCAGGTACACATTGCAATTACTTTTAAAAAAGTTTATTATTAAATTTGTTACAGGGTACATATGCCTACCAGAGAGAGAGACAGAGAGAAAGAGAGAGAGAAAAGAGAAGGAAAGTGAGAAAGCAAGCCACCAGATCCAGGACTCAAACTGTGGTCAGCCATGTGGGACTCCAGTGCCTTAGCCACCATGCCACCTGCTGCCCCCCTCCCCAAACAATGACTTTTTCCAACTCTAACTCATCTTTTCACTCCTTAAATGGTAAGTCTGTGAAGAGAAGTTTGTAGTCTTTTGTAGACTTTAAGGTCCACATAGATTTTATAGACCTGAATATACACATCTGAGATTGTGGTTGTGTTCCTTACCTGTTAGCGTTACTGTCCCCAAAGATATTTTTTTAGCTTGCAAAAAACAAACAGAGATGCTGTAGAGGACTACAGATTTTACAGGGTGACCTCTACTCTTCTTTATTCCAGTCTTCTTGACTTTGTGATGTTAATAATAGAGACAATCAGTTCCTAGCATTATTTTATTTAGAGAGATTTTTGCTATAGGGCGTGTGTGCTCGCCAGAGAAACAGAAAGCGAGAAATCCCCCCCCCAGAGGGGATGGCCACGCCGCAATCCCTTCTCCTCCATTCTCCTCTCGGGATCTTGGGCACACACACACATGTGCCTGGCATGAGTTTGAAGCAGCTGGGTCTGGGACTCAAACTGCAGTTGGCCACGTGGGAGTCCAGAGATGTAATCATTATACCACCCCTGGTCCTGGCCCTGCGTTATTTTAAATGAACCAGTGTAAACTCTTGACAAACAACTTGCAACCTCTCCTCTTCTCATTGTCATTCTCATTCTTTTCTTTGTGTTATAAGACAGCTTTGGGGGTCAGCGGGTGGCATAGTGATTAAGGTACTTGGATGGCATGTGGCTGAAGGTGTGGATTGAGTCCTGGACCCAGAGGAGTGAAAAACACACTGGGCACGTGTATGTGTGTGTCCAAAATCCTGAGAGGAGAATGAAAGAGAAGGGATTGCAGCATGGCCAGCCCTCTGGGGTGGGGGTGGGGGGGAGAGGGACACTTTCTCTTCAGTTATCTCTCTTTCTCTCTCTCCCCTCTCTCATCTCTTCCCAGTGAGTGCATAATGCCCTGTAGCAAAACTAGAAAAAACGAAGTGTTATCAGTTGCTGTCAGTGAGCACACGTCTAAGAAACCAGAGTGTTTGCCCAAGCAATTCGTCCTAAGCCCTGGCTTAAATAAAACACTTTTATTTTGTTTATTGTGCCTTGAACTTCTTTGTAGGTTGACGGTATGAATGAATACAAATTAGGCATGTTTTTATTTTTTTATGGTGGTACAATTTCCATTTTCCATCCCCACCTAATCACTGCAACAACACTCATTTTGGTCATGAGGAAGATGGAAATGGAATGAAAGTATGAGTTTATTTTGGTGAGGAAAAAAATGTGAAATTTATGTATAATTTTGCCATCATTAGGAAAACGTTATCTCTCTCTCTCTTTTATTTAATTTCTCCATGCATGTGAGTGAGAGAGAGAGAGAGAGACTGTCACCCTCAACAGAGTCATCACGCCGCCATCTTCCCTGCAGCCCTTTGGCCAGCCAGGATCACAGGCATGCCTGGGATGAATAGGGAGGCCTTAGACTCGAACCTGGAGTCTTCCCACAGAGCTTTGGCATGGCTCAACAGAGTCCTGGCATCTGCACTACTGCAGCCTGGCTGGAAATGTTCTCTCTCGAAAAGTCAGATGAAGACTTGAACAGCCAGTGAGTAGGCAAACTACCCAGTTAGCACCGTAGTGAACAGAGCAAATGAAGATTGAACGTGGGGGCACCTGAGCTGCTGTCATCTTGTGCAGGATGAAAACAGGGATCGAGAATTGCTGCTGCTGCTCAGATCAAAGATGGGGCAGGAAAGCATCTGAAAGAGTCTCACGAAGACAAGACAACTCAGGGCAGAGACATGGAAGATGGTGATGAACATGCTCACTGATTTTCCCCGAGCAGTTGTCAAAGGGAAGCCATCCATCAAGGTGTAAGTGCTTGGCAAACCGAGACAGAAGGACCGGCGAGAGTCAGAAGATTACAGACAGTAGCCGCCGATGGGAGCTACAGAGTAGGAGACTTCGGGAAGAGGAGAGGTTGAGATGATGAAAGAGAGGATTGCAAGGCACTTACAGATGTCTGGGACTCCCCAGCTTCGGAGCTTGGCGAAGCAGAAAGCAGTAGCTGACCTGTTCTGCCCAGATTACAGTTCTCAGAGAAAAAGAGTTTGCCAGTCAATCGGACTTCAAGGAATATTCCTGTCACTGTCACACGAACAAATTATCTGCCATCGCCAAATTGCCTCTATTGAAAAGGTTTCAAATAGAAGGTCTCTGGGAAAAATGTGTCATGACTTTCCCAACGTTCTGATAGATGAGTGTTTCATACACTACTACTCTGTTGGAAAGCTAAGAGATATTTTTTTTTTTTTTAGATTTCTAGTTTTCTTTTCTTTTCTTTTTTTTTTTTTGGAGAGGTTTTTGCTATAGGGCGCATGCGCTTGCCAGACAGACAGAGAGAGACATAGAGACAGAAAGCGAGAAATCACCCCCCAGGGGGGATGACCACGCCGCAATCCCTTCTCCTCCATTCTCCTCTCGGGATCTTGGGCACGCACGCACACACGCCCAGCGTGAGTTTTAAGCCACCGGGTCCAGGACGCAAACCGCAATCGACTACGTGGGAGTCCAGCGACATAGCCATTACGCTAACTGCTGGTTCCCAGATTTCTAGTTTTCTAAGTACAAGGCCACTTCAAAAAGTTCACAGGAAAAGGAAATGGAAGAATGAGTTTATTTTGGTGGGACACAGATCTGAAATTTGTGAACCAGTGTTTTTCATAACACACATTTTCCATGAACCCTCCCCCCCCGCCTGTAATTTGGAAAACCTCTCATATATAACAGAAAATAGAATTCTTCATCTTTGTTGGATCTGAGAGAATAAAGTTCATCTTCAGGGTAAGTATAAATTACCCGGTCATCTTGTCCAAATGATTCAAGATGTCTGAATGTGGCCCAAAGTTCTAAATTTCTCTCTCTCCTCTCTTTTTTTTTTTTCTTTTAATTTGCCAGTGGGTGTGTGAATTTGTCTGAGAGAGACCAAGAAGAGATAGACGGGAAGAGAGAGAAAGAAAGCATGCTCCAGTGGGATGGGGTCATGCCCCTTTTTCACCCTTCATCCTTTAAGGATTATCTGTGCACATGCAGGTGCCTGCCATGTTTCCCAAGTCATCAGAGCCTAGAATTTGGACCACATGGTCAGCCATGTAGGATCCAGCTCCCATAGCCATCAAGTACGGAGCCAGCCCAAAGTTCTAAATTTCGAACAAGCTCCTGAGTGTTGTCTATACGGCTGGGCCATGGTTTGTACTTCATAACGTCAGAGTGCAAGAGCACCCGAGGTCTTCACGTAGACACCCCAAATTGTGTTGACATCCACCCGGATGAAGGGACTCCAGAAAACTTCATGACACATGGAATTAAAGCATGAGTTTATCTGGGTGCACAACTGTTTGAAATGCATGGATGTGTTTTCATAATTCACATTTTCTCAGCAACGTTTGCAAGCTCCCCACTTCTACATAAATTTTCTGTTGCTGATGTAACCAATTGCGGTCGATTTAGCAGCTGTGTTTCTACATTCTGTAGGTAGGAAAGCTACATGGCCCCGGTTACTTCTCTACTCAGTTTTCTAAGGGTGAAATCACAGTGCCAGCCAGCTGAACTCAGACTCCGGAAAACCCTCACTCATCCAAGTTGTCAAGCCAGCCTGTTGGCTCAAGCTATGGGTTCCCTGTTGTCGCAAGGCTGAAGTCCCCCCTTGTCTTTCTGGCTGTTCGCCGGGACTTCGCAGATCTCCTCGGGTCATCTCTGCAGTCCTTACAGGTAGTCTGGCCTTCCTTAGATTTTAAAAGGATCATGTGATTAAGTCAGGCTCCTTCACATAATCCAGGATAATCCCCCCTCTGTGAAAGCCCACAACTTTAATCACATCTGTAGAAGTCCCTTTGGCGGTGGGCTCTTAAGAACTTTACAGTTCCTGGGGATTAGGGTGTGGGATTCTCGGGGTGGATATTATCCTGTCCACTATAACGTCTGACCATATCATTCTGTGACTACCAGAGGTCCCTCTTCTCAACAAGGAGGTGTGTGATAGGACTCTGGATTTATCTCTGAAAAACATCTCTATCCAAACTCATGCACCCAACACCACGCCTCCACAGAAGTACTCTCTTTTAAAAAAAAAAAAAAAGGAAAAATGTATTAGAGAGATTTTTGCTATAGGGTGTGTGTACTTGACAGAGAGACAGAGAGAGACAGAGAGAGACAGAGAGACAGAAAGCAAGAAATCACCCCCCGAGGGGAAGACCACGGCACAACTCCTCCTCCTCCGTTCTCCTCTCGGGATCTTGGGCACTCACGCACATGCGCCTGGTGTGAGTTTAAGTCACCGGGTCTGGGATTCAAACCATGGTTGACCCACGTGGGAGTTGAGTGATGTAACCATTATGCCATCTGCTGGTCCTTATGGTGCCCTTATTTGTTTCTACTGCTGTAACAGAGGATGAAAGACAGGCTGGCTTCAGCCACAGAAACTGATCTTCTCCCAGTCTTGCAGGCTAGAAGCCCAAGTTTCAGGTGAAGCAGACAGGCTGTTCCTGAGGCCTCTCTCCTTGGTGTGTAGACACTGTCTTCTCCAGGTGTCTTCACGTGGGCTGTCCTTCTGTGTTCTCATCTCAGTCTTTAAAGGAAATTTGCAGGGCCAGCAGATGGCGTAGCAGTTACATGGCTGGATTTCCACATGGCCAAGGGTAGCTCGAGTCCCAGAGCCGGAGGTTTGAAAATCATGTGGGATGCATATGCATGCGTGCCCAAGATCCAGGAAGGAGGATGGAGGAGAAGAAATTGCATCATGGCCATGCCCCTGAGGCGTGATTTCTCCCTTTCCCTCTCTGTCTCTCTGTCTCTCTTCAGCAAGCGCATGAGCCTGAAAGCAAAAACCTCTAAAAAAGTTACCGTAGGGTGCATGCACTCACTGAAGGCAAAAACAGAGAGAAAGGGACAGAGAAAGAGAAGGAAAGTGAGACTGCACCCCCCCCCAAGAGAGATGACCATGCTGCAATCCCTTCTCCTCCATTCTCTTCTCAGGATTTTGGGCATGCACGCACACATGCACAGCAAATTTTTCAAGCCACTGATCCAGGACTTGAACCACAAAGTCAGCTAATGTGGGAATCCAGCTGCCAACCATACTTTAATTGAATTACCTCTTTCAAAAACTAATCTCCAAATACGGGGAATCTTCCAAACGTTTAGAAGAAGTGCCTATAATGAGAAAAACCATGCATGCATTTCAAAATACTGTTTGGGTCAAAACAATCATCTTTAATTCTGATTTTTACCATTGTTTGAAGTTCCCTCATATAGGCACATCCTCCAGCTTATGTATGGTGGTGCTGGGGCACAATTTAGCTCAGACCACATTCAAGTTGCTCTAGTCCCTTCTACTCAGTTTGAACTGGTTTTGGTCAGTCTCTAAAGCTGATTTTCTATTCTCATTAAGGACTGAAGCCATGCCAGTCCCACCCTCCCTCCAGACGAATGCACTGTTTACTCCCAACGGGGGGCATGTGAAGAGAAAGTATGGACCTAGCAATAAATAAAAATAGAATGGGACCAGCAGCTGATGTAATGGCTATGTCGCTGGACTCTTATGTAGTCGACTGCGGTTCGAGCCTTGGACCCGGTGGCTTAAATTCACGCCAGGCGCATGTGCATGTGTGCCCAATATCCTGAGAGGAGAATGGAGGAGAAGAGATTGCAGCATGGCCATCCCCCCCTGGGCGGTGATGTCTCGCTTTCTGTCTCTCTGTCTCTCTCTGTCTTTCTAGCGAGCGCACGTGTCCTATAGCAAAAACCTCTAAACAAACAAACAAAAATACAGACTAAAACTCAGTTCTTCATAACAGCTTTGCAAAACTTGAAATGGCTTCAATTATACAGTAGTGCACATTTCTGGAGACGTTGGGCAATTTGTACCTGAGTTATCCTTTGATGTCAGATTATAGGAGACACGAAGCAATTAGTTTGAAAGGGTTCAGGAGACAGTACAGCCACAGAGGTGGGTCTGGAGAGAGAGGGGAACTTACTCTCAGATATGCAAATGCAAAGTCCAACAGCAAAAATCAATATCTTGTGGGAATTTATTTTGTCAACAACAATAGATGAATTCACATACAGAGACATGTGTGAATAGCAAGTTTCTGGGCCAACAGGTTGATTTCTTTTCTTTTCTTTTTTTTTTTTTTTTTGAGAGATTTTTGCTATAGGGTACATGCACTTGCCAGAAAGACAGAGGAGAAACAGAGAGACAGAAAGCGAGAAATCACCCTCACTTCAGGGGACGATGGCCACACCACAATCCCTTCTCCTCCACTCTCCTCTCGGGATCTTGCACATGCATGCACACACTCCTGGCGTGAGTTTAAGCCACTGGGTTTGGGACTTGAACTGCAGTCAACTACATGGGAGTCCAGCGGCATAGCCATTATGCCATCTGCTGGTCCTGCAAACAGGTTGATTTTTGAATTGTTCTTCCCATAAAGAGAGCTGTGGACCCATCACAGATAAACCAAAGGTTCTGAACAGCTTTCTTCAATGTGGTCAGACTGTTGTTGTGCCAGTTTGCAGAGACTTCAAAAAGTTTGTAAGATAGAAAAATACAATTCAAGGACTTAATCTTACTGCCATCAAACTTTGAAATCCATGCATAATTTTTTTCATAATGCACATTTTGCCTGAATGTTTGGAAGGCCCCCTCATATACACACATCCCAAGGGTCTTTTGTGAGGGTCATTGGGTGTCTAAGACAGATTTTGGGGCTGCAGGCAAGAACACCTATCCGCTCTCCCCAGATAAATGGTTGTGAACCTTACTGGGTTACAAGAGGGTTGTAATCAGCTGTGCAAGCAAACCACCACTTAAGTCCTATCGCATTCCAAACACATTCACAGCTCTCCAAATACGGGATTGTTGGAGAAGTCAGGACGTATTTTTCTATGTTCTTCTACGCAAAAATGTCACGACTTTTTTGACAACCCAATATAATGGACCTCAAAGTGTTTGGTCTATACTGATTTTATTTCTTACCTTTATTAAGGTTAAATTAGAACTGCTTACCAGAAAATGATGTAATGCTTATGTTGATGGACTTCCGCATGACTGATGGGGCTTGAGTCCCAGAACCGGATGACCGAAACTCATGCTGGACATGTGCATGCGTGCCCAAAATCCCAAGAAGAGAATGGAGGAGAAGAGATTGCAACGCGATCATGCCCCCTAAGGAGTGATTTCTCACTTTCTCTCTCTTTGTTGCACCCTGTAACAACAACAACAAAAACAACAACAAAAACTCTCAAAAAAGAATTGATAATGTGTACCTGAGGAAAACCACTGTGTTAAGAATTGTGTTATTGTGTCTGTGTGCAGAATCATGATTAGACTTTTATCAACTGCTCAGTGAAGTTGCATGTATGAAAGGAGAACATTTTCCTTTACAGAAATCAAGGAGGAATGGGGAGCATGGAGTGTTTAGAAAGCTGACTGGTTGGGATTTGAAAAGAGAGCTTGTCTCATTAAATAGACCACCAAGGGGGAAAAAAAAATCATGTGAAAAAGGCACTGGTGTTGTAAATAAACTAAGCATGATGGAAGAGGCGGACAATTGGAATCAACTTTGCATTACAGTGAGTTAGAAGTCTATGCTGTGGCCACATTGGCTCCATCAGGAACTTCACAAGAGCTTCTAAGTACAAGCCATGTCACAGGAATGCAACCCAAGATTGCTTCAGGGAGCCGCAGATCAAGATTGCTTCAGGGAGCCGAAGATGCAAGGACTTGCAACTCTGTTTGCAAGGTGTCAAAGCTCTTCTTCCTCCCCTTTTTATTAATGAGAGAGAGAAAGAGAAAGGCACTTCCAGTAGAGTATTTTTTTTTTTTTGGAGAGGTTTTCACTATAGGGCATGTGCGCTTGCCAGACAGACAGAGAGGGACAAAGAGACAGAAAGCGAGAAATCACCCCCCAGGGGGGATGGTCACGCCACAATCCTTTCTCCTCCATTCTCCTCTCGGGATCTTGGGCACGCACGCACACGCGCCTGGCGTGAGTTTTAAGCCACCGGGTCCGGGACATGAACCGCGGTCGACTACGTGGGAGTCCAGTGACATAGCCATTACGCTAACTGCTGGTTCCCCAATAGAGTCTTTATATCATGATGCCATTGCAATCTCAGCCCGCCTGGATTGTGGGCATGTTTGTGCACCCACAATCGTCAGGGAGGTCCTGGAGCATGAACCCAGAGCCTTTCCCACATGGGTCCAATTCTGTTACCATTGCATCTCCACCTGGCTGCAAAGCTCTTTCTCCTGGACTTTATCCACCCTTGTTGTCTGAGAATGTCAACACCATGCTCTAATGAATGAGTATACGGTCATGGCACTTGTACCCTGTCTTATTCCCTCTTTGTCTCCTTGTCATGTCACTACCTTCAGGGTTACACAGAATGGGGCTCATGACACCAGAGAAAGTCCTTTCAGTAAAATGAAGGAGCACTCCTTTCACAATGATGAGATCATGGCTTCTCTCACAATCAACTCTCTACATTCTAGCCCTAGGGAAGAAGAAAGGTCGATTGTCACTCCCCACAGAGCCGTGGTGGGTCAGAGTTCCTTGTGACAAGCCGAAAACCCAGTTAAACCTGGTAGTTCAAGGTTTGGCACACCCATGGAGCCGAGTGAATATTCGTGAGAATAGCACTTTATTTTTAAGAATTATTTTATTTAACTTTATTATTATTTTCCAGTTTGATCAGAGAAAGAGAGAGGTGAAGTTAGAAAGTGAGCCACCAGGTTCGGGACTAGAACCATGGTTGGCCATGTGGGAGTCCAGCGCCTTTAAGCACCATGCCAGCTGCTGGCCCTAAGAGTAACTCTTTCTTTTTCTTTCTCTTTCTTTCTTATCTTTTCTCTTTCTTTCTCTCTTTCCTTCCTTCTTTCCTTCTTTCCTTCCTTCTCTTCTCTCTCTCTCTCTCTCTCTCTCTTTCCTTCTTTTCTTTCATCTTTTCTCTTTCTTTCTTCTTCTTTCTCTTATTAGAGAGGTTTTTGCTGTAGGGTGCATGCACTCACTGTTGACACAGAGAGACAGAAAGCGAGAAATCATCTCTGGGAGGGGAATGGCCATGCCACAGTTCTTTCTCCATTCTCCTTTTGGGAACTTAGGCATACCTGCACACATGCCTGGTATGAGATTTAAGCCACTGCATCTGGGACTCAAAACTGGTAGACTACGTGGGAGTCCAGCAATGTAACCATTACGCCATCTGCTCTCCCTTAGAGTAACACTTTCTAATCTCACCCTGTCACCAGGCTGGTGGAATACAAGCCCTGGGAGGGGCCAACATGTGGCATGGTGGTTAAAACACTTGACTCCCATGTGGCAGATAGTGGTTTGAGTCCCAGACCCAGAGACTTGAAACTCATACTGGGTGTGTGTGCGTGTGGGCGCAGGCCCAAAATCCTGGGAGGAGAATGGGGAGGGATTGTGGCATGGCCATCCCCCTAGGGGGGTGATTTCTCACTTTCTGTCTCTCTGGCAAGCTCATGCTCCTTACACCGAAAAAAAAAGGGGGGGAGGGAGGACTGGGAATGGGGGATGGATAGAGGCCAGAGAAAAAGGAAGATTCCTGGGCATGGAAACATGACTTTGGGGGTTGGAGGGCTGGGTTATTTAGAGACCATCTTTAAGGCACAGACATAGCAGAGCAGACTTAAGGGTCATAATAGAAAAGACAAGTTCTAGCCTAGCCTTGAGGGGGCTGGCAGGAAGAACACGGCTATGCATTGTTGGAGACCATGTGGGAAGGTTCAGACTCCCATGTGGCTGATAGCGGTTTGCGTCCCAGACCCAGAGGCTTGAAACTCATGCCAGGCTCATATGCATGCATGCCCAAAATCCCAAGAGGAGACCCTGGGGGCTCTCTGCACCTGCAGCTGTGCCCACGACCCTGGTTGGCTGTCGGCCTCAGGGACCATTACGGTGTGAAGGTCTGATTGAAGCTGCCTTCCTCTCCCTCTCTCTCCTTCTCTCTTTCTCTTTTACAAAGGAAATAAATAAACTGAAAGGTATCTTTAAGCTATCGTAAAAGTTGGATAACCTGATGAAAAGTAAACCAACAAAACACATAAAGCAAAACGGAATTTGTTTTGGCAGAAGTCTGAGGATGCACCTGAGTGCAGCCCAAACAAGCATGTCTCAGGCAGCCCTACTAACACTCACCAAAGTCTTACCATCTTCTCACAGTTTTTTTTTTTCTTTTTTTTCTATTTTTAGAGATTTTTGTTATGGCGTACATGTGCTCCCCATAGAGACAGAGACAGAAATCGCTCCTCACCCTGGGGCATGGATTTGGCCAGGCTGCAATCCCTTCTCCATTCTCCTCTTGGGATTTTGGCCACACGTGCACACGTGCCCGGTGTGAGTTTCAAGCCACCGGGTCCAGGATTCAAACCATGGTTGGCTATGTGGGAGTCCAGCGCCTTAACCACTATGCCACCTGCTGGTCCTCTTCTGACAGGTTTTAAATGAACAAATCAGAAGCGGAAGTGGTATTGGGGAGACAGGGTTATACTAATTGTTTGTGGACAATTACCCTTGGCTACCAGGATGGACAATAAGGGAGACATTAGTCAAAGGTTGAAGAGGCCATCTCTGGGCAGAAGTCTTTATAGAACTTTCCGTGTCAGGTCACAGTGGTCTTTGAGCAAGGTAGTGATTCTGGCAGCCTTCTCCAAATAACAACTCTTATCAGGTGTGCTCCTGGGAGAAAACACCTCCTCAGAAGCCTTCCTGTCTTGGTTTAACCAGAATTGACACAAATGACTGCTGTTGGATTCTTTCCAAAAAAAAAAAGGAAATCACAAGTTGTTTTTCTCTCCTGGGTTATAAAATTATTTAATTTCCATGAACAAAAATTTTGAATCAATTAAATATATTGTTTTTCCTACAGATGATGCAAATAACCATTTCTAATCATTATTTCAGTTGAAAGCAGAACATGTTCTTTGTGCAAAATCTAATCTCTTGAAAAGGAAATCCAGGTTCCTTGTCCAGACTACATCATTTTAACTCATTCTCCTTTGTTTTTATTTTTCCTTTTGTTTCTTTTTTTAAATGACTATTATTTTAATTTCAAATTAGATTAGGACAACACAGGCTACAAAATAAATGCTGTCATAAGCTTTCTTCTCCCGGAAAAGGGACTTGAGCAGTTGACTGAAATTTCCAGCTTGCTTGAAAAGAGTCTCCCAAAATAGTAGCCATGCTTACGTTTTCATGTCTGGGTGTTTTGTGCAAAAGAGTTTACTCTTGCCCCAAACTTGGAGCCTGAGTTTATTCTATTGTGTTGACTGTTAGATTTTGTCTACCTGCTGTCTTTAAATGGAAGAGAGGATTAGAGGATGTTTATAATTGTACCAAGAAATGTGGTGGCTGAACTTTTTAATTTCTTCCCTTGAGGATTAAAAAAAAAAAAACCTTGGAAGATATGCTGTGCATAAATTCATATTTTCTTTTTTTTGTGTGTGTGTGAGATCAATTCTTACCTCCTTCTGTCAAATCTGTCTTTTAATTTTCCCTGGTGGTCATGATCCTAATTTTACCTACCTGAGTCATCCCCGCATGTACTCAAGTGACAGCTGTGTTTAATATTCCTGAAATTCAACATGTCAAAATAGCTTCACTCCAAAAAGATGACATTTCTGTATATTGACTTTGGAGCGTCAGTCTGAGTGGTGCCATTTATTATTAATTGCCAGTGATATTAAGAGTGTTTATTAAAGCTCAAGATGTTTCTAGGGTTCCCTGTTGCTCTGAAAACCTCAGGGTCTGAGGGCCACTCTATTCTCTCAGGGTTTCTGACTTCATGAAACTCACCGTAACTATATATTAAGCAGGCAAGGGTTCAACTAATTCAGAACTCATAATTGCAAGAGTTTTGAGAGTCACACCAGAGAAATGTTTCTAATTCAGATTTCTACGGGGTGAAAAACACTGGGACCAGAGTGTTTAGGATGGCCATCTGCAACATACAGTCATTATTTTAACAAGACCAGCAGATGCTGTAATGTTTACATCGCTGGATTCCCACATAGTCAACCACAGTTCAAGTACCAGACCCGGCAGCTTAAAACTCATGCCAGGCGCGTGTACGTGCGTGCCCAAAATCCCCAGAGGAGAATGGAGGAGAAGGGATTGTGGCGTGCCCATCCTCCCTGGGCAGGGGAAGGGAAGGGGGTGATCTCTCCCTTTCTGTCTCTATCTCTGGCAAGTGCACACACCCTATAGCAAAAACCTCTCTTAAAAAAAAAAGAAATGTTATTTTATTATTATCATGTAATGTGTACTTATGTATTTTTATCATAAGAGAGATAACCCCCAACAGGGTCTTCAAGGTAGGATCCAGGCCCCTTCTCAGTCAGGCAGGATCGCATGCACGTGTGTGTGCACTTTGCATGTGAAGAACCGCCCCAGGACACAACCCTGCAACCGTCCCATGTGGTCTTATCACTGAGCCACTGTGGTTGGACCTTAGAGATTTTACATAGATCAAGGCTGACAGTAAATGCATCCTTGGGACCAGCAGTTGGCGCAACGGCTATGCCACTGGACTCCCATGTAGTCGACCGTGGTTCGAGTCCCAGACCCGGTATCTTAAACTCACGCCAGGCACGTGTGCGTGCGTGCCCAAGATCCCGAGAGGAGAAGCGAAGGGATTGCAGCATGGCCATCCCCCCTGGGGAGTGATTTCTTGCTTTCTGTCTCTCTGTCTCCTTCTGTCTTTTTGGCGTGCACGTGCACCCTATAGCAAAAACCTTTCAAAAAAAAAAAATACATGCATCATTAACAGCACACATTAGTGGGTAGTGTGTGTCACCACAATGATGTCCCCCAGAGTCCCTTTAGTTAGAATAATTCACAGGTTAATCAGTGAAGGGGGAGAGGCAGAAATCTAGAAGTACGCAGGCAGGCTTTGGTTCGTCTCCTCTCCCTCCACCTGAATTTCACCTCTTGGAGAGCACAGAGCCTTCTTGCCTGAGCTGGACAACTCCATCGCAGTTGGACGTGATTTCCTGCACGCTTGCAGGAGACGGCTATTGTAGTGCCTGAACCAATTACTCACGGGACACAGACTTGGAAAAGGGCCCTCCAGGAGAAAATTGAGCCCAGTTGGGCACAGATTACAGGATCCATTTCTAAAGAATAAATTGTGTCTTGGCCATGTAGTTCAATGTCATATAATCCTCTTTCAAAAGGACAGAGCCAAACATTTCGAAAACTTTTCAAATTATAACAGCAGTGACGTTCTTGTTCGGTTTTCTTTTCTTTTTTTTTTTTTCCCCCACACCATCTACCCTCGGTATGGTTACTGAAACAAACAGAAAAGTCTAAAGAAAAACTAGCAAAGAAGGTTAAGTGTGGTATAGTTTGTTTTAAAAACACTCCGAACGCTCGCATCTTGAGATGAAAATATTGGCATTCTGGTGGAGTCACCTTGCGCTGATCTCCAGATGTGACCAGGCAATGCAAATTAGACCATCCAGTTAATCCTGAAGGTATTTATCAGGCCTTAGTCCAAAAGGCCAGCAGTGCCTATTGTGCTCTGTAATGCTGAGGGTCCGAGGGTGGTCTCAGGGCATGCATTACAACCTTGCAGGTTGCAACACAAATCCCCAAGAAGGATAAATCCTCAGACTCATTATACATCTTTCTTGTATATCGAAGGGTGTATGCCTGTCGTTATCAACTAGGTACCTTTAGATGCATTAAAGAGAGACTGGAAAAAAAAAAAAAAGGAAGAAAAAAGAAAGCTACTATCATTGTTTCAGTTGCTCATATTCAAGAAAGTCCTTTCAGGAGGCCAGCACGTGGCATAATGGTTATGACACTGGACTCCCACATGGCCGGCTACTGTTCAAGTCTGGAATCTGGCAGCTTGAAATTCACACCAGCGTGTACGCATGCATACCCAAGAGCCCAAGAGGAGAAGGGATTGCGCTGTGGCCACCCACCTGGGGAGGTGATTTCTAAATTTCTGTCTCTCTCAAAAATCTCTCTAAAAAAGAAAGAAAAAAAGGGTCCTGCCAGGAGAAAATTGAGCCCAGTTGGGCAGAGATTACTGGGTCTGCTTCTAAAGAATAAATTGTGTTCTTGACCATGTAGTTCAAAGTCATGTAATCCTCTTTCAAAAGGACAGATGGAAGGAAGTGTGAATAATTGTCAACATCTTTCATCTTTCAGCCTCTACCTCCCTAAACTTGGAGAGTAATGTTCACATCTAACAGATGGGTAGATTTCAATGTTTATTCTTTATTATCATTATTATTATTAGTAGTAGTAGTAGTAGTATTAAGGTTTCTGCCATAGGGCACCTCCACTCACCAGAGAGAAACAGAGAAACAGTGAGAGGGAAACTCCCCACGGGGTTGACCATGCTGCAACCCCTTCTTTTCTTGGGATATTAGGCATACATGCACACGTGCCTGGTGTGATTTTCAAGCCACCCAGTTTGAGACTCAAACCGTGGTCCGCCATCTGGAAGTCCAGTGTCTTAACCACCACACCACCTGCTGAGCCCTCCTGGTTAGAACTTCCTCAACTTGTAAATGTCCTGGTATCCCAGATAAAACATGGTGTAGTGAGAGTGGGAAGACTGATTCTTTTCTCAGCCCGACGCGTAGAGGACAGTGTTACACCACTCTGCTATCCCTAAATCGGGCTGCTCCCGGCCAGAAGCAGTGACCTTCTGCAGTCTCCCACGGTCCAGTGGATCAGTACCTCAGTATCACTGCAGGGCAATGTCCTGACGGCTCACTCTTCAACCTACAAAGCACTAGCGTCAGCCTCACCTTGAAGCTTGCTGGAAGTACAGAGTCCAAGTCCACCCCGATCTACTGAATCCAAATCTAGAACAACCCTCAGCTGACATATAAGCAAGAGATAGAGAAAGAGGTCTGGAATTTCTTCCTTACCTGTAGAGTGTTGTGAGGAAGTTTTGGACCCCAAATTCCCCAGCCATGCATATTTCTTATCTCTTTTTATCTGGGTGTAGACATCCTATTTCCTATCTCTTTTACTTTATAAACATGTGTTGCTGCCATCTTCGGCCCTGATCAATCCAATGCCAAAGTCTCTTACTATGATTTTTCTGTCTGTGATCAAATACTGTGGGAAGCTGATATTTTCTGAACCAGCCCATGGCCTGTTGATGACTAGAACTGGAATCCCACATGGCTGACTGCATGGTTTCGAGTTCTGGACTCAGAAGCTTGAAAGACATGCCAGGCACTTGTGCCTGCATGCCCCAAAATGGAGATATACAGGAGAATGGATCGTGTTGTGATAATTCCACTTGGGAAATGCTCTCTCTCTCTCTCTCCTTTCTCTCTCTTCTTGTGGAAAGCACATGTGCCCTCTGCCCAATTAAAATGAAATAAAGTTGATGTTCCCTGGAGTTTGCTTGAATGCCATGGGTAGCATTCAACTTAATCTCAGTGGATCATCAGATCTCTGAGGAGCAATCATACTCTCTCTTGGGATATTCTTTCCAAGGCCTGAATATTTGTCTACTCTTTTTTTTTTTTTTGGAGAGGTTTTTGCTATAGAGCGTGTGTGTTCACCAGAAAGACAGAGAGAGACAGAGAGACAGAAAGCGAGAAATCACACACCAGGGGGGGTGGCCACACCACAGTCCCTTCTCCTCCAGTCTCCTCTTGGGATCTTGGGCATGCACGCACACACTCCCGGCATGAATTTAAGCCACCGGGTCCGGGACTTGAACCACAGTCAACTACATGGGAGTCCATTGACGTAGCCATGATGCCATCTGCTGGTCCCTATTTGTCTACTTTCTATGTACAGCTCATGGAGATATAGCATGCCAAGTGATGTATCCCTGTATGCTCTTGTTCCCCTTTGTTTCCATAACTCACATTGTTCATTATCAGTGCTTGTATTCACTATTTTCAGATAAATCACTGTCTGCTTAAAATAAATATTTGTTATTGCTATTTGTTATTAAACATTCAAGGTACGATTGAGTTTGACTCCTTCTTCATTTCTGTAAGGCAAGGGAGAGAATGAATTTTAATCTCAGTAATACATCTTCTGGTAAGGGTATGTCTGCATAGGAGCATGAACCTTAAATAGTTCATGCTGATGGATAGCACATTATTCTACCATCAGAATGCTTTGTGTCCTAGCTCCTTGTATGTATTTCTTAAAAGATTTAATTGGAAATGCCTATAATTACAGCAGAGATTGTTTTCTACCACTGTCTGTTTAGGTGATTGATTTCTTTAGATGATTCACAAGTTTCCCCAGTCTTAAAAACTAAATTAGTTTACATCTTAAATTCCACAAATGTTCTTACAATTATTCATTAAGTGTCATCAGTTAATACAAGAAATGTGTGTTATAATTGGATGGTTAAAGTACAGAATCATTACATCATTTCCAAACATAGAAAGCAGTGATAAAAGGAGAAAAAAGAAATACATAAATGCATATATATTTTTTAAATTTTTACTTATTTATTTATTTTTCTTTTTGATGTCCTAAGCCTACCCCATTTCCCACCCTGCTCCCAAACTGTCTCTGCTGTTGTCGGTTACTTTCCATGCTTTTCTGCCTCCCAATCTTTCATTTTCTGTCATAGAGTGCAGACATTTGGTATATGTAAAGTGGGGACATACAATGCCCCTCTTTCACAGTCTGGCTGGCTTCACTCAGCATTAAACCTTCTGTATTCATCTACTTTCTATCAAATGCCAGGATCTCATTGTTTGTTTGTTTGTTTTTCTCTTTTTTATGCTGAGTAGTATTCCACAGTGTATGCATGCCACACTTTTTCAATCCATTCATCTGTTCTTGTACATTTGGGTTGATTCCATGTCTTACCAATTGTGAATAATGCTGCAATGAACATGCATCAGGATCTAAACTTAAGATCTCAAACTATAAAAACTACTGGTGGAAAAACACAGGGCAAACTCCAGGAGATATCAGAGTCGGCAAATCCTTTTTAAATAAGTTCCCCAAAGCACAGGCAATAATTCTGAAAACAGACAAATGGGATTTCGTCAGGTTAAAAACTTCCTGCACAGCTGGGGCCAGCAGATGGTATAATAGTTACATCGCTGGACTCCCATACAGCTGACCACGGTTTGAGTCCTGGACCCAGTGACTTGAAAATCACACCACTGTATGCATGCCCAAGATCCTGGGAGGAGAATGGAGAAGGGATTGTGGTGTGGCCATGCCCCTTGGGGGCTGATTTCTCACTTTCCCACTCACTGTAGCTGGTTACTCTCTCTCTCTCTCTCTCTCTCTCTCTCTGGTGAGTGCATATGCCCTAAGGCAAAAATTTCTCAAAATCAAAAAAAAAAAAAGCTTCTGCACAGCAAAAGAAATAATAATTAGAGTGACTCAACAACCCTCAGAATGGGAGAATACATTTGCAAACTCCCCAAATATGCAGGGAACTCAAGCAGCATACTCACAAAAAGATGTATATATTTTATGTGTATTCTAGGCCTCCCAAGCACCCACACTCCTTGTGATTAGAGATGATTATAATCCAGTCAGTAAGATATATTTTATCAGGCACTATGAGAACATAAAAAATAAAAATGAAGCGGAGTCCACCATAAACTCTTACAGTACAGTTACAAAGCAGACACATGAAAAGCTACAAAGTAGAACAAGTTTCAAAGAACAGGTGACCTTTTAACATTGCATAAGAGAGCTCACTGTAGACAAGAACAGCCAAGAAAGTCTTTTTGCCCTTTAAAGTATAATTAGAATTCAAATAAATGAAGGAGGCAGATGGGAGGTTGGGGACAACTTGATAAGAAGAACTTGTTTGGCTTTGTAGAGAAAAGGTTCAGATAACCTGAGTTCTAATTATGTAACTAGCACCAAAAGACCTGATTTTAATCCCAGAGAAATACAAGGGGTGGGATTGGTGGAGGGTGGAGAGGACAGATTTGAGAAAGCCCATCTCAGATCCACTTACTTAATAATTGACTTATTAACATTTTGCTTCCTAAAAAGTGTTCGATTTTGCCTTTAATCTACCAAATACTTAATACAGCAATGGCAGGGAAGTCGTTCAAAATCTGTAATCCACTCACATAGAATGGAACATTTAATAAAGGAATAAAATGTAATGAAAAGATGCTTGTTAACTGGCATGGAATCTTTTCCTCTTTGCTGCATCTATTATTTTAGGATTTGGGAATTCTTGGGGGGAATGATGGAACATTCGTGTTCTGAGTGATAACAGGGCTGGGTAGATAGTAAATGTTGCTTGCTCTGTTTTGAAGTTTTACTGGAAGAGACAAACATTCTCTTAGATGCCTGAGGGAGTCTCCCAATAGCCACACTGTCGTGAAAACCGAAGGCGTTCACTGTCTTTTGATGTTCCATGGTTTCACAAAGGAATGCCAATGGGTCCGTTTTCAAATTCTCAGATGGGTGGAATGTCATGCGATGTAGGAGTGTGTGTAAAGGGCTGTGTTTGCAGTGGCTGGTAGGATGGAATGGATTTGCTTTCTTCAGATTGCATTTAGAGACATCTTGTTCTGTGTGTTTTTTGTTTTGTTTTGTTTTGGTTTTTTGCAGTGATTTTTCTAGCCAGAGGAGCTGGTCCCTCTTGGCTTAGAACTGCCTTCAACGTCGGGAGCTTCATGTCTGTAAATTTCTGTCTCTTTCACAAGGCGAGCCTCATTAAGACGTGCCCAGTTCTCTGCCTCACGACCCGCACACAGCTTCTCAATCAGCTACCACTCAGCTCATGGATGTTTCTTAGAAAGAAACAACAGGAGCTGGGAAGGAAAATCGAAACTCTAACCAGAGAAGAGAGAAGGTTAAGATGTCTAGCTAGAAAGAAAAGAAAAATGGAAGAAAGAATAACTATAGCACAAATATTTATCTTTTTAAAATTTAATTTTGAAATGTTTTCTTAAAGTGTTTGTTTGTTTGTTTGTTTGCTATAGGGTGTGTGCACTCACCAGAGAAACAGAAAGACAGAGAGAGAGAGAAAGTAAGAAATCGTACCCCCGGGGGTTGGCCACACCACAATCCCTTCTCCTCCATACTCTTGGGATTTGGGGCACACATGCATCTGGCATGAGTTTCAAGTAGCTGGGTCCATGACTTAAACCATGGTTGGCCATGTGGGAATCCAGCACCTCAACCACTATACCATCTGATGGCTACTTGAATTTATTTTTGAATGTTGCTATAGGGTGCATGGGTGCATGGGCTCACAGAAGAGAGATCAAGCCAGAGACAGAGAGAGAGAAAGTAAGAAAGCACACTTCCCTCATGGGGGATGGCCACTCCACAAGCCCTGCTCCTCTAGTCTGCTCTTGGGATCTTGGGCACGCATGCATATGGGCCCAGTGAATTTTTAGAGCCACCAGGTCTGGGACTTGAATTGTGTGGTTAGCCATGTGGATCCAGCACCTTAAGCATCATGTCACAGGTTGGTCCTAAAATTTATTTTTAATTTGCAAGTCACAGCTGTGTTTATTTCGCTTTCAGAAGTGGAAAGTGGAGGGAGGGATGGAGAATAGGGATAACGTGTTGAAGAGACACAAACGTGCACACAATGGAGTGGGCTGAGCCATAGCTGAGTGTGCTACAGCAGAGGGGACCATGCTGGGGACAAGCTGATGCCTATTCCCAAATTACCAGTGAAGCAAATTTCACATGTGAACAACACAAAATAATGAGAAATGTTGGGGATGGTGCACACCATTTTTTTGCCTTTATTTATGACACACTGTATACATGCTTTGAAAACAAAATACTACACCCTACAAAGATATACAATCATTACATGTAACTCAGAAATCACAATGGAAATTTAAAATAAATAACTGTGTATAGTTGTGGGATACCATGTGGTTGAGATTTTCTGACCTATGGGTGTGTGTATTTTCTTTTTCAATTTGCCAGAGGGCACATGCTCTTACAGAGGAGAGAAAGGAGAAAGAGAGAGAGAAAGAGAGACAGAGAGCAAGTGAGAAAGCATCCCCTATGGGGCGTGATCAAGCTGCAATTCCTTCTCCGTTTCTCCTTCCTTTTGGGATTTGCGCACACACGTACATGTGCCTGGTGTGTTTTTCAAGCTACTGGATCTGGACTCAGATGGTGCAACTGGTTATGTGTGATCTAGCCACTGTCACCAGGATGCCTTAGGCTGACCCAAACTACATATATATTATAGAAAGATTTAAGCAAGCTGATTAACCTTATGGCACACATGTGGCTCCAATATTCTAATGGTATCCAATAATTAAATTCTCAAAATCAAATATAAAGGAGCCCCTGTAACTGATCACTCTGAGAGACAGGAATGTTGTGCCTTCTCTCCAGGCTTAGGTCACTCAAATTCATGCTTAAAAATAAACTGCATTAGTTCATTATTTATGTAGAGTTGGTTATTTCCATCAACAAACTATAAGAAATTCTCATTCACAATGTGGGATAGAAAGGATGAACATACATATGCATAGGCACCTGTCTTAGGTATTAGAAACAGGTTAAATAAAATAAAAATGAGGGGAAATCAAAACATTTCTAACTAAATAAGTTGCATTTTGCTTTACCTAGAAACAGTTCTCTACATGGTATAATGGTACACTTGAGCCCGTATCAAGTTTTTCAAAGTATGAAACTACAAAGCTGTCCCCATGTCATTAATATTCAGTTGACGTTTATGATGAATGGAAGTTGAATACGTCAACTCTGAAAACCAAGCCTTTCACGCAGTTCATGAGAAGTTGCTATGATTGTGCAAATAACTTCATTTTATGCTTGTATAGAAGATCCAACATTTTTTTAAGAGAGATTTTTGTTACAGGGTGTGTGCATTTGCTGAATAGACAAGAGACACAGAGAGACAGAAAGCTAGAAATCAAGCCCTTGGGGGGATGGCCATGCTGCAATCCCTTTTCCTCCATTCTCTCTTTGGGATCTTGGGCAGACTCACACACATGCCCGGTGTTGAGTTTTCAAGCCACTGGGTTCAGGGCTTGAACCATGGTCTACCACGTGGGAGTTCAGCCACATAATCATTACACCATCTGCTGGTTCTGGAAGATCCAACTTTTATACTTGGATAGCAATATGGGAACTAGAAGAAAGATTTGCCTACAGCAAAAACTCAGGTATTGGTAACTAGTCTTACTAGAAAATAGCAGGCATTGGCTTGGTGGTTATACTAGACCCTGTTCTCCAAGCAAATGGGTTTCAAAGCAAGCATTCTATTTTATCAAGCTAAAAATAATCATGTATTAAGAGGAGATGCCTTTGGAAGTCACTCTTTACTCAACATCCATTTATAGAGTTAAAAGTCAACTGCATGGACAATCAGTTCTTCCACAGTGGTATTTTTCCAAAATTCTTTCCCCACAACGAACCTCAACAGACCTAAGCTGGAGGAGTCTAATCCGGTAGGGCCCCAGGATCTGTTTTGAGCTTTTGACCTTTTGAGCAATCTTAAGTCGAATCAACACATTGGCAAGGCTGCTGCTGTGTGCCCTGCTCCCCCTCCCCAGGTCGAATTAGCATGTTGACAAGGCCGCTTGCTATTTGCTCCAGAAACTGTGGTAGCCTTGCTGGGAAGCGACCCCCCTCTGACTCCCTGATATACTACTATAAAAGAATTACATAGCTCTCTTATACATCCTCAGTATATGATAAAATTTCCCAAAAGTCCTCTGACCGCTCTCCTTTGCTCTGACCACCTACTGTTAATTACAATGCTTCACTCTGGTACGATCACAATAGAGGGTGTGCTGGAGTCACATCTCAGCAGAAATCTTCCTGACCTTTGGAAGGCCCTTCAAGATACATTTAGCATAAGCTTAAAAATAACCTTTTAGGCCGAAAACTGACCCAGGATATCTCCAGCCTTGTTGTGGCTTTGCAATGAAACCAATTAGTGATCTGCGAGAGGGTCAGGAAACCTGAGACAGACTCCCCCACCTGCCTGTTTTAAGCTGAAGTTAACATATGTTAAGTTGAGTTAGTATAAGCCAAATTAGCGTTAGTAACATATGTAGACTAAGTTAGTTTAAGGCTAGTTTTACGTAAATACTCCTTGTTAAAGCTGCAGACCAAAGTTAACTTATATTAGGCCAAATTAGCACATCCACCCTATGACAGGGACTTTAAGACATAGCACAAGAATTCACTGATTAACAGACAAAAAATTCAGCAAATAAATACAGGGACCCCTGGGTTAATAGAAGAAGGACAGACCTGGCTAACAATGACAGAATAAACAAACCTGAAGGCTCCAGGGAGAAGAGTAACTATCTTAGCTGGGAGCTCTTATCTAAAGCAACAGGTAGTTTTTAACTACAAAGAGTTTCTCATCTATGTGCTGTTGACTATGAAAAACTGCTAATAAAACATCCTGTGTTGTCTCCTGAGCTACAAGATCATCTTCCTTTCCCATATAAGATCATAGACTCA
>NW_006159697.1:2824032-2873663 GCF_000334495.1 Tupaia belangeri chinensis
TAGTCCATATATTAACTGTGTCTTTACTTAACAAGACAAGATTTCTATCTAGGCCTTTGTAACCAGCAATGCTGCCGCCCTGACCCAGGACTGAAGTTATCAAGCTGGCCTGGGACTGAAGTTACCAAGCTTCCTGCAAGCCCCCTCTTCAAAGGACCCTTCCCAGTAATCAAGATCTAAGAAGAAAATACAACAGACAAATGGACTTCCTCATCCTGAGAACTGTGATTGATTTTACCTGATCTGACAAGACAAACAGCATGTTTTATAATCATTGCTTCCATGCTTTGTATACTGTTCCTTAGAGTAAATTTTTTACTTCCCCTTACCCCCTTACTTCCTAAACATCCCTCAATAAATATGTATGTTTTAATAGCCACGACGCTGCAGCCCAGAGTTTTGCTCTGACTATAGCTGGCTAAAAACATGCTGAAAAGTATTGAGGTTTTAGCCTAGTTTTGTTCACCTGCGCCACCTCTGACAAGGCTGGACCCCGGCACTAAGCTTAGAACACTTTTGTATTCTTGGGCAGTGTTTACAGTATTTTATTTTGGACTTACGGATTTTTCTGAAGCCATTGTGTCAAAACCACTCTATCTCTGACTCTTAGAATCTGATGCAGCAAATTGCTTCCAGTATTTCTTTACAATCCACAGCCCAAGAAGCTTGCCTAAAAAATGTAACTCTAGTTTTCTAAATTCTCCATGACTTACTGTGATCACCAATCTCTGAGATTAAAACCCAATGATAGAAGATAAAAAATACAACTCAGATATGCAGAAAATTATCCTCCACTCCTGTCCTAAGATAGTTTTATTCTGGCCTTCCTGCATAATTATCTTCACTCAACTTCCAATATTTTCTCCCTTTGTCTGGGAACTGGGCTCCCTCCCATTTACTCTTTGAAGTTGAGCATAATTAAAAAGCTATTAGAGTTCTCTCTTTGCAATGACACTACATAAATTATATCTCGGTGGTGTTGAAAAGCTATAACATGACCTAACCCTCCCAAAGTGTCACTTTATCTACAATTTAAATTTCATTTGTGTTAGCAGGTCTCCTTCAAGTTGTTGTTTATTTGAAACTCAGGGTTTTAATTTTATTTTATATTTTATTTTATTTGAAATCCTCCCCCCAGGGGCATGGCCACACCACAATCTCCTCTCCTCCATTCTCCTCCAGGGATTTTGGACATGCACGCACACATGCCTGGCATGATATTTTAAAGCTTCCAGCTCTGAGACTTGAACCATGGTTGGTTATGTGAGAGTTTAGTGCCTTAATCACCACATCTATGTGCTGGCCCTGACATGTAAGGTTTTGATGCAAGTAATAAAAATATCTAAAAACAAAACAAAAAACCAACCAACCAACAACAACAACAAAAACTATTTGCTAAAGGGCCTCCTAGGAAAAATCTCTACTGGTATGTTAGAAATTGAATAGTTGGTTTCCTTCTGTTGTTTGGTAGGAGGTAGGTTCTTTCTTGTGCATTTTGTCGATATTTATTTAGACAAAGAGGATTTTTTTTATTGGTTTTCAAGTAGAAAGGATTGAGGCTTGAATGAAACAAATCCAGAGTGATTATATCTGCAGGCAACAAGGCTTTACACAGAGTCTGAGAGTGCGCTCTGGTAAACAAGCATTCCCTCTGTCTCACAGAATGGCAAGCACCAGTTGCTGTGGTTAGCCGAGAAGATTAGAGCTGAAGGAGAGGTGATTTAGGCATGACTGTGTCACATGACCTAGTACAATAGCCACACAAACAGAGTTGCAACAAAAGGTCAGGTGTGTGGTGAGTGTGCTAAACCCAGATAGATGCATGCCCACACATGAGAAGCAGGTACTTAGCCCAGGAGAGAAGGAAGAGTGAAGGCTTGAGAAAGACTAGCATGCAGGGCTAAGGAGAAGGGATTGTGGCATGAGTAAGAAGGGAGAGGCATTCAAAGATCCCATCTCTGAGGATGAGATAGCATTGACAGGGGCACAAAGATAGAGTCAAATGTCTTTTTTTGGGGGGCGGTTTATCTTTTTTAAAGAAATATTTTATTTAACTTTATTTATGTGTTTATATTTTCTAATTTAATGAGGTGGGGGGGAAGAGAGGGAGAGAATGAGAAAGCAAGCCACCATGTCCAGGACTCAAACCACAGGCGGTCATGTGGGAATCCAGCACCCTTAACCACCACACCACCTACCAAGCCAAGCCAAATGTCTTTTGAGTAGAAGGTGGAGTTTGCCAGCAGGTGGCATAGTGGTTAAGGTGCTGGACTCCCACATGGCCAATAGCAGTTCAAGTCCCAGAACCCATAGTTGGAAATTTGTACCGGGCATGTGTGCATACATGCCCAAAATCCTGAGAGGAAAATGAAAGAGAAGGGACATGGGATGACTATGCTCTTGGAGGAAGGGGGGTGATTTCTCACTGATAGGCAACATCCATTCTCTGCAAGGAAGGCAGGTAACACACGAGATGGTGAGGGAAGGATGCGATGTTCATGACAATAAACATGCAATAGTTACACGCATTGAATTCTCTCCAGAGAAAGAGAGGAAGGGTGAGAGAGAGAGCACCCCCTGAATGAGTCATGGTCATACCATGGTCCCTTCTCCATTTCTCCATCCTGTAGGGATTTGGAGCAAATATGCACACATGTCTTACCAGGTTTCTGGTTTGTGAGACTCATGCCAGGCAGTCAGCTATGTGGGGTCTGGTTCAATTAATCACCAGGCTACAGGGTCAGCCCAGTGGACAACGGGTTATTCCATATCCTTCTGTGGATCACCATACTTAGCTTTTAGCTGGGGCATTGGGTGTTTCAAATAATATTCTGGGAACTATCAGGACACATTTTCAGTATAGCTCTACACTTGTTAGTATGTAAGATACTTCCTTTATGTAGTTAAATAGAATACATGATCCAAGTGGGGGAAAAGTGGAAAATCTGAATTTTTTAAAATAGGAGAGTGGGATAATTAAATAGTAATGACAGAATATGCATAATCTTTTCCCATGTCAGTCTCACCTAACCCCAGGGAAGACACTAAATATTCTTCCTTTATTAGAAGTGGCTCCAAATGAATGAGCTATTTTAAATCCTTGGGAATGGTCCCTTGGGAGAAAAATGTGGCTGTTTCTGATATGGTTACGCATACACCCAGCTACCCAACTCATGAGTGTTCATTCCAGAGAAATACAAGCGCGTGCCCATGAATATTATGAGTGTCTACAACAGCTTAATTCACAACAGCCACAAATGGGAAACAACCCAAGTGTCCACCAACAGGTAGCTAGGTGAACACATGTGGCATTAGTGTCTTGATGGGAGAATTGCACATTTATACCTGTTTTGAAAATCCACACCATATTCCATAAACATACACCACGACTATAGATAAATTACAATTAATAATTAAAAAAGGATACTGCTCAGGTCAGCCTATGGCCTGGTAGTTAAAGTGTCTAGATCTCACGTGGCCGACTGTGTGGTTTGAGTCCCAGACCTGGTAGCTTGAGAAACAAGCTGAGTGTGTGCATCTGTGCCCAAAGTCTCAAAAGGAGGGAGAAATGCAGGAAAAGGGATTGAAGCATGACCATTCCCCATGGTGTGTGGGGAGTTGCCTTCTCATTTTTCCTTTCTCTCTCTTTTACTTAGTCTCTCTCTGGCAAACACATACATCCATTGGCAGATTGGAAAAATAATAAAATAAAACTACATATCAAATGTATTTATCATGTATTTTTTGGATGTAACTAGCACGGTATTAGGACCAGTATGAATTAGCAAAAATGAAAGGCAAGATTAATAAACTCATCACTATCTCAAAAAGTAAACACAAAACAAAAAAATTCATAAATAATGAAGTAGAAGGACGAAGGAAGGTAATATAGAGATAAAAGCAAAATTTAATTAAATAGGAAAAATACTTTCTAGAGGGTAATTTAATTGACAAAATCAAAAGTTTGTGTGTCAAAATGTCCAATAAAACGAACAAGTTAGCACACCTTGTTTAAGAGGCAGGGCAAGAGAGGAGGTAGAAAGAACCAATATTAGAAATGGAAATGGGAAGACTGTAAGATCTCACCATATCAAAAGTTAATAGGGAATATATTAAGGCAGTAAATCCTACAAAGATGTAACTTAGAAACAGAGAAGAAATGGAAAGCCCCAAGTCACACATTCCTTAAGAAAGAGAATTTCTGCTCCCAATATTTTTGGTAAGAAAATGCTGGACCCATAAGGCTCCATCAGTGAATTTTATAAGGCATTCAAAGAACAAATAATCCCAATTTTATCCAAACCCTTATGGAGAACAGAGAAGGAAAGGCTCAATAAATCATTTAGCCTAATATTTTAATACCTGACAAGGCTGCATGAGAAAAAATATGTATGAGACAATCTTCCTCTATATTGAAAAAAAAAAAAGCTAAACAAATCTTTAGCAAGTACCTCCAGATATGTATATACACATGCACCCTCCGTGGGATGTGGTTACACTGCAATTCCTTCTCCTTCACCTCTGGATCCTGTAGGAATTTGGGGCATGTATACACACATGCCCTGTGTGTTTTTTGAGCTACAAGGGCTAGATTTGAACTGTGTGGTTGGCCATGTGGGGTCTGGCTCCCTTAACCACCAAGCCACAAGGTCGGGCTGTAGGCATTTCCATTTCGCTATGAAGTGAATAACTTGATCGGATCCCTTGAATCAAAATGGTGTGAAAGCAAAGATACAGTTCATTAGAAAAGATCCAATTATTTGGAAAATAAGGTTGAATGCCGGTCACGTGAAAATTAATTTTGGGTAATTGTTGCATGATATTCCTGTCCTCTTATTTTATTATTTTTTAGTTTCTATATTTATTTATTTTGAATGAGAGAGAGAGAGAGAGAGACACCCACAAGAGGGTCTTCACACCACATCTATCAATACCTCCAGCTTCAGCCAGCCAGGATCACGACCACACAGTCGTGATCAAGACAATCTCAGGGTGTGAATGACCATGTTCCCATGTGGGTTTGTTCTCAGACAACCAGGTCCAGGGGCTGCTTCCTATGACCAAGGACACCGAGGCTGGAGCAGAGGGGCATTTGTATCTGCCACTGGGAGACGGTCAGCAAGCACTATCCAACTGTGTAGAGAGGCTCAATGCGTTCGCGGTGTTTCCAGGTAGAAGATGCAAGCAGCTACAAATCATTCCTCGGGACCGTCCCGCAGAATCCATGGCTTCTTTCCCCTGAGAAATTATCTCATGCAGTTTCCATGACTCAGCACTCGGGCAGGTAGTTCTTATTAGAGGCCTTTCCTGTCTTTCTTTTTTCTTCCTTTTTTTAAAGCATCATTGTATTTGGGGCTGGCAGGTGACATGGTGGTTAAGGCACTGGACTCCCACATGGCCGACCACGGTTTGAATCCCGGACCTGGAGGCTTGCTTTCCTACTTTTCCTCACTCTCTCTTTCTCTGTCTCTGTCTCTTTCTGGTCAAATTACACAAATAATAATGACAATCAATGAAATAAAATAATACTAAGAAAAAAAGAAAAAATTTAAAAATTATCGTCTTTTAACTTTATTATTATTTCCCAATTTGACCAGAGAGAAACAAAGAGAGGGAAAGCTCGAAAGGAAGCCACCAGGTCTGGCACTGGAACCATAGCTGGCCATGTGGGCGTCCAGCGCCTTTAACCACCACGCCACCTGCTGGCCTCTAGAGGCCTTTCTTCATTTCAAAATGGCTGCAGTCCTGCTAACCCTCAAGTTGGCATTGTCACATCAGAGCGCATTGTGTTTGGATGTCCCTGGGCTGGCTCTTCTTGTCTTTATTTTATTTTATTTTTATTTTTGCTAAAAGGCAAAGAAAGACAGTGAGAGGGAAAGTGAGACATCGCCCCCTGTAGGAGATGGCCACACCACAACTCCTTCTCCTCCTGGGATTGCAGGCATACCCACACACACGCCTAGCGTGATTTTCAAGCCGCCAGGTCTGAGTTTGGAACCGTGGTTGGCCATGTGGGGGTCCAGCACCTTAGTGACTATGCCACCTGCTGGCTCCTTTTCATGTCACATTTAATAAGAATTTATAAAGGAAACAAATCTGTAGATACATTTCCCTTTCTTTTCCCCACAAACCACGCTGGTTGTCAGGTACACGTATGTCTCTGGTCGCATTCCTGAGTGGGTGTTGTCCTTATATGTCTATCTGGATTTGTGGTATTGAATGGACCGACCACACACCATCAACTTCACAGAAAGATGAAATGGAGCTGAATCTCCGTCTGCTCAACAGCAAAGCATTTGCAGCCTTCTAGGGGTTGAGGATTGGGATAGATTTATTCTTTCTATTGCCATTTTGTTGCTCACCTGCAGTGTGGAGTGTCTGGGGTCTCGCCTTTATGCAGCAAGGTCTTCTATCATTTTCAGAATAAAATGGAATCTCCTTAGCTTAGCGCACCCAGCCTGACCTGCCCCATTCACTGTCTCCTCCTTAATTCATCCTGCCCTGATTTCACCGGTTTACAGAGATACATCACGACTTCAGAAAGTTTACAAAATAATGTAGTTCCCTTTGCAAGAAAGAATTTCTCTCCCTTTCTTGGTGTAGCCAAGGGCAACTTGTCCCCATGCCTGTAAGCAACCAGCTTCTCTTTCCTGCACGCTCTCACATTGTATTTTATTGGTCTGTTTCCGGATCAGACGCTCCCTGGGTGATAAGCCTTCTGGAGGAACGTACAAGGTCTAATTTGACTTACTATTTTGGGGTCTTAACCCAGACACGCCGCTTAATGTGCATCAATAATAGAATAATTATGACAATGCGCATGTCAGCCGTCAGGTTGGCATGAACAAAAGCAACTACTGTTATTTTGTTTAAAATAGCAAGGGTAGAGGCCAGCAGGTGGTACCGTGGTCAAGGTGCTGAACTCCCACGTGGCCGACTGAGGTTCAAGACCTGGACCCAATGCCTTGCTTTCTCACTCTCATTCTCTCTGGAAAACACATATGCCCTATAGCAAGCTCAAATAATAGCAATAATAAGAAAAGTTTAAAATTTTTTTAAAACTCAGAGTCTTCTAAAGTTCACAGAAAATGCATTCTATGAAAAAAAAAATGGTGCACGGGAACCAGCAGTTAGCGTAATGGCTATGTCGCTGGACTCCCACGTAGTCGACCGCGGTTCGCGTCCCAGACCCGGTAGCTTAAAACTCACGCCGGGCACATGTGCATGCGTGCCCAAGATCCCGAGAGGAGAATGGAGGAGAAGGGATTGCGGCATGACTATCCCCCCTGGGGGGTGATTTCTCGCTTTCTGTCTCTATGTCTCTCTGTCTGTCTGGTGAGCGCATGCGCCCTATAGTGAAAATCTCTCCAAAAAAAGAAAAAAAAATTGGTGCATAGAGTTCAAAAAATTCATGTACCAAAATAGACTCATATTTGAACTCTGTTTCCCACCAAGTCCCCTTGCATCACTTATGGGCATCATCTTTTACAGCTCATTCCAAGATGCACGAGGCAGAGAAAAACCCGTGCCCCATTCTCAAATGACAGGACTTGTCCTTCCAGTTGGCGTTTCCTGCCCTTGGGCTCAGACAGTGAGACAGCAGCAACCACTTCACAGGAAGCTTCACTGCCCAGCTTGTCAGGAGATGGAGCTAAATCTTCTTCGTTATGGAATTCTTACCTAAGGAAATAGACAGGAAATTAGAAGCAACTCTATGACAGGACTTTTGATATGCCCACCTCAAAGCTGAGTTTCCGTGGCACCGGGAGACGTGTCATTCCCAAACGCAGTCCTCTTTAAAGCACAGGGATTACAGGACTCTCGAAGAAAGCCTAGCAGGACACAGCCTCAGAAAACAGGGCGGTAGCAGCGTTGGAGTTTAAAGCAATCATAAAAGACTTTTCTAGTGTTGGAGGAAAAAAAAAAAAAAAAACCTAGAAAAGCATGTAATTTGAGGCTTCCCAGAATCCATACACCACATAAGTGTGCAGGTCTGTCACTCAGATTTCAAGGTTATCGCTCCAGGCACTGACAGCCTGCGTTTTGTAAAATTGACACAGAAGCATATTTTAAAAGAAATTCTCATCTCTCAGCTGCCATCCTGTTTGGAAGGTCATGAATGCAGGTAGGGTCGGCTCACCAACAGCAGAGGAGAGGGAGCCCTGGGACAGCAGCGGGGAGGCCACCAGCTTGATTTATTCCATGTGGCGGTGGCTCTGAGTTTGGAATCCAGAAGACAGCAGAGCAAAGCTGAATTTCTACTCATAGCAACAGTGAGCATCCCGTAATGCTGATTGGACCCACAGGGACCAGCAAGGGGAAGGCAGCAGGGGGAGTTCTGGGCAAAACCACAAAGCTCAACAGATTTATTTTTTGTGCCTATCATCCTGCTATGAAACTCTGGTCGTTTCACTTAGCTTGCTGGTTCCTGCTTTCCTAATCTGGGCATTTAATGAGGAACCGTGCATGGCTGTGGAGGGCAGACGGCTAAGATGACCTGCAGTGATTCCTCTCCACGACCTTCTGTGAGTCCCTTCCCTTGGCTATGGGCTGGGAGGTAGCAATCACTTCTAAAAGAAAATTGCAGAAGTAGGGACCAGGAAGTGAACACGTTGCGGGTGTGTGTGTCCACCCTCCGGGGCTGACTGAGGCTGGCAGTGAAACACAGGGTCAAGATTCTGTAGGGAGGTGCTGGTCTCTGTCTCTCTTAGTCATGGAAGAAATAAATACACTTTTTTTTTTAATTGGCAAACAGAGTGGATTAGGTTATAAAACACTGTGAGCTTCATCTTGCTAGTAGGTATTCATTTTCCTAAAAACCTCTTTTCTTGGGACCAGCAGATGTCATAATGGCTACGTTGCTGGACACCCATGTAGCTGACCATGGTTTGAATCCTGGACCTGGTGGCTTAGACTCACGCTGGGCACATGTGCATGTGTGCCCAAAATCCTGTGAGGAAAATGTAGAAGGAATGGTGGCATGGCCACCACCCCCCCTGGGGGAGGGGGGTGATTTCTCTCTTTCTGTTTTTCTGTCTTTCTGGTGAGTGTACAACATGCCCTCTAGCAAAAACCTCTCAAAAACAAACAAATAAAACAACTATCACCAAAACCTCCTTTCTTAAAAAAAAATATTTTATAGAGCCAGCCAGGGACATGATGGTTAAAGGGGCTGGATCCCACATGGCAGACTGCACAGTTTGAGTCCTAGACCCAGTTGCTGGAAAAATGTGCCAGGCATGTGTGCACGCATGCTCAAAATCCAGAGAGGAGAGTAGGGGAGATGGAGTCATGGTGTGGCCATCCCACAGGGGGATGACTTCTCTCTTTCTCACTATCTCTCCGTCTCTCTCCAGTGAATACATTCATGCTATAGCAAACAAGCAAAACAGTAGTATTTATTTCATTTCATGTATTATTATATTTTTAGCGTTTTAAATTATTATTTATACATTTAATCACTATACTTCATTTAGATCGTAAAGAGACTTTACCCAGCACGATACCTATACAACTCAGTCCAGCCCAGTTGAGAATACTCTACACGTCCTCATCAACAAATAATAGTTTTGATGGAAGTCTTCTTTATAAAAATTATTTTATGAATGTATCTCTTCTGAGAGAGAGCGAGAAGAAGAGAGAGGTCCCCTCAATAGGATCTTCATGTCACAATCTATCCTCCGACTCAGCAAGTTCATTCAGATCACAGGCCTGCAGGGAACCACTTAAATAAAAATAAATTTAAAAAAAAAATGAATGTGATACTCTGCCAACAGTATGTGGTCGTAAGTGGCTAATATTAGTATTGCTATGGTGGAAACAATGATGAAAGTTATTGTGAGAATTATTATGAGAATTTCCCAAAGTCGTACGACTGGAGAGTGATCACACTAAGAATTGCATCCCAACTTCTGCCTGCAGGGTTCCATTAAACAATTGCTTTCTTGAATTGAAATGGGTGAGATATCACCCCTGTATACGTGACATGCTTTCATGAGTGATTCCTGTACTTTGTAGAATTCTCCACTTTTCTTCAGTTAATCTTAGTGGCTAAATAGTATTTTCTATGGGCTCGTCAGAAAAGTCAGGATGCATTTGTCTGTGTTTTTTTTTTTCTATGCAAAAAATTTTTGCATCATGATTTTTGATGACCCAATAATAGTTCAAAGGGACCCTACCACTAACTCTTGTTCCTTTCCACCATTTGCAGTCTGTGGGATACCACCGTTGTTCTTCCTTTAGTTTGCTAAAGTCATCTGCACATCCACCGTGTGGCAATCTCTGGTTACCACGAACATCTCTGAATCTTACTTTAATATATGACGTTTGAAATATCTAGAAAGAAAAGAAAAAAAAAAGTAGCATTCAGCTAACGGGGTCCTATTATCTGGTATGTGAAAGCTTTTTCTAGCTAATGTCAGAATCATGATTTTTTTTAATGAGTTATTAATTTTATTACGATTCTTTTTCAATTTGCTAGCACATACATGCTCACCAGAGAGAGACAATTGAAAGAGAGAGGGAACATGAGAAAGCAAGCCACCAGGTCCGGGACTCAGACCATGGTTGGCCATCTAGGAGTCCAGCACCTGACCCACCATGCCACTTGCTGGCCTCAAGAAACTACTTTTAATCGACTGTGATAGTCCTTCAATCAAGATGGCTATTGTATCTTACTAATGAGCAGATAATTGTTGGCAGTCACTTCCCCACCTTTCAAAATGTTATACTTTTTAAATTTAAACGTGTGTTGCCTTTAAAATTTGTGATTACCTGGTAGGTATGAGCCAATTGTTGGAAGAGAAGACACACTCTAGGACGTGACCAAGGATTCGGGTATGTAGGTTTGCGGCAAGGCAAATCAGACCCCCTTACACATCCCAACACACCCTAATCTAGAAATTGTAACACATCTACAGGACATGAGTTAGGGGAGCTTTTCAAAATCAGGTACTGTATGGTGGTTGCCTCTAAATAATAAGCAGAAACATTCTTTAAAAAAGTCACTACTTGGGACCAGCTGTTAACATAATGGCTATGTCGCTGGACTGCCATGTAGTCAACTGCAGTTCGCGTCCCGGACCCGGTGGCTTAAACTCACGCCGGTCGCGTGTGCGTGTGTGCCCAAGATCCCAAGAGGAGAATGGAGGAGAAGGGATTGCAAATTGGCCATTCCCCCTGGGGGGTGATTTCTAACTTTCTGTCTCTCTGTCTCTCTCTGTCTTTCTGGCAAGCGCATGTGCCCTATAGCAAAAACCTCTCCAAAAAAAAAAAAAAAAAACACGACGAGGTGGGGTCAGTTAAGGTGTTGAATTCCCATATGGCTGACCATGGTTTGAGTCCTGGACCTGGTGGCTTGCTTTCTCACATTCTCTCTCTCTCTGGTCAAATTTAAAAATAAATTTATAAGCAATGATGATGAATAAAATTCAATTTAAAAAAATTCTTTAAAAAAAAATCAGTTCCAGGTACAAGAAGGTGAGACAGTGGTGGCCCAGCTCAACTCATATGGAAGGGTCTGGGGTTCGTGTCCCTGGACCTCCCTGTAGCCATTGGGCATGCAGGTATGAGCCTATGCTTTGTGCTACCTGAGGCTGGGGGTGGGGGGGAAGGATGTTAGAGAGACTCTTGGGATCTCTCTCTTTCTCCATAAATAAATATTTAAAAAAAATTCTCTCCCCCAAAGGAAAAGATGAATTCTTGCTAGTGAAAGCCTTACTCAAAGAATTATTAGTAGATTAATATGCATTTGTTATGTCAAGATGTATTGAGCATCCCCATGAGGAGCTTGCACTCTTGGAAGAGAAACAGAGGCAGAAACAATTCATTACAACCCAAGATCATGCGTTCCACACAGGGTGTTAGCAGAAAGGATGATTCAGTGCTAGCCCGTGACACGGTGGTTAGGCTCTCCACAGAGGAAGCTGGATTTCTCATGGCTGACCATGGGTCAAATCCTGACGCTGTTGCTTTGAAAAGCACATCAGGGACCAGCAGACGGCATAATGGTTACCTCGCTGGACTCCCATGGAATTGACCACGGTTCAAGTCCCGAATCTGGCAGCTTAAAACTCACACTGGTTGTGTGTGTGTGCATGCCCAAGATCCTGAGAGATGAATAGAGGAGAAGGGATTGTGACAAGGCCATCCCTCCAGAGGGTGATCTTTTGCTTTCTGTCTCTGTCTCTCCAGTGAGTGCACGTGCCCTATAGCAAAAAGAAAGAAAGAAAAAAAGAAAGAAAGAAAGAAAGAAAGAAAGAAAGAAAGAAAGAAAGAAAGAGAAAGAAAGAGAAAGAAAGAAAAAGGAAGGAAGGAAGGAAGGAAGGAAGGAAGGAAGGAAGGAAGGAAGGAAGGAAGAAAAAGAAAGAAAGAAGAAAGAAAGAAGAAAGAAAGAGAAAGAAAGAAAAAAAAAGAAAAAAGAAAAGAAAGGAAAGAAAAAAGAAAAAAGAAAAGAACAAAAGAAAAGAAAAAAGAAAAGAAAAGAACATCAGAATCAGATGGACACATGTGTGCCCAGGAGTCTGACAGGATGGAAAATGGAAGAAAACAATGATTGCACCGTGACTTGTCCCTCTGAAAAAGAGGGCCCTTTCTCTCTCTCTGTGCGTGTGTGTGTGTCTTATGTGTGTGCAATGCCTTCTAGCATAAAATGAAAGAGACAGAGCTGATTCTTAGGTCTCTCACTTGGAGACCAAGCACGTGGACAGGAACATTAGAAGACGTGGCAAAGACGATATTCAAAGGGGCCTACATGGTTGACTGAGGAAGTGGAGAATGAAGAGGTGTGTGTGTGCCCTCAGTGGGGAGTTCTCAAGTCATCAAGGAGTAAGACAGATTTAAGGGATGTGATCATCGAAACATACAAGTTCCCCCAAAGGGACACTTTGCGTTTCTAGACAGTTCACTGGCTAGATTTCAGAGGATTCGTGTAGAGGATTAATTATAGACAGATTTAAAAAACCACACTGACTGTGGTTCAAGTCCTGAACCTGGCAGCTTGCTTTCTCACTTTCCTTTTCTCTCTCTCTCTCTCTATGTCTGTCTCTGGTCAAATTAAAATAAATAAAGCTAAATAAAATAATTCTCAAAAAAATGTTAAAAAAAGAAGCAGGTAAAAATAAATTCACAGATTTCAAAAAAAAATAAAAATAAACTCTGGGGCCAGTGGATGTTTTAGTAGCTAAGGCCCTGCACTCTTACATGGCTGTCCAGGGTTCAAGTCCCAAACTGACAGTTTGAAATTCACACTGGCACGTGTGTGTGTATGCCCAAAATCCCGAGAGGAGAATGGAGGAGAAGGGATTGGTGTGGTCATTCCCCCTGGGGGGGGGGTGATTTCTCACTTTCTCTCTCTGTCCCTCTCTGTGTCTCCAACAAGCACTCACACCCTATAGTAAAAATTCCTCAGATAAATAAATAAACTCATACTTTAACTTCATCTTTCCTTAAACATCTTAAAATCCCCTCGTATTTATAAGAGGTATTATGTCTACAACCTGGCTTATTGGTTCAAAAAGATGAGTGAGGGACCAGCAGATAGCCTAATGGTTACATCACTGGACTCCCATGTAGTCGACTGCACTTTGAGTCCCAGACCAGGTGATTTAAAACTCACACCAGGCGCATGTGTGTGCCCAAGATCTGGAGGGGAGAATGGAAGAGTAGAGATTGTGGTGTAGCCATCCCCCCTGGGGGGTGATTTCTCACTTTCTGTCTCCCTGTTTCATGCACCCCATAGCAAAAATCTCTCTTAAAAAAAAAAGTTGAGTGATACACACACAAACACATGCAAAGAGAGAACAAAGAAACTTGTCAAAATATTAATTATTGATCAATCCGATTAAAGTGTTAATAGTTCTTTTGACTGTTCTCACCATTATGTTATATTATAATAAAAATAGAACAGACAAGATCCTTCGGAAGAGGTTTAAGGATGAAGCTAGCATGGTACAATTTCTTGGAGAAGTATTTTCCCTGGTGTGCTTGCTCCCGGGTGCTTTTTAGCTATGGCAAAGCTGTTGGACATCAATTACAAACAGCTTCTTGCTCTGCAGAATCTTCACAAGCTTTCGCAGACAGTGCAGGATCGGAGCCAAGTGGGTGAGGACTAAGCGTACCAGCATTTCAACACAGTTGTTTCAGTGAGATCTCTAAATGTACAAATGTGTTTTTCCTTACTAATTAGTTTGCAAAATGTCATGCTCAAGTTTGATAATCTTGTTAACATTCTTTTTCCTCCCAGAAACTGGTGTGGTTTCTTTTTCTAAAGAGAGAGAATTTTTGCTATAGGGCACGTGCGCTTGCCAGAGACAGAGGAAGACAAAGAGACAGAAAACAAAAAAAGTACCATCCAAGGGGGATGGCCACACTGCAATCCCTTCTCCCTCTTTCTCCTCTCGGGATTCTGGGCATGCACACACACATGCCTGGTGTGAGTTTTAAGCTGTAGGACCTGGGACTCAAACCACGGTCGACTACGTGGGAGTCCAGCAACGTAACCATTATGCCATCGGCTGGTCTTGAAACTGGTGTGGTTTCTCATGTACAGAGGAACGGACTTCAAGTTAGTAGAAATGAGTTCAGCTCCAGTTTTCCAACCATTACATGACGTCGAATCACTTTTTAAATTAAGAGCAAAAAAAAAAAAAAAAAGCGTGGATCTGGTTACAAAAATCAAAACATGTTCATGTGAACATCCTCTGACCAGGATAAAACCCCATACAGTCAGACAGTTCTGTTGTTCAGAAGGCAAGTGTCATTGCTATGATTTACCAACTAGAATCCGCTCCCTTCACATCATCCCCACGCATAGCTCCTAGCCCCTCCTAAGAGAGCTCATTTATTATGCACATGGGATACAATTGCATTTTTAATGTTTGGATGATTTTGAAAATCATTAAAAGGCCATTGTCATCTTGAGCACTCTTTCGGCAGTGCAGGCCATCAAGGGTTTGATAGGATTTGTAAGAATTGATCCTTTAGGTCCCTTTGGTGGGAGAAACCCCCTCATCAACTCAACATGCAATCCACTGCATTCATTAGCCATGACTAGTTATTAATCTTCTAACCTTTCCTAATTAACTGGGTAAACTGTACAATGAAGACAGATGGAACGTATCCAAGGGTGAAATCCATTCAAGTGCTCCATGCAAACTCATCTTGAAAGAAGAGTCTGGGAAGAGTTTTCCAAGGAGGGAAGCAGGGCTGGGCTGATTTACAAGTCAAATGCAAAGATGCAAACCCACTCCTTTGTCATGTGTTTCTTGGTGTCTTTTTTATTTTTTTATTTTTTTTTTTTGCAGGAAGCTCTTGAAATTACTAGGGATAAGTACTGTAAACATTGTCATTATTGTTATTTATTTTATGGAGCACCCCTTAAAAGTATCCCAGGGGTTCTAAACAAACAGCAAGACCCAGAGACATCAGGAACCACAATAAACAAATTTGTAGCAGCAAAACATTTACCCACAGGGGGGGAAATGTTGTAAACAAAGAGTTGAAAAGAGGTTGGAGAGGAGGCTAGTAAAATAAACTGGATTAAATGCGAAGAGGATCCTGGTGAATGTGTACAGCATTGGAACTGCAGCCTAGAAGGGGCTTTGATTTCTTCTTCTAAAATCAACGTTTGAGAAGCAAAATGTATTAAGTCAAAGTGCAGTATGGGGTTGGTCAACCTCTGCTGACATTGTCACTTCTGACTTTGGGTGCTGGGAGATTCGGTGCTGCAGCCGGCTGCCCTGTGGGTTGTGGGACAGCTACAGCATCTCAGGTCTCTGCCTAGCAAGTGCCAGTAGGGGCCCTGTCCTGTAGCTATGCTAACCAGAAATGTCTCCTGACAGTGTCAGAAGTCCCCTGACTAGAAGGGGTGGAGTCAGAATGCCCAATGGTTGTGAACCACCAACACCCTATAAAATAAGGAGTGACCAGCAGATGGTATAATGGTTACATAGCTGGACCCCCACGTGGCTGACTATGGTTCAAGTCCCAGACCTGGAGTCTTTGAAAATCAAGCTGGGTGCATGTGCGTGCGTGCCCAACATCCCAAGAGGAGAATGGAGAAGAAGGGATGGCTGCATGGCCATCTCCTCTGGGGAATGAGTTCTCTCTCTCTCTCTCTCCCTCTTTTCCTGGCAAGCATATGTACCCTATAGCCAACAATCTGAAAGAAAAGAGCAGCATTCTGAAGCACACCTTCTATGAACGATGCAGGCATTCATCACCTCTGGAGTGAGTCCCGATGAAATGGCATCAGAGAAAAAGAGTGTGTCCATGAGACACGTAGGGTAGGTTCAAATTAGGATCCCCTGCAGGAGGATTTTGTTGTGGTGGGGGGTTTAACAATTGAACTAATTCTAACTGCGCTGAGGATGACCGCAAACCATACCAGGACTCAGAACTAACAGCCATGCAGTTATCACCGCTCTCAGGCAAGGACAGGGAACCTGACCCCATGAAGGAGAGAGAGGTGAGTCTAGGACAGCCTCCTTGAAAAGATACCAGGCGGGGCCAGCAGGTGGCATGGTGGCTAAGGTGCTAGACTGCCACTCAGCTGACGGATGTTCAAGTCCAAGACCAGGCAGCCTGAAGCTCTCACCAAGTAAGTGCATGCAGTCCCAAAATCCCGACCAAAGGATAGAGAAGAGATTGCAACATGGCCATCCTGAAGGGGAGGGAGGATGACTTCTCACTTTCACTCTGTCTTTATCTCTCTGGTGAGCGCACACATGCTCTATAGCAAAAATCTCTCTTAGAAATCAAAATGAAAGGGGTCAGCAGATGGCATGGTGATTAAGGGTGCTGAACTCCCTCATAGCTGACTGTGGTTCAAGTCCCAGACCTGGTGGCTTTCTTTCTCACTTTCTCTCTCTCTCTGTCCCTCTCTGGTCAATTTAAAATAAATATTTTTTTTTCAAGTTAGATAATAAATAAATAAATAATGAAAAATTTAAAAATAATACCAGGCATCTCTGTTGAGATCAAAAGCCCCAAAATCCAGACAAAGTCATCTTTAACTCTTATGAAAGAAATAAAATCTAAAAAAAAATTTTTTTTTCAAGTTAGATAATACAAATTTTAGTGCTTATTCACACATCAGCATGGACAGAATTTCTTTGTGGGCTCGGAAAATAGAAATTCTGTTAGATCAAAACTTGCTTGCCTCGACTGGGCTTTAAAGAGAGTTAAAGATTAGACTGTCTGGACTTGGGGGTTTGATATATGCCCTGTGATGAAGAAGGTTGAGCCGCAGTCATTGTGTCTGCGGTTTCTATTCTATCAAAGTCCTCGTTTCAAATCAAGAATCAACTCAAATACATCTTTGTGTATATGCCGGTTCACACGGGGTTGAGGTTGAAGGGAGAGAAATCCTGAGAACTTTACATTAAATTTGGAACACAGTTGGATTTTCATCATTTTATATACATCTAAAGAATCTGTGATGTGTTCCATAGTCTAGCAAAAACAAAAACAAAAAAATCTGTGTATGCATCACGTTAAAAAAAAAAACATCCTCAGCGTGTAATCCACATAGTCTGGAAAATCCTTGAAGGTTATACATTTGATGGTGGGTTTTGATCCAACTCAAGAAATGTCATAATTATTGATGATGATCTAACGGAGTCATTTTTCACCATGGACACCAAAGAAAGATAAGATGCATGCTGTCTGGTTTGCTAACGTCTACTGTGTTTCTGTGGAAACTGTTCACTGCTTTCTCTGCTAAAGGTTTTCCAAGCAAAGGTTAGCTGAACCAAGATAAAGAAGCAGTACAGTTTAGACTGCTTACTGCCAAATGTTTTGAAAACCCATAGGATGATTTTATGACATACAGATTTTTTGGAAAAATAAATAATGTGACATCTTTATTTTTAGAATGAACATAACAAGAAGTGCATCTTTTGTGGGATGTGAGGTTATGGTCTTGTGCTTAGCAGATTAAAAAAAAAACTTAGGTGTTTGCCATAGGGCATGTGCTCTTTCCTGAGAGAGACAGAGACAGAGAGAGGGAAAGTAAGAAAGCACCTCCTTCCCCTCAAAAGGATGGTCATGCTACATGCTACATGTAATCCTTTCTCCTCCATTCTCCTCTTAGGATTTTGGTCATACATGCACATGCACCCAGAGTGATTTTCAAGGTACCAGGTCTGGGACTCAAACTATGGTCATCCATGTAGGAATCTAATGCCTTAACCACCATGTCACCTTCTGCAACCCCCCACACATGCTTATCATATATTTTTTTAAATTTTCTAGCTTTGCAATAGGGCACATGTACTTGCTAGAGGGAGAGAAAGAGAGAGAGAAAGAAATACAGAGAAAGAAACTGCTTCCCAGAGGGGACGGCCATGCCACCATTTCCTTCTTCTCCATTCTCCTCTGGGCATTTTGGGCACCTACACGTACACACCCAGCATGGTTCTCAAGCCACTGGGTCTAAGACTTGAACCACCCAGTTTGATATGTGGGGTCCAATGTCTTTCATCGCTGTGCCACCGACTGGATCAGTTTTGCTCTTAGGAAGTAAAAAAGAAAAAGCATTTGAACCATTTTGTTCAGGTGCCATAGCAAGAGGGCATACACAAATAGGCGTGAACAATTTCGTGGGTCAGGCTATCACAACCATTTTCAGAACCACTCTGCTTTGGCTCTCTGGGCGTGTCCAAATGAATTGGTCCACCGCACTAAAGGCTCTGGAGACACCAACATTGTTGGATTGTGTTGAGTAAGGACACTCCAAGCAAAAAGAAAAAAAAAAAAAAAGAATTTGAGAAGCAAGGAAGCACACCTTTCTAAGAGGCTATGGTCATGGTATGAGTTTCTTTTTGCTGCTATAACAAATGATCCAAAATGTAGTGGCTTAAAACAAGAGATACTCTTTATTTACTGCATTCTGGGTGTTATCAATCTAAACTGAGCCCTACGGGGCTCAAATCCAGGCATCAACAAGGCTGCTTTCCTTTGCGAGGGTCTAAGGGAAGTCCTTTTCCAAATCTTCTCCAGCCTATAGAGGTTATCGATGCTCTTTGGCTCATGGCCACATCCTTCTCAGCTCTGTGTTTATCTTCACCTCTCTTCCTCTGACGCTGAGCCGAGCCGCCCGCATTCTGTCACTTGTCAGGATCCTTATGATAGATAAAAGTCCACCTGGTATAATTCAGAGCATTCTTCCCAACCCAGGAAAGAATCTTAACCACACGCATGTCATCATGATTCCCTTTGTCATGAAAGCGAATGTGTCCACTGTTTCCAGGTATGAGGACCTGGGCTCCTTCAGGGTGAGCAAAGCAGTCATTATCCTGCCTACTGCATTCATGCTGATGAGATTTGGAGGAGCTGCTTTCTGCACTGGGACAGTACAGTGAATGTTCACGATCCGTTAAAACATGACTTGGCCTTTTGCTTCCACATCTTCGCTTTGTGCCTCTGCACTGTTTTCCTTCCACGGAAAAATGCATTCTGCTTTTCCTAAGGACACTTGGCTTCTGGACTCTCATACTGGTGGTCAAGTTCAAAATTTCTGTCTTCTACTAACCTACTCTGGTCACATACCTGTAGGTTATATTTTCTAAGAATTCTTTACTTTTCTCTTCCTTTCTCCCTTCTCTTCTTTCTTCTACTTTTTTTTTTAGTTTTTCTTTTCTTCCTATAGGGTGCATGTGCTCACTGGAGATGAGACTGAGACAGAGAAGAAAAGTGATAAATGATCCCCCGGGGGATGGAATATCACAAACCCTTCTCCTCCAGTCTCCTCTTGGGATTTTGGGCATGCACGCATGCAAGTCTAGCGTGATTTTCAAGCAACCAGGTTCAGGATTCGAACTGTAGAGTGGGCCATGTGGGATCCAGCCACCTTAACGTCCACACTACCTACTGGCTCCAAAGAATTGTTTTCTAATATGTCATGTCCATCTTTAGTGGCTGCCATTTAATTGGAAGGCAGGCTTCCATTATTAGACTTGGGGACGCCATCTTTATTTGGGTCATGACCTCTAAGCATAAGTTTCTTACTCATGACAGTTATTCCTTCATTCCCTCAAGACATATTTATTAAGCACATAGGGTGTGCAAGGTGTTGTCCTAGGCAGTGGGTGAATCAATGAATGAAAACAAGTATCCATTTCCTTACATTCTAATAGGAATTCATTGCTGGCATAAAGTCTTCATGGCTTCATTTCGAGCACACTCTCCAGAACAGTTGCTTACGTAAAAGAAATCAGCCGTATGGATATCCTAACCAGAAAAAAGTGTTTATTCCACCAGGCAAAGATGAAGTAGGTGATGTAAATTACTAAGTGCATAGCTCACAACAAGTTCTCAAAGAACATTAGCAGCATTATTATTTTATTATAATCATAAGACCTGTGTAACTACTGGGCAAATGTCCAAAGAAGGCAAATTAGCATGCGACAAAGCTAATCTGCATCTCTATATATATTGCAGCTCTGCTCATAACTGCCAAGACAGGGAAGCAACATAAGTGCCCAGCAACTGACGAATGCATGAAATCAATAACATATAAACATACACGTACATACACGCACACACACATATACACACACAGTGGGATACTATTCAGCCATTAAAAAGATGAGATCCTGTTCAATGGCTGAACCTAGAGGGCATTATGTTAAGTGAAATAAACCAGGCACAGAAAAAAGAAATACTGTATGTTTTCCCTTGAAAGTAGAAATTGGAGGGAAATGAGGGGTGAGCTGGTAGAGACAAGGATGAAAAATGACAGCTCTCATTCTAGGAATGAAAACTGGGAAGGATGGGTTTGGGGTGGGGAGTAGAGAAATGCTAGTGACATGAAGTAAAGTTGCAGATAGCCAGGAAGAACCATTTCGAGTGTTATAAAACACTGCGGAGAGAGCAGAACACATACAAGCCAACAACTTGCTGTGTATCTCTAAGTAGCTGAAAGGGAGGATTTTGAATGTCCCCATTGCAAGTAATGACCCAAGGTTGAGATGAGGGGTATGTTACTCATCCTGAAGGAATCTATGCATTGTATTCTTTTTTTTTTTTTTTTAGAAGTTTTTGCTATAGGACGTCTGTGCTCGCCAGAAAGAGAGAAACAGAGAGACACAAAACGAGAAATCACCTCCCAGGGGGGATGGCCACGCTGCAATCCCTTCTCCTCCATTCTCCTCTCGGGATCTTGGGCACACATGCACACATGCATGGCATGAGTTTAAGCCACTGGGTTCGGGAATCTAACCGCGGTCGACTACATGGGAATCCAGAGACATAGCCATTACGCCAACTGCTGGTCTCGTGTTGTATTCTTATACCATAAAATCATATAATAGTTCCACATACACAATTACATGCTAATAGAATTTCTTTTAAGTTTATGAAATCAAAGTACATATTTTTTAATTTTTTAATTTCATGTTCTTTTATAGATTCAATCACATTATTAATTGGCTTACAAAATGGATACTTCAACAGGTGAATATTAGAGAAGCAACCTCCCCTCCCCCCAAAAAAAGAGCTTTGTTAAAGGAGGAATTTTGTTTTTTCTTTCCTTTATTCCTGCTAGAGCACATCTGTGTGTGCACAAGAATAAGACTGATTGGGGGGTGGGGAGAGGAGCAGCCTTCAAAGGGTCGAGTCATGCTGTTATCTTCTTCCTCCAGTCCTCTGGCCGGTTGGATCCTGGACACTTGTACATGTGCCCAGAGTGTTTTAGGTAGAGCATGCCAGGGATCTGAACAGCAACGGCCATGTGCAATCAGACATTTTATGATCATCTTTTCTCTTAGCGAGTAGGTACACTTGCTGAGAGAGACAGAGGGAGAGGCAGGAGAAAGCTCCCTCCCCACCCCATGAGAACGGACACACTGCCATCCCTTAATCCCTTCTTCTCCATTTCTCCTTTCAGGATCTTTTTTTTTTTTTGGAGAGATTTTCACTGTAGGGCGCGTGCGCTCGCCAGACAGACAGAGAGAGACATAGAGACAGAAAGCGAGAAATCACCCCCCAGGGGGGATGGTCACGCCGCAATCCCTTCTCCTCCATTCTCCTCTCGGGATCTTGGGCACGCTGAGTGAGTCAAAGCACCATGCTAATTTTTCCATGACCAAATGTGCGAGCCACATGGCATGCCGTGTGAAAAGTCCTTCTTGTTTTTGCAGTACTCTGGAATCATAGCAAAGTAATATTAATAAACCACCTTAATAGAAATTGGGGATGAAATGCATGTGTGTGTATATATACGTGTGTGTGTGTGTGTGTGTGTGTGTGTGTGTGTGTGTATTCTACTATATGGCACATTTTTCTCCATGTATGTACTTGGATTTATTTCATTCATCAAACGTGTACCTAATGGGAGATTCACTGAGCATGGTAGTTATTTTTGAATTGTTCACTCGAGATCTCCCAGAAAACATGAGGAAAAAGCTCCTCTGTTGCCTCCCAGTATGTTTATCATACGTGGAACGGGTGCCAGTTGGTGCCAGACTCATATGAGAGAGTCTCACAAAAGAAAAATGACCTGTTTGGAACTGAGAAAATGAATTTTACACCCACTGGAACCCAGGCTTCTCATAGGTATCTGTCATGATATCGACTCCACGCATGCACCAGATAATAGAAGGATTCGATGCAAAGGACACACACGTGGGCAGTATGAGAAAAGGAATTTCTCCATCTAGTCTTCCCACCAAAGCCCTCGACGTCTTTGCTTACTACTTCCTAAGTTCTTTTTTTCTTTTTTTTTTAAAAAAGCTTATTTATTTATTTAAAAATTTATTTTATTTAATTGTATTTATTTAAATTGGACCAGAGAGGGATAGAGTAAGAGACACAGAGAGTGGGAAAGTGAGAAAGGAAGCCACCAAGTGTGGGACTTTAACAGTGGTCAGCCATGTGGGAGTTCAGCGCCCTTAACCACCACGCCACCTGCTGGCCCCAAAGCTTATTCATTTTTCACCCGTGAAGTTAAAAATTTATTTTATTTAATTGTATTTATTTAAATTGGACCAGAGAGGGATAGAGTAAGAGACACAGAGAGTGGGAAAGTGAGAAAGGAAGCCACCAAGTGTGGGACTTTAACAGTGGTCAGCCATGTGGGAGTTCAGCGCCCTTAACCACCACGCCACCTGCTGGCCCCAAAGCTTATTCATTTTTCACCCGTGAAGAGAGACATGTATGGGCATGAGTATATTTGTAGCAATATATGTATTTAGAGACCGAGAGAGAGAGATGTGTAACAGGATTCCCATGCCACTGTATATCCCCGTTCTCAGCTGGCCCCATGACAGGAACTGTTTACACTGTGTAAGTCTCAGGATGCAAACCTTTTCCACGTGCATCTGCTTGAGCTGCAACTGTGTCAGCATCTGGGCCCATCTCCTGATTTCTTCATAGCAAGAGATACAGTTGTTATGCCTGAGAAGTAGTTTCTCTCTGGGACCAGCAGTTGGCATAATGACTATGTCACTGTACTCCTGTTTTCAACCATAGTTTGAGTCCCAGACCCGATGGCTTAAAACTCATGCCAGGCATGTGTGTGTGCGTGACCAAAATTCTGAGAGGACAATGGAAGAGAAGGGATTGCGGCATGGCCATCCCGCTAGGGGAGTGTGATTTTTCACTTTCTGTCTCTCTGTCTCTCCAGGAAGCGCATGCACCCTGTAGCAAAAAATCTCTCTCTAAAAAAAATACCATAAACAAAGAAACTCATGCCGGGTTTGTGTGTGTGTGTGTGTGTGTGGCCAAAATCTCAAGAGGAGAATGGAGGAGAAGGGGTTATGGTGTGGTCATACCCCCTGAGGGTGATCTCTTAGTCTCTGTCTCTCTTTTTGTGTCTGTCTATCTGGTAAGCACACTCACCCTATAGCAAAAATCTCTCTCTCAGATAAAAAGAATAACAGTAGTCTAGACTTAGTCAACGTGGATGTTCTCACACTGATGTCTGAGAAATTTTCTCAATATACTTCCTTCTTCAATCATTTAGAAAGGCTTCTAGATTCCCAACATGGCTTCAGGGCTCAGGGTGGAGAGGAGAGGATGGAGAGGAGAGAAGGGGCAGCTGAGAATAGGTTGTAGGGGTTACACTTGCAGCAGGAAAACTAAACCAGCATTTAGTATTCTTATTTACATTTGCCAGAGGGCATGTGGGCTTGCTGGAGAAAAACAGGGCGGGGCAGGTGAGAAAGCACCCCCTAAGGGAAAAGGACAAACAGGCATCCCTTCTCCTTAACTCTCTCTCCTTGCAGGATTTTAGGCATGTGTACACATGTGCCCAGTATGTTTCTCAAGCTGCTGAATCCAGGTCTCAAAGCTCATACTTGACCACTGGGGATCCAGCTGCTTTAACCATCATGCCATGACCTGGTCTAGAAATCAGCACTTATTAAGAATGGACCAGCTCCATGGTGCAGCAGCAAAGTGCTGCTCAAGAGAAGTTGGATCCCACATGGTAACCATGGTTTGAATCCCTGGTCTGGTGACCCTGAAATATGCCAGGTGTGTATATGAGTGCCCAAGATCCAGTGAACTGGAGCACTGGAGGAAAGAGATGGTTATATGTCTAGACCCTGTGGAGAGTGTTCATATCTCTTGCTCTCCTACAAACACATACCTAAAGAAAAAATTAAAATAAGTAAAACATATAGCCCTTGTCCAGATGATTGATGGAAATGCTCTGGTTCTCTGTTCTGTTCAGGTTGTTTCTGTAAATTCCTCACAAGCTGATTGCAATGTACATTCATCTGCCAACCTTATATGAATATTTAGCATTCATTTCCTTAAGTCTAGTGGTAGGTGTGTTTGGTGGTTCACAGCTGCAAAAGCGATACATATGGTGACAAAGAGGTACAAAAAACACTTGGAGCATCCAATGAGAATCCAGTTTTCCCGAGATGAAGGGCTGTGTTTTCACAGCTGGCACTGGGTGACATCCTGTAGGTGTAAGTCTACACTCACAAGGAGTGTTTGCAAAAGCTTTGTGTATCGCCCAAGTGTCTATCCATATAATAAGTATAAAAAATATTAATGACCACATTGTCATTTCTGAGTCTATCCATATCATAGACTCAGAAATGACAATGATAATCAATGATGTTCAGATGTGATGATTGTTTTAGTCTGTTATAGTGGAGCTAAACTGATATACTTGAAGCCCCGTGATTTATAAAGAATAGAGGTTTATTTGACTCACGATTCTGGTGGCTGATAAGTACAAAGGCATGGGGCCGACATCAGGCTAGTCCCTGATGTTACATCACAACAGGGCCTACAGAGGCAGAAAACAGCAGGCAAGTGCAAGGAGAGAGAGGAAACAGATAACAGATTCCCGCTTCCTCTGCTTGTCTCTCCCATAATCCCAGCCAATTGGATGCTGTCTCCCCTTAGATCCTACCTCTTAAAGATCTCATCATTTTCCAAAGTCATTACACTAGGGACCAAGCTTATAGAACATGAAACTTTGAGGGAAAAACCATTATCTAAACCATAGCAAGTATCAACAAGATTGTATATATTTAAATTAATCACTCTGAGTGTTAGTGGGAAGAATATGTTGATTCCTGGATGGTTTTACTTGATGTGCAATTTATTTCAGTTTCATTGACAATCAACAGCTGGAACTTTGGGCAATGTGAAAGTCCTTTGACTCTGAGAACAAAACAGTATCGAAGTATCTGATCCTGTTGTATTGAATGCACTCTAAACTCTGAATGACCAAGGAGCTTATTTCAAATACTAATACCATGTTGCACTTGGAAAACTCAAGGCTGGGACCAGTAGGTGGTGTGGTGGCTAAGGTGCTGAAGTCCCACATAGCTGACTATGATTTGAGTCCTGGACCTGGAGGTTTAAAAATCACAATAGGCATGTGTCCATACGTGCCGAAAATCCCAGGAGGAGAATGGAGAAGGGATTGCTACGTGGCCATCCCCCCGAGGGGTGACTTCTCACTTTCCCTCTCACTGTCTCTCTGTCTCCCACTGTCTCTCTGTCTCTCTCTGTCTAGCGCACATGCCCTATGGCAACCCCTCCCCCCCCCAAAAAAAAAACAAGAATACACAGGGTACTGTTCCAAGCACTTTGTATGTGGTAAATAGATATACTCTCTCCAATGTCACTGCCAATTGTAAATTTTAAGTTATGTAATAATACAGTCTTGCCTGTGAGTCAGTCTTTTCTGTAGCAAAAGCTCATAAAATAACTCTAAGTTTTCTTTTTTTAGAGAGATTTTTAGCTATAGGATGCGTGTGCTCACCAGAGAGACAGAGAGAGACAGAGAGACAGAAAGTGAGAAATCACCACCCAGGAGAGATGACTACACTGCAATCCCTTCTCCTCCATTCTTCTCTCGGGATTTCGGGTCCGCACGCATACATGCTAGCACGCACTCCTGGTGTAAATTTCAAGCTGCCAGGTCTGGGATGCCATGAGGGAGTCCAGTGGTATGACCGTTTTACCATCTGCTGGTCTCTAATTCTAAATTTTCTTATTGGTTGACTCTGGTTGTGTTTATTTGAGTATAGAACGATAGGGTTAAAGAAATTCTAATCTAACACATTCATTCATTTCAGATGTATTTATTCAGCACCTGTGGACTACATACTAGATGTAACAGCTAGGGGCTGCCAACTGGATTTGAAGAATTTTATTTCTTTCTGCCTTAGCTAATTTTCTGATGTGATGACATTGACTAAGTACTTTTCCATTGTCAGGGCATACCCTGACTCTTACCTTACTGCACCTCTAAGATATTTGACAGTCTGGACTATGACAAACACATGGTCATCAAAAGTCCCATCACAGGACAAATCTATAAGGAAAAAAAAAAAAAAAACCAGCCAGGCTCATTAGTATAAAAAAAGAGCTCAATTATCTCATTAAAGTTCAGTTACCGAGTTTAACTGTTTGACACATATTTATTCCCATTAATTTCAATTAAGTAAAACAAGTGTAAATGGATGTGTAGACATAAAGTTACCAGGCAGCCTGTCGGAGGTCATTAGACATGGCACTCATGTGTAACTATTAGTCTAGCTAGTAGACAGTGACTCATTCCTTCTCCACAATGAGTTCTACTGGGTAAAAGTCACGGTATGGCGATCCTCAAATTAAATATGCCATTAAGGATTCTTATCAACCTCGACATGCATAGGCGGGTTCTTTTTTTGTGGGAGAAAATTAATAATGCATGAGAATGATAGAAACCAACAAAAGCACTCTTCATCTCTCTCATCCCCTCCCAGAGCGCTGTGTACAGAAGAAAGGCAAAAATAGGCAGACCAGGTTGGAGTGGGTCTTCCTTATAAATATTCAAGGTCGATTCTCGAGAGAATCATTCAGTCATGGCATGTTTATCATGGAATTTGAGATGATCATTAATGGTGCAAATGAAAGAATTATAATATTGGGTTGTCGGAAAAGTTGTGGCACATATTTGTATAGAAAAAAAAATATGTCGTGACTTTCCTGACAACCCACTAGTTAGGTTAGCAGGCACCATTTTTTTAAAGAGGTTTTTGCCATAGGGCACGTGCGCTCGCCAGAAATGCAGAGAGAGATAGAGAGACAGAAAGTGAGAAATCCCCCCCCAGGGGGGATGGCCACGCCGCAATCCCTTCTCCTCCATTCTCCTCTCAGGATCTTGGGCACGCACACATATGCACCCAGTGTGAGTTTAAGCCACCAGGTCCGGAACACAAACCATGGTCAAATACATGGGAGTCCAGCAACATAGCCATTATGCTAACTGCTGGTCCTAGGCACCAACTTTTCTGGGGTTTCCAGACAGGTGGACCATAGACAGCCAACTAGAGTTTGTAGCAAAGAAATGACCATCCCAACTGAAAATCCCAGACAGTGGAAGACTATGACATGAATGACAAGCAAATGCAGTAAGGTTAAAAGATGTATCTTTTCTTATAAATGAAATTGTTTGGTTTCAAGAGCTACTTGAGGAAATGCCTTCATGTGTTTCATAGGAGGTTAAGTTATGAGGATAATTGATTTTTTTTAAGAAAACAGTTTTCTCTGACATCAACACCTTGGGAAAATATGTGAGCATACAGAACAGCCCTTACGGGGACAAGTTATGCCTGTCGAGTGTCTACTATGTGCAAAATGTTCCATGTGCATTGTTTTCAGCCTTGATAGCAATCTTGAAGAGTGAATGCTTTTATTCATATTTCACAGAAAAGGGAACTGAGGCTTGAGGGAATGTCAATGAGTCCATTATCACTGCCATTCCCTTGTTAGAAGCCTATAACCTCCCATCTCTGTCATGATGTGTAGAAGACAAATGGGCTGGTATTCTGTCCCCGAAAGTCCTTCCAGGAACCATGTGAGGACTAAAGTGTTGGGGCAAAACTGAAGGATAGAAAATAGTCCACACCAACCCAAATGTCCACTAACAGAGGAATGGATGGAAAAAATGTGGCACGTATACTCTGTGGAATATTATTCAGTCATAAAAAACATCCAGACCCTGGCATTTGATAGAAAGTGGTTGAATATGGAAGATGTATCACTAAGTAAAGCAAGGCAGGCTATTGGCTTGGAGTCCTGGACCTGATGGCTTGAAATTCATGCTGGGTGTATGTGTGTGTGTGCATGCCCAAAAGCCCACGAGGAGAATGGAGGGGAAGCGATTGCAGCATGGCTATCCTCCCAGAAGATAATTTTTCACTTTCCTTCTCACCGTCTCTCTGTCTCTCTCTCTCCAGTGTCCTATGGCAAAAGCCTCTAAAAAAAGAAAAAGAAAGAGAGAAAAGAAAGAAAAAAAGAGAGAAAGAAAGAAAAAGAAAGAAAGAAAGAAAGAAAGAAAGATAGAAAGATAGAAAGAAAGAAAAAAGAAAGAGAAGAAAGAAAGAAAAAGAAAGAAAGGAGAAAGAAAGAAAGAAAGAAAGAAAGAAAGAAAGAAAGAAAGAAAGAAAGAAAGAAAGAAAGAAAGAAAGAAAGAAAGAAGAAAGAAAAAAGAAAGAGAAAGAAAGAAACATAAATGAGCCAGGCACGTGGGTATCCATGCCCAAAATCCCATGAGGAGAATAGAGAAGGGATTGTAGTGTGGCCATCCCCTCTGGGAGGTCAATTCTCACTTTCTCAGTCTCTCTCTCCTCTTTCTGTCTCCTTCCATTGAGTGCACGTGCCCTAGAGTAAAACTGAAAAAAATTAAAATAGTTATGTTGCTCATATTTAGCCAATTTTTATTTTAATTCCTATTTCTCTCTCTCTCTCTCTCTCTGGAGCTGCTTTTATTTATAATTGCTAATGTTGCCTGTGGTATGTATTTCAATAAGCTTTTCAAGGTGTGTTTTAGTAGAACAGAATTGTTAAATTGTGCCAATTTGCTTTTATTTTCAGAGTGCTATTTTGCTATTATGGTAGCAAAGGCAGCTGTATTGTCCTTGAGGCTTCTACACTTCACCGTATCTTCTTATTGTTCACAGTTTGATCAGATGGTTTAACAAAGATCTTTACAGTGTTTAATTTTCAGTGTGGTATAGTACACTAGCAAAGGCACAGGATTGTCAAAAAGTCATTGAGTTTGATTGGACAGATATTCACAAAACTATAATTAATAAACTAAAATAAACAAGTTAAAAACAAAACTAAAAATGAACAACCAAAAAACCCCAGGAAGTTCTAAAGACTGATCTTTGGGTAATATATGAAGAGACTTTTTCATTGGAAAAGTGCTTGCACATTGGTGTTTATTGTGGCACTTTTCACAATTGCTAAGACATGGAACCAACCCAAATGCCCCCGTACAGATGAATGGATTGAAAAACTGTGGCACATATACTCTATGGAATACTATTTAGTCATTAAGAACAACAAAACCCTGGCTTTTGACAGAAAGTGGAAGAATATGGAAGATTTACTGCTGAGAATGCCAGATGTGGTGTGTGTGGAGGAGTGGGGACTGGGGAAGGACACTGGAGGAGGGATATGGAGACAGAGCATTGTCGAGATAATAATGTGATTGAATGTATGAAAAAAATGTAAATAAATAAATAAATAAAATTTTAAAAATGGGATTAAAATATGAGTTTACTCTACTGCAAAAAAAAAGTTCATGTATAGTTTTTCCATGATAGTCATTTTCTAAACACTTCTAAAGATCCCTCAGAGAAGTGACAAGAATTAAGTCTCTTTCCTTAAATCTTCCTTTTCTTCCTTAGATACTTTTTATAAAATGTATTTATTTATTTATTGCCAAAGGGCACATGTGCTCACTAGAGACAAAGAGACAGAGAGAGAAGGAAGAAACACCTTCCACAGGGCTGTGGTCACACGGCAATCCGTTCTCCTCCATTTCTCCATTTTGTCCTATTTCTGGGCATGTGTGCACATGTGCCCAGCATGGTTTTCAAACCACTGGGGCTGGGACTTACACTACATAGTTGGCCATGTGGAATTCAGCTCCCTTCTGACCCTTTTTCTTAAACATTGAAGTTTTGTTTCATTTCAGTTTTTGGTGTCCAGAGAAGTGATTTTAATAAAAATGTTGGGGCCAGTAGGTGGTGTAGAAGTTAAGGTGCTAAACTCTCACATGGCTGACCGTGGTTCACATCCCAGACCTAGAGGGTTGAAACTCAGATCGGGCATGTTTGTATGCACACCCAAAATCCAAAGAGTAGAACTGAGGAGAAAGGATTGTGGTGTGGCCATCACCCCTAGGGTATGATTTCTCTCTTTCTGTCTCTCTGTCTCTTTCTGTGTCTCTTTCTGTCTCTCTCTGTGTCTCCAGTAAGTGCACATGCCCTATAGCAAAAATCTCTCCCATAAAAAAAATAAAGAAAAGATAATGTTTTACAGAATTTCAGTTGAAGAGTTGATGGGAGCCACTACAGTTGACTTCAGAATTAAGAAGATCTTAATGTTTGCCATCTTCTCTTAAAGAATCACTCAAGCATGTCTACAGGTATGTCCTAGCTTAAGAACATCTTAATGTTTGCCATATTCTCTTAAAGAGTCACTCAAGCATGTCTACAGGTATGTCCTAGCACAGCAGAGTACAGATCCTGAACCCTAGGGAGTCTAGAACATGTTTCAAGGCATGCCCAAGCCCATATCTACTTCCATAATAATACAGAGATGTCGTTTACCCTTTTCACCTTGTTCCCAATTGCACCAATGGTGCAAAAGCAATGCTAGGCAAAAGTGCTTCATCTTTGTACCCAGCAAGGTGGTGGTGTACTAGGAGTTAATCAGACCCACCGCGGGCTTGTTTCAGGCAGTGTTGCAGTGGTAAGCCAACTGGACTCACACAGGAAAGAAGCTAGGTTTACATCCCTGGACCTCCCTGAGCACGCTGGGCACACATGCACACACTCATAATCAGGCTGGCTTGCATGCAGGGGGTCCTATCTTTCCTCCTATGGGTGGGTCATAGTATTCCTGGTAGGGACAATGCTGTCTGTCTCAGTGTCCGTTTCTCTCTCTCTTTGATGAACAAAATTCATAAATAATGTTTACATATACATACACACACACACACACACACACACACACACACACACACACACAGGTGTATATGTGAATGCCAGCTTCACTTATGAATACCATTGATGAATCTGTAAAAATGATGTATTTCCTGAAGTCCCCCATGAGTGCTTGTCATTTTATTTGTGTGAACCGTGAAACAGAAAGTTCTATAAAGCTCTCCTGTCGCACAGTGAAATTCAATGTTCGTCTCTGGGAAAACAGTGTGTTGCATTGTTTGAGTCGCCAAATGACTCATTGCCGCTACTGTCTGTGCTTTGAAGAATGACAGACGCACAATCCATGCTAGCTCAGGTTTGAGTATTTGTAGACTTTTTTTTTTTGAATGAATAAAGTGAGCTTTTACACAATCTATGCTAGCTCAGGCTTGAGTATTTGTAGACTTTTTTTTTTTTGAATGAATAAAGTGAGCTTTTTACTTCATGGAAAACAACTGGTCGTATTTATCATCGAGGATAAAAATGTAAGATTTTGAGAAAAAAATGGAGTGATAGAAACGTGCGATACCATGAGGTTGCTGAGCTCCCCAAACAGGTTCTTTCCTAGTAATGTCAGTGGTGAAGTTCGTAAGCACAATTTAAATGTTGCTGCTGGGCTTGTGTACTCATCAGAGACAGAGACAGAGACAGAGAGTAAACAATTACCCCCCAGAGGAGGTGGCCGTACTGAAGTCCCTTCCCCTCCATCTCTCTCTCATCTCGGGATTTTGGGCCCGCATGCACATGCCCCCAGCATGTTTTTCAAGCCACTGGGTCCAGAATTTGAACCATGCAGCCAGCCATGTGGGACCCAGTTGCCTTAATCACCATGCAACCATCTGGCCCACAAATGTGAACTTTCGATCTTAGATAATAGCTTGTGTGAAGACCTCTGTATAACTTAGTAAACCAGTATTTTGGGCAGAGAGAACATACAAGACAAAACTATCACTTTTACTGCTGCAGAGCACATGTTTCTCGATATGGGCTCAAATAACACTTTTTAATTAACCATTTAAAAAAAAAAAACGCTGGTGTGGCTTTCTGTTGTAATACTAAAAATAAATCCTCAATTATCTAATGTTTTGTTCAGCTTCAGCTTCATCTCTGAGAAGACAGATTTTTTTTTTTAGAGAGAGATTTTTGCTATAGGGCGTGCACACTTGCCAGAGAGACAGAGAGACAGAAAGCCAGAAATCCATGCCCCTCCCCTCCCCACCTCCAGGGAGGATGTCCATGCCACAATCCCTCCTCCTCCATTCTCATCTCGGGATTTGGGGTATGCACACATACATGACAGATGTGAGTTTCAAGCTGGCGGGTCCAGGACTTGAACTACAGTGAACTGTGTGGGAGTATAGAATCTTAACCACTACACCACCTGCTGGCCCCTACAAAAGCAACGAAGAAAAAATTTATGTTTATACACGAACAGTTCCATTCATTTTCTTTCCATCTACTAAAGCCACTTTCCTCCAGCTAACGTAGGGATGGTGATTCCACCAGACGGGGTCATCTCCAGCTCGCATTCTCCCTCCCGAATGCACAGGCTCTTCAGCGTCCTGAACAGTAGAATGTGCATAAGGATCTGTGTCCCTCTGTGGATGGACACGGCAGACAGGTGCTCCAGTGATTTTTGCCTCTTGATCATTCACAGGTTTATAATCCCCTTCCCTGCGTTTGCGCCGGCTCGGTAATTCACATCTACCTTAATAGAACATGACCGAGGAGATGGGATGTCAACTCCATCATTAAGTTACCAAACACCGTAACTTCTGACTTCCTTTCAGACCTTCTTACTTTAGTAACACACATACTCTGAGAAAGCAGATCCCTACACTGGAGCTGCCAATGTAATGAGAAACCAAGGGAGTCTTCCTTAAATAGCTGGGAAGAACCTGGATCTCCCTTCAATCTCCTAGTTTAGCAGCAACTTTTTCCTCAGTTTGAACTTCCAGGTAAGACCCCCACCCTGGCTGATGCAGCCGGGTAAGGCTCTCAAAACAGAAATTCTTGTCCAACTGTTTCTGAATTCTTCACATATAGAGACTATGCAATAAGACTGAGTAGCATTTGTAGCCCCTAAACTATAGATATTGTTCTGCGGAAATACCTAAGTGATAGCATGAGTGCATAGGTATTCCATCCCTCCTTATGAGGGAAAAAAAATGGAATTAAAATATGAGCTCGTTTTGGTGTGCCATGACTTTGAAATCCACACATCATTGTTTCATAACACACATTTTCCATGGACTTTCTAAAGACTTCCATACTTCAGACTGTGTCTTGATATGAGTGACACTTAGGAAGATTTATGCATCATGATTTTTCATTATTTGATTTCTTCAAACTGCTGCTATGATGTGGCTATCACCATGCCTGAGACAGGGCAAGTGTTGTTGTTTTTTTGTTTTGTTTTGTTTTGTTTTGTTTTAATTGTCAGAGGGCGAGTGCACTTGCCAGAGACAGAGAGAGAGAAAGCACCCCTCGATGGGGCATGGTCACACTGCAATCCCTTCTCCTCCATCTCTCCAACCTGTCAGAATTTGGGGCACACACAGACAAGTGCCTGGCATGCTTCTCAAGTCACTGGGGACAGGGCTCAAACAGCAGTTGGCCATGTGGGATCTGGCTTCCTTTAACCACTAGGCTATGGAACCAACCCAGTCAATGTTTAATAAACATTAATCTAATTTTTGTAGAATACACTCATTTTATCTGATGAATGCATGTCAAGCACTGTGTTCGACTCTAAACAAGAATATGAAGGTCGCCAGGAACATTTTCTGAGCTTCAGTACTTTATTACTGATGGTGAAAAGCAGAACTTGTAAATAAGTTCTTTTAACGAGGTATTGGATCAGGTAAACATCGGGGGTGTTAAGCACAAAGTTACGGTGTACTTAAAGGAGGCTGGGGGTGTTAACAAGCACAAAGTTACGGTGTACTTAAAGGAGGCAACTAAGAGAAACTCGCTTCACAGGAATGGAACTGGTATTTTGAAAAATCATTGGCTTTGGTGGTAGAATTCTCTCACCCCTCTAAGACATTTGTACTCTAATCCCCAGAATTGATGACTAAGTGAGGCTATATGACAATTACATTTGCAGATGACTTGAAGGTGACATACCTTTCTTTTAGAGAGATTTTTGTTATAGGGCACATGTGCTCACCAGACAGACAGAAAAACAGAAGGTGAGAAATCACCAACCAGGGGGGATAGCCACACCACAATCCCTTCTCCTCCATTCTCCTCTTGGGATTTTGGGCATGCACACACAAACACCCAGCATGAATTTAAAGTCACCAGGTCCGGGATATGAACCGTGGTGGACTATGTGGGAGTCCAGCAACATAATCATTGCGCCATCTACTGGTGCCAAAGGTTACATACCTTAAGATGCAAACACTACCCTGAATTATCTGGGCGGATAATACAATCACAGGAACCATAAAAAGCAGGGAACTGGACCCAGCCGGTAGTGTTGTGGTTGAGGTAGCATCTGGATCCCATATGGTCAACTACATGGTTTAAGTCCCAGCAGCTTAAAAAACGTGCTGTATGTATGTATGTGTGTGCGTGCGTGTGTGTGTGTGTCCAAAATCTTGAAAGGAGGGAGAAATGGAGAAGGGATTGTAGTGTAGCCATTCCCCATGGCAGGGTCTTTCTCTCTCTCTCTCTCTCTCTCTCATGGGAGGTGCTTTCTCTCTCTTTCTCTCTCTCTCTCTCTCTCTCTCTGTCTGTCTGGCAAGTGTGTATACTCTCTGACAAAATTTAAAAAAAAATGGCAGGGAATTTCCTGCAGCTGCAGTGGACTTGATGCAGCAGAAATGAACGTCAGAGAGATCCCACGCCTAGGAAGTAATCAAAGCACTGTTGCTGGGTTGGAGCTGGAGCAGGCACAATGGCTAGAAGTGCAGGCAGCCATAGGAAGCTGACGATAAAACCAAAACAAGAAGACAAGAAGTGCCTGATGATGGGTTCCAGTCACAGGCAGCAAGAACTAGGGAACTCAGTGCCTCAGCTGCAAGGGGCTCAATTCTGCCAAGCACCTGCTTGAGTTGAAAAACACCTTCTTCCTTACAGGCTCTGGATATGAGTTCACACCAGCACCAGCAGATAGCATAATGGTTATGTCACTGGACTCCCATATAGTTGATGGTGGTTCGAGTCCCAGACTCAGCAGCTTAAAACTCATGCTGGGTGCATGTGTGTGCATGCATGCCCAAGATCTCAAGAGCAGAGTGAAGCAGAAGGAATTGTAGCATGGCCATCCTCCCTGGGGGATAATTTCTTTCTTTCCCTCTCTCTGTTTCTCCCACTCTCTCTGATGAGCACACATGTCCTATAACAGAAATGTCTCCTTAAAAAAACATGAGTTCACACCATCCACCACTTTGATCTCAGTTGTATGAGACTCAGGACTGAGATACAAGCTAAGCCCACCCCAACTTCTGGCCTCCATAACTGTGAGGGGGGGCGGTGATAAAGTCATGAAGTAATAAAGCTGCTACATTTGCTATGTTGGTTAAGGCAGTCATAGAACATGAATACAGATTTCAATCACAGAACAGGGTGGAGAAAAGTCATACCAGACAGCAAGATCTGTAGGCATAAGCCAAGAGAGATGGTCATTACCAAGGACAGGAAATGGCTAGTTATAAATGGCGATGAGAGCAGGGATTAGGGCGATGGAGAAATGGTGAGAAATGTGACTCAAACATAAGTAATGGGGAGATCATGGCAAACAGAGACAAAAGGTAAGTTTAGGGAAGGAGTGACAAGACAGATCATTCTAATTTGTCTGGCCCACATCAAAGTGAAAAGCAAGCTGTTGCAAGAAAGTCTACATGATCAGAAATCATGTAGATTAGAGATGACAAGCTCTTCAGCAAAGAGGGTGGTGTTCAGAATCAATCAATGTGGGAAAGTTCAAGAAATATTTCTAAAGTAGAATTGACAGAGCTCAATAAAAATCAAATGAAAAGTTGAGAAAGAAATAAAAGGTGACTTCCAAAGTTTGAGGCTAAATGATTTGGAAGATGGTAATGCAATTAACCAAGAGAGAGAGTAAGGCTGTATCATTTTTTTTTTTTTTTACCATTCTCAGGGAAAGGGAAGGTTAATTCATTCTAATTTGACTGTATTGAGTTTAAAATGCCTAGCAAGGAATATATAGCAATGACTGAAACTCCAGGTGAAATTGTTGGGTAGGTAAGGGAGGATTGGAAGTCATTTCTAAGAAAAATATTTATAGCCAAGAAAGACTATAAAATAAGAGAAGAGAAAGGTCAAGGGAAAAGTCACTACTCAATTTTTTAAAGTTCGTTTTTATTTACTTCTTCCATGAGCCAAAGAAACAGAGATAGAGAGACAGACAGAGAGACAGCATGCCAACAGGGTCTTCTGGACCCGTCATCCATCCCAGCATTGGGCCAAGGTCAGGTGCACATGAGTGTGTCAGAATACTCAGGAGGTCTCTTGACATGCCCCTGATCTGTACCAGGTAGATCAGTCTTACAGAGCATCTTGTTTTACCATGGTGACAGTGTCTACCCTGAGAATCCATACACTTGATGGAGAAGCATCAGGGGTTAAGATAATGGAGAAACAGTAAGAAAACCAAATTTATCAAAGGACAATAAGTGACCTCACAAACAAAGAGAATGACTTAAATGGCTGGGAGTCATAGACCCAAGTGGTAGTTGGGGGTTGGGGGGTTGAAGAAGAAAGGTTGGTTTGTCATGTCAAATTGCACTGAGAATGAAAGAGGTGTCTTTTTTTTTGCTATAGGGCATGTGTGCTCTCTAGACAGACAGAGACACAGAGACAGAAAGCGAGAAATCACCCCCCAGGGGGGATGGTCACGCCACAATCCCTTCTCCTCCATTCTCCTCTCGGGATCTTGGGCACGCACGCACACGTGCCCGGCGTGAGTTTTAAGCCACCGGGTCCGGGACACGAACCGCAGTCGACTACATGGGAGTCCAGTGACATAACCATTACGCTAACTGCTGGTTCCCCAAAGAGGTGTCTTGAAGAGGCAACAGAAGACATCTAGGGATCTTTAAGAGGAGAACTCCAAAGACCACATTGTTGGAGCATGCGCTACAGAGACCAAAGAAAACCTATGGTATGGAGTAATGCATGATAACGTAACAATGTTTAATGAGGTAAAGAAAATGTGATGGGCCACCATGTTTAAAGGAAGGGGGCATTGCAGCAAAACTTCTGGAGAAGACAGACCTGTCGTAAGAGAAGATAGTGAAGAAAAAGAGGCTGAACTTACAAAAGACAGACTCGGAGGGAGAAAGTTGCTAGACAGATGTCACTGGATGGACTCAAGAGTTTAAAAGCCATGGGAACAGCAGATGGCATAATGGTTATGTCCCTGGGCTCCCATGTAGTCGACCGCTGTTCAAATCCTAGACCCAGAAGCTTAAAGCTCATGCTGTGTGTGTGTGTGTGTGTGTGTGTGTGTGTGCATTCCCAAGATCCCAGGAGGACACTGAAGGAGAAGAGATTGTGGCATGGCCATTCCCCTGGGGGTGATTTCTCGCTTTCTGTTTCTCTCTGTCTCTGTGGCAAGCACATATGTCCTATAGCAAAAATCTCTTGCAAAAGAAAAAAACAACAGAGTTTAAGAGCCTAACACAACAAGTAAGACTTCCAAAGAAGTCTACCAAGATACACATAAAATAAAATATAATGGCACAGAGAATATGTGAGACGAAGGATGGGAAACTCAGAGTTATGTTAGCCTAAGGACTTCCATATTCTTGAGAGAGGGAAGACGGCTTGATAATATGATCCTCTAGGGTGGTAGGTGTCCATACGTCCGTACGATGGAAGAACTCAGCATAAACTCACAATACCAGCAGCCATGGAATTTTAAAAGTGAGTCTGTGAATCTTCAAATGCCATGTTGTCTGATTCACTGGGAGATGAGGCAGAGAGGAAGAGCTTGTCCTGGGGAAGGATTCTTAGAGAAGTAGTGAAGGGAAGAATGCAGGTGAGGGTTGGGTATCTAATACTCACTGGGACGGGATCTGCTTCTGCCTCCCACCCCTCATACTTCACCCAACCCATTCCAAACCACCCCTTGGCCTGGTTGCCATCTGTCACCTTGGTAAGCCATTGACCCCTGCTCCTTGTGTTGTCATAGCTACCACCCAGACCCAATTCTCTTTTTTCCTCTTGAGCTTCTCTTTCTTCAGCAGTGACCAACAGCAGTCATTCGGTGAGTTAACTGAGATCCCCGGCTTGGGATCTGTGTGTACGTGAACGGAAAGTCAGCCCCATGGCGTTTCAGGACAGCTAAATATCTTATATCCTAAATGGACACACACACACATACACACACACACACACACACATAAAATATACCATGTGTAAAACTCACATTTCCTCCAGTTTAACACAGTCCCATGAATCTCTCTAATTCCTAGTGTCATACAGAGGCCAAGAATGTGGAAGCCTAGTAATGGTTTTTGAGAAATAACACAGTGAACACACATAAAGCTTTTACAGTATTGCCAGGAACCCAGTGGAGAGTCCAACAAAATTAGCTGATTTTTATTTAAAGTGAGACTTTTTGTTTTTGTTTTTGTTTTTTGAGAGGTTTTTTTTTTTATGATTATATTATTTTTAAGTGGTGTTTTTTCTTTTTTCTTTTTTTTTTTTTTTTTTTTTTTTTTTCTATAGGGCATGTGCACTCAGTGGAGAACCAAAGAGAGACAGAGAAACAGAAAGTGAGAAATCTCTCCTGGGGGATGGGGGATGACCACGTTGTAGTCCCTTCTCCTCCATTCTCCTCTTGGGTGGGATTATGGGCATGTACACACATGCGCCCAACATGAGTTTTAAGTTGCTGGATCTAAGACTTGAACCACAGTTGAATATGTGGGAATCCGCCATCAACTGATCCAGAGATGTTTTATTGTAACAAACAGATATCCTTTGTTATTTTTTTTTAATTTCCAGAAGAACAAATTTTATTTATTTTTATTTTATTTTATTTAAAAAAATTTTTTTATCACCAAAGAAGGAGAAAGTCCCCTCCAATGGGGCATGATCATGCTATACTCCTTTTCCCTCTAGGTCTCTATCCCATCAGGATTTTGAGCATGCACACCTATGCACCCAGTGTGGTTTTAAAGCCACTGGGGCTAAGGCTCAAACCATTTCGACCACATCGGATGTAGCCTCTATGCACAAAGCTTAATTGTGGAGCTTCAAGTCTGATCCTGATATTCTTTTTTTTCTAAAAAAAAATTTAATTTTTTTTTATTTCAAGAGAAGGAAGAAACCCCAACACAGTGCTCATGCCACATCCACCTTTAGTCTTAGTGAAGTCCTGGGATATGAACTCAGGACCTTTCCCATGTAGGTCTAGTGCATTGTCACTGTGCCATGGCATGCTTCCCAGAGAGCCTTTTGAGGTAATCCAAGAAGGGAAAGGAGTGCATGTTATTGTGAGAGTTCACAGAAGCATCATGAAATCCAGATAAAGGAGACCATGCAGAGCTCTACGCCAAGGGAAATGACAAGAGAGAACTCTTTTTGCGGAAAGATATCTTTTCCTCTGTCTTCTTTACTCTTGTTCTCTTTGATTTCCAGCTTTTGGGGCATTCCTCTTTCTGTCTAGGTGTCTTCTCCACTCAGTTCTCTTGTCTCACACCCGCGCAGCCACCCAGGGGCTCCCAATGTCATTCCAAGACAAGGGTGTTCAGGATGTGTCTGCTGGAATTTTCCAAGACACGCGCCTCAGTTTTGGACAATCTCAATTTCTAATTTTCGGCAAAAAATTTGGCTGACCATTTCCCCTCATTCACACCCAACGGCACAGGACGTAAATTTCTATGTCTAGACATGAGTCCCTCCTCTATTTCTTCTTCATTTTTGTTTGTTTATGATAGGGCACATGCACTTGTCAGAGAGAGACAGAAAAGAAAAGTGAGAAATCACCCCCCAGTAGGGATGGCCATGCAGCAATCTCTTCTCCTCCAAGCTCCTCTCAAGATTTTGGGTATGCATGCATATACACCCAATGTGATTTTCAAGCCACTGGATCTGGGACTTGAACCACACACTTGGCCATGGTGAATCCAGCACTGTAACCTCCACAGCACCTGCTGGTCCCCATCATCTATTTCTATTTTCAGGTTCTTAGGTGTGTAGTTGGGGGCCAGCGAGGTAGGGGGAGATGGGGCTCTTATACTTATTGCAAAAGTGAGCGTGTCCTCAGAATAGGACTTTAAGAAGGAGTTGTTGTAGAAAAGAGTTCTAGGTAGAGTCATCACCTTGAAATATACCCAACACAAGCTGCCAGGCGCGGGATCTATAGCACCTCCGCTCCCTGCCCCATTGTCATTTATTTGATTGTAGAGGGTTTTATACAGTGCCTCCAAGTAAATAAGGAGGGAGGAGGAACAGCTGTCCTTCCTCGAAGATATATTGGCCGGGATATGTGTCATAGCTCAGGACAGCACCGGGTGTATTGCCTCTGCTACTCCTTGAATTCATTTACAATCCTAATGCAACTTAAATCTGCCCATGGTAACAGGACGCGGAGGCGTTCCCAGAGTCTCAGCTCAGACAGAGAGGAGCAGGGAGAAGGGAGCTGAATACCTTTGCAGGAGGATGGAATTAGCCTTGTGTACCCTGGAGGAGTCAGGAGTCTCTCTTTTTTTTTTTTAAGTTATTTTTGGTCATAGGGTGTGTGAGGCTGAGCACCAGTGAGTCCACCGAGGCCATTTTCATGAGTCTCTTCCTATTGCCATCTTAGGCTCAGAGAGCAAACCATGACAAAGGCCACCATTGGCTCCCCTTCAAAAACCTCACCTTCAACACCATACTCTGGCCACTCCCCATAGCAAATCGGTGAGCTTAGAATCCCTCAGATTTGCATATCCGGCACCTCGTGATTGGTCCACGAAGCAACCAATCATAACCCACCTTTTACTATCCGTCATTCAACCAATCACGGCCCACCAACATGTATATAACCACGATCCCTGGCCCACAATCGCCAGACGACCCTGAAGACCCTGAAGAGCTGTGACACCACGTCGTCTCTGGACGACCCTGAGCTGTGACACCACATCGTCTCCGGACAACCCTGAAGAGTCGTAACACTGTGTCGTCTCCGTGCTGTGACAGTGTGCCATTTGTCCCGTCTCTCACTCCTTCCCTCAGGAAACCTGTTCGACTGTCCTGCGGGTTGGGACACGTGGCGCCCAGACAAGGGACCTGGGTACGAGGGATCCAGTGAAGAGGACCGAAATAAAGAGAAAGGCCACGGTGGAAAACAGAAGGGGATGGCAGAGAATCGTCCCAAGAAAAGCCAGCGGAAAAAACAGAGGGACGAAGAGAAGACGTCCTGCTAAGTATTTACTTACGTTTTATTTTAAGTACGGGTAATAACAGGACAATCGAGCGTGTGCACTCACTGGAGAGAGACTGAGACAGTGAGAGGGAAAGTGAAAAATCACCCCCCAGGGGTGACTCTCCATTCTCCTTCTGGGATTTTGGACACCACCCATACGTGCCTGGTATGATTTTCAAGCCGCCAGGTCCAGGACTCGAACTTTTATCGGCCATATGGGAGTCCAGCACCCTGACTACTACCCTACCTGCTGGTTCCTCCAAACAGGAGCCTTTTGCATAAAGGATTCTCTCAGTTCTGGGAGGGGAAGTTTCAGTGTACTGTGGACTTTTCTTCCTTGAACCACAGGAGGGTCACTGGCTGGAATGTGAGGAAGCGTTTCTGCATTTTACAGAACACCATGCAGAGAAAGCGTATTTTTATCTCTTGCAATGAAATAGATTAAGATGTCAGTTGTCTACACAGTGACATAGCGAGTGACATGTTTGATGGCAAACTCTTGGACTTTTACGTAAGCTGGCCTTTCTCTCTCTTTCAAACTGCCGGGGCCAGGATTAGAACAATAGTGCTACAGTGTTCTGGATCTGGGATCTGGCTTTCAATGCACAGTGTTCAAGTACTGTGTCATGGGGCTAGCCCTTCAGTGTGATTTTTCAGTATATGAATACAGTGTATAATCTTTAAATCAGAATACTGAGTATATGTAGCGTTTCAAGCATTTGTCACATTGTATACAGTACATTGTTAAGAAAAGAATTATTTTGAGGGACCAGCAGTTGGCATAAGGGCTATGTTGCTGGACTCCCATGTACTCGACCATGGTTCGAGTCCTGGACCCAGTACCTTAAACTCACGCCGGGTGTATGTGCCTGTGTGCCCAAGATTCCGAGAGGAGAATGGAGAAGAAGGGATTTGCGGCGTGGCCATCCCCCCTGGGGGGATGATTTCTTGCTTTCTGTCTCTCTGTCTCTCTCTCTGTCTTTCTGGAGAGGGCACGTGCCCTATAGCAAAAACCTCCCCCAAAAAAATAAAAGTAAAAGAAAAAACAAACCTTTAATTAATTATTTTAATTTGACCACAGAGAGAAAGGTAAAAGTGAGAAAACAAACCACCAGGTCTGGGACTTGAACCGTGGCCAGCCATGTAGGAGTCCAACACTTTAACCACCATACCACCTGGTGGCCCTAGTTGTTAAGAAATTTGACTGGCCTGTTTCCCTCATCCGCATCCAACCCACAGGCCTTCCATTTTCCCTCCCTCCTGTCTTCTATAGCAGTAGATCTTGTTCCTTCTATCTACCTGCAATTTCGTTTCTGTTCATAACATCCCTCCATCCCACCCCCATCACTCCTGCTGTGTCCTCATTCTGTCTCTCTCTTACTCTAGGAGGTCATTTTTTAATTCCATGTACGAGAGATAGTACGTGTAGTATTTCCCTTTCGGCACCTGGCTTAGTTCGCTTAACATAACGCCCTCTAGGTAGGTTGGTCCATTTAAGCACACACTCAACTGATTCTGTTCTTTTTTTTTTAGGTTTTCGCTGCAGGGCATGTGCACTTGCTAGAGAGAAACAGAGAGGAAAATCGAGAAGTCCCCCTGCAGAGAGGATGGCCACACTGCAATTCCTTTACCTCCATTCTCCTCTCAGTATTTTGGGCACACACCCAAATATACCCAGTATGATTTTCAAACCACCAGGTCAGGGACTCAAACGGTGGTTGGCCATATGGGAGTCCAGCACCCCAACCCCCACACCACCTGCTGACCCTGGATTTTTGTCCCTTTCAAAGGCTGCATTCTACCGCATCCATATCCAGCATTTCTCTATCCATTGGTCTGTGGATGGGCAGGTTGATTGCATCTATGGTTGTCATCAGTGACTATTGGGTCCAGGTATCATCGGGGCATACGTATTTCCTTCCCTTGGGCTCCACGCCTGGCAGTGGGATCATTGGATCCTATGGCAGTTTTACTTTTAGTTTCTTGAGCAATTTTCATACTGTTTTCCATAATTAACCCCCTTCTTAGAGCCTTTCAATATCTTTCCTCTGTAAACATAGTTCTCATTTCCAGCTCTCAAAATTAACACATACAAAACCATTCTCAAATACATGGAGACATGCACACAATGACAGACACGCACAAGTTCAGACACAAACATGCATACACACAGAGGCACAATATTAATTCCCTTGTGGAGATAGTAGAGGAATCAAGTGATGCAGTGTAAGCCAGACTAATAGCATGTGGGGATGGAAGTCATTGTGGCAGGTGGTAAAGGCTGCCTATGACATATCAACATCTAGTCTGCATTTCTTTCCTAATTATAGAACTTTTCACGTTCATTTATCTGGGGCCAGCAGGTGGCATGGTGGTTAAGGTGCTAGACTTCCCACATGGCGGACCACAGTTCAAGTTGTGGACCTGGTGGCTTGCTTTCTCACTCCCCCACCCCCATCTCTCTCTCTCTGGTAAGTGCACATAAGTTATAGCAAATTTTAAATAACAATAAGAGTAAATAAAATTAAGTAAATGATTCTTTTAAAAAGAGATGATAAATGTTTCTTCCATGAGTGAGACAGAGACAGAGAGACTGTACCTCTTATCAGGGTCTTGATGTCATGATCCACCCCAGGCTCAGCCCATCTGATCATGGGCACACATGTACCTCGGATACTCATGGAGATCTATGTGCTTGAACCGAGAGCCTTCCCATGCAGATCAGCCTCACAGAGAATCATATTTCATCACTCCACCACCATCTGGACCCCATAATGATAGAACATTTACCTGAGCATGCACTCTGTTGCTGAAGACTACATTTCCCAGCCTCCTCTGGGGCTTGGTTTGGCCATGTGACTACATTTTAGCCAATAAGAGTCCAACATTGTGCAACTTCTAAAACAAATTACTAGAGAAATGAGGCATGCCTTTCTTTTCTTTTCTTTTTTCTTTTCTTTCTTTTTCTTTTCTTTTTTTTTTCTTTATTTTTTAATGGAGAGCTTTTTGCTACAATGTGCATGCACTCACCAGAGAGAGAGAGAGACAGAGAGTGAGAAGTCATCCCCACAATCACAAGTGATGGCCACAATCCCCTCCCATCCAGTCACCTCCCAGGATTTGGGGCATGCATGCACATGTGCCTGGCATGAGTTTTAAGTCACCAGGTTCAGGACTCAAACTGCAGTGGACTGCTGTGGGAGGCCAGCAATGTAGCCATTACACCATCTGCTGGTCCTGAGGTATGTCTTTCTATTCCCCTTTCTCTTCCTCCAGTGTCTGTAACTTCACACGGGGGCTCACCTTTCTTAGAAAGGAGCATCCTAAGGTTGACAAAACAACATAACAGGACTTTGGACCCTTGGCAAATCTTAACAGAAAGTTATCCAAATGCCTGCCCATATTGTACTTACATAGCAGAGGCATGAACTCCAATAGTGCGTAAATCACATTTCATTGAGTCTGCCTCAATCTCTGTGAGGAGAATACTTTTCTGCCACATGCTCTGATGACAGACACAGCATAAATTTCCTCTTTTCTCTCTGGATGTTCCATCTTCTGCCCTTTGTGCCTGGCCTTGAATTCAACACACGGAGTGGCGCCACACCAGGAACCCAAAGAGAAATGATCATGAGAATAAATGAGTAAATACTGCATTGAGTTAAAGGTTAGCTTGTTGTTATGCAGCATTATTGTGGAAATAGCTGACAGATACATGATCCTGTCCAAGTCAAAGCCCGTGAGGTTTGGACCAGTGCTGGTAAGTTTCTTGAAATGCTTCCTCTTCCTCTGTTCTTTACACACATTCTACACCACTGGCTTGCCCAAGATTGCCAGTGTTGGGACCAATAGTTATTGTAATGACTTTGTTCCTTGACTCCCATGTAGTCGACCACGGCCTGGACCCAGTAGCTTAAAGTCATGCCAGGCGCGGGTGCGTGCGTGCCCAAGATCCCGAGAAGAGGATGGAGGAGAAGGGATTGTGGTGTGGCCATCCCCCATAGGGGGTGATTTCTCGCTTTCTGTCTCTCTGTCTCTCTCTGTCTTTCTGGTGAGCACATGCGTCCTATAGCAAAAACCTCTCCAAAAATTAAAAAATTAAATAAATAAATAAATAAATAAAATAAAAAGGATTGCCAGATTTATTTAGGTGATTTGGACCACTCTGAAATTTATTATCACAGAAGGAGCCACTAGTATCAAAGAGCTGAAAACCAAAGACCACCCCTAAACGGCCTCAAAACTCAAAATCTGGCAACAGAATGAAACCAAAGGTCTGTTTAGAATCAGATCCATTCAACTCCACATACTCCAAAGTATGTAAACACTTACACAAATTAATCACGTCCTAATGACAAAGAAATGTTACCATTTTTGTCGCCATCACAATAAAGTTCCTTTATCAACAATCTGTACAAAATTGAGTTCCCCTGTGACTTGTCCAGCAGTCGAAGACGTGAGTGAAAGCCAATCATTGAATTCCAGATGCCAACGTCAGTAGATTAGCTCGGATGGATTCTATTTGCACTGGAAATGCTTCACCTTCTTCAGAGGATCAAGTTTTAGGAAAACAGTTTCATGTCTTCTATCCCCCAGATGCAAAACAGCTCAGACAATAAGGCCATCATTAATCACTCAGTCGGAATGAAGGGTTACAACAAATACATACAAATTATTTTGTCCTTTTTAAAGACTTGAATTTTGTGCATTAACCTTTAATTAGTGATTACTGACAACTCCGTAGTATGTGATGTTTGGGATGATTGAAAGGGGAATGCATGGTCTACATCTTTTGAAACAACTTTAATTAGGCCAAGACCCTATTCCTATAATTTTCTTCATACTTGAGTTAAGCTATTTCAAGTCTGTGTTACCTGCAAAAAAAAAAAAAAAAAAAAAAAAAGAAACAGAAAAAGAAAATCATCTTTGCCTTGTGCCTCTAGTATTTTTACTGCTTGCACTAGCTAGGTCTGCATTTTTATTTATCCAGTGTTTCATTGCAAAAAATTGACCTTGCCAAATACACCAATAGAACACTTGAGATCTGGAACCGAAGGAAAGTTTGGAGTCTGCTAAAATAAGAAACTTCAGGAGATGTTTTGTTGATTTCTTTTTCTTTTTTCTGTCTTTTTCTTTTGGGGGTGGGGGAGAGGTTTTTGCTATAGGGCACATGCCCTCGCCAGACAGACAGAGAGACAGAAAGTGAGAAATCACCCCCCAGGGGAGATGGCCACGCCACAATCCCTTCTCCTCCATTCTCCTCTTGGGATCTTGGGCACACACGCACGTGTGCCTGCGTGAGTTTAAGTCACCGGGTCCGGGACGCGAACCATGGTTGACTACATGGGAGTCCAGCGACACAGCCATTACGCTAACTGCTAGTCCCCTGATAAAGATTCCTGTAGAGATATGAACTAGTGAGCATGAGAAAAGGGGTACCTGCTTACCAATGATGATATGCAAAGTTACAAGGAGTGGGGCAAAGCCCAGGACACAGTGTAGACAATCCAGCCACACTAGGGTTTATAAGCAAAGCACTGGATGAAAGTTGGAGAACCAGGTTCACTTCAGAGTCCGCTTGAGAAGGAGCCCCTATAGAACAGTGGCCAGTAATCTGTGCTCCTGTAATGGTCAGGGAGCCTGGAAAATGTGGGTCGGACAAGGATGGACAGAGATTTGGAGATACAGAGTGGGTTGGAGCAGGCCACAGCCATGGTGCCTAGACCTCCAGGGGCACGCTCACATTAGATGGGACGGAGTGCTTCAAAGTGGGACATCGTCCATACAGACACAATGAAACACACTCCCTGCAGTTGGATGCCTCCCCATTGAGATTCAGATTCAAGTCAGGTACAGAATAACCCATTCTGGATAGGAGACTGCACTCTGCAATTTCAGGACTCGCAAACGCTAGCTGGGTCTACCCAGGGGGCTGACTTGCAGTTTAGCTAGCAGAACTGTGTTTTGTGTACATGCATGTGTGTGCGCGTGTGTGTGTAAGAGAGACTGTGACGGTATTTTTAGAGCAATTTTGTGTGCATGCATGTATGCATGTGTGTGTGTGTGTGTGACTATTTTTAACAGTGTTTTTGTGAGCATGCATGTATGCACGTGTGTGTGACTCTATTTTTAAGAGCAATTTTTTGTGCACGCATGCATGCATGCGTGTGTGTGAGACTGTGACTGTATTTCTTAGAGCGACTTTGTGTGCATGCATGTATGCATGTGTGTGTGTGAGAGAGAGACTTTGACTTTTTTTAGAACACTAGTAGATTCATAGCAAAACTGAGGAAAAGGTCCAGAGATAGCTCATATTCCCCACACCTCTGCAAAGCATGGCTCCCCTCGTTATCAGCATCCCCCACCAGAGCGGTCCATTTCTGGTACTTGGTAGACCTACCACTATGGACTATCCATAGTTTCCATCAGGGCCCCGTCTTGGTGGTGTGAATTCAGTGGACTTGGGCACATGCGCGTGTCAGCCACGGTGGTGCCACTTCGGAGCCCTGAAACATCTGTTCTGTGCACATTCAACCCCTCTTCCTGCCAGCCCCTGGCTGCTCCTGATGGTTTTGCCATCTCCACGGTTTTGTCTTTCCCGGAATGTCACAGAGTTGGAATCCCACAGTGCAGCGCCTTCTGGTATGCCGTTCACCGCATCCTGTGCAGTTAAGACATTCCATTGGATGCACACAACTTTTATTTACCCACTTGTGGACAGAGAGACATCTTGTTTCCTTCCAAGTTTTGAGAATGGTGAATGAAGTTGCGATGAATAGCCATGTGGTTTTTAAAACATTGTTTTAAATGTACTTCTTTCATGAGAGTGAGAGACAGAAAGAGAAGAGAGAGAGAGAAAGGAGAGAGAGAGAGAAAGCACCCACAACAAGCTCTCATGACACAATCCCCTTACCCTAACCAGCCAGCCAGAACCGAGGTCACATGTATTTGTGGTGTTCAGGTTGACCAGGGAACCGAACCACATTCTCCCATATAGAACCAGCTTCACTAGAGCAGCCCAATACCTCTACCCGACTGAGCTCGCCCCTCTGAGGGTTCTTATGTGGACATACATTTTCACTTTCACTGGGACGACTCTGTTTATAGGTTGCCTCTACCATGGGGGCAGAAGAAATGAATCACATGGACTCGCCTGGGTTGAATACTCCAGGGACCGTGGGAGGCATCATCTTCTCTTGTGTTCAAAGAAAAGAAAAGCTCCCTGTCAACCTCATGGACACTATGCCTTGCACTTTAGATATAAAGACGAATAACAATTGGTTCCTCCGGCCAGCTGGTGGTGTGGTGGTTAAGGCAGCTGAATCGGGGCCAGCAGGTAGCGTAGTGGTCAAGGCAGTGGACTCTCACATGGTCAACTGCGGTTCGAGTCCTGGAACCAGTGGCTTGAAACTCACACTGGGCATGTGTATGTGTGCATGCCCAAGATTCTGAGAGGAGAAGGGATTGCAGCGAGGCCATGCTCCCGGAGGGTGATTTCGTGCTTTCTGTCTCTCTGGCGAGCACACATGCCCAATAAATAAATAAATAAATAAATAAATAAATAAATGCAGCTGGATCCCACATGGCCAACTGGATAGTCTGAGTTCTGGACTCAGCAGCTTGTGTACATGTGCTCCTAAAGTTCCCCCAAAGAGAGAGAGAGAGAGATGGAGGAAAAGAGATGGTGAGCCCATATCCCATGGGGACACGTTCTTGCTTTCCCTTTTTTCTCTCTCTCTCTGGTGAAGGCATACACCCTATAGATAGGGGGGAAAAAAAAGGCCTCCCTC
>NW_006159697.1:2873678-2883000 GCF_000334495.1 Tupaia belangeri chinensis
ATTCCTGGGACCAGCAGTTAGCGTCATGGCTGTGTCACTGGACTCCCATGTAGTCGACCATGGTTCAAGTCTCGGACCCGGTGTCTTAAAACTCACGCCGGGCACATGTGTGTGTGTGCCCAAGATCCCGAGAGGAGAATGGAGGAGAAGGGATTGCGGTGTGGCCATCCCCTTTGGTGGGGGGTGATTTCTCACTTTCTGTCTCTCTGTCTCTGTCTGTCTGTCTGAAATCACATTACAGAGCTAGAATAGTGGTTATGGGTTCCGATGTGGAAACGATCAAACTTTATATGGGTTGTCCACAAAGTTGGGAGGCATTTTTGCACAGAAGAACAGAAAGAGATGTCACGACTTTCCCAGTGAGCTCATAGATAGGCAAGAATTGGGCTAAAAACCCTAAGGCCTGTAGTGGTGCGTAGGTTTGAGAATGCTGATATCCGAGAAGAGAAGGGAGTGTGTCAAACAGGGAGAAGAGTCAGACCGCAGACGTGGGGTGGGCTTGACTTGTTCAACAAGGCCGATGAAAGGATCAAAGGGTGGGTCAGGTGGCAGTGCAGTGGTTCCACATGGGAAAGGTCTTGGGTTCATTTCCTGGGATGTCTCAGAGTACAAGGGGCACAAATGCCCAGGATCTGGGCTGGCCAAAACTGGAGGGGCTCATAGCATGAGGATGCTGTTGGGGGTACCTCTCTCTGTCTTTCTCATGAGAATAAATAAACTTTTAAAAAAAGGAACAAAATGCCATTAACACTCCATGAAACCATCCTAAAGACAGCGTACAGGGACCAGTAGTTGGCGTAATGGCTGTGTAGCTGGACTCCCATGTAGTCGGCCGCGGTTCAAAGTCCCGGACCTGGTGGCTTGAACTCATGCCAGGCACATGTGCGTGCGTGCCCAAGATCCCAAGAGGAGAATGGAGGAGAAGGCATTGCGGTGTGGCCATCTCCCCTGGGTAATGATTTCTCTCTTTTTGTCTCTCTGTCTCTCTCTGTCTTTCAAAACAAAATCTCCCCCAAAAAGATGGCGTAGAAGTTAATTTTATAATGCAGTGATTCCAGAGGGTCCACTTGGAAAAGCCTGAAGACTAGTAGAAAAATTTTCTTGAAGTCTTTTATTTATTTATTATTATTTTTCACTTTTGATTTTTGCCACAGGGCACATGTGCTTGCTGGAGAAAGATACAGAGAGAAGATAAGTGAGAAGTCACCCCCCCACACCCCCAGAAGAGATGGCCACTTTACAATCCCTTCTCCTTCATTCTCCTTTCAGGATTCTGGGCATGCACACACATGCACCTGGCGTGTTTTTAGACTCACCCCATTTGGGACTGGAACTGTGAAGTTGACCAGGTGGGATCCACCTGCCTTAACCACTAGAGCACCTGCTGGCTCACTGTTTCATTTTTAAATTTATTCAAATAATGAAGTTTCTGGTTTTTTAAATTGACATACGGTTCATATCCCATAATGTTCAACATTTTATGCCAATCGATCCACAATGTGAATAGACCACCACCACTGTGTAATTTTAGGACATTTTCATCCTTGCAAAAACAAACCCTTCCTCCTCTAGCTCCTGGCAACCATGAATTTTCTTCTGTCTTCATGGATTTGCCTGTTCTGGACATTTCAATAAAGGAATTACAGACTGTGTGGTCTCTCGTATGTGGTTTTTCACCCGTCGTAATGTCTTCAGCCTCCATCCATGTGTGGTATGTAGCAGTAATTCATTCCCTCGGGGAAAAGATGTCCTTGCACCATGCAAAGAAACCATCCTCAGCATTGAGGACTTGATCCATCTCCCTCCACCGCCTGTCAGAGAACCCGGGGGCTGTTCGTTTCCAAGGCTACCTTGGAGCTGGAGAATGCAGGAGTGCCCAGAGTAAGCAAAAATGTCACCAAGCAAACTGATCTTAAGACAGTCAACTGTCTTGATTGAACACATGCGCTCCCTAGGGTTGTTGCCAGCCTCAGGTGAACACTGGGGTTCTTGCAAAGTTATGTCTGACTACTATTCCCAGTTGGGTTATCCATTTTACAGAGACGAGAGTTTCTGGAGATCCTTACTCTGCTGTATTGACTTGATTTCTTTCTAGGGTAGTTGATAAATGTTTGAAGTTTATTCATTGTGTGTGTGTGTGTGTGTGTGTGTGTGTGAGAGAGAGAGAGCGAGAGAGAGAGAGAGAGAGAGAGAGAGAAGGACAAACACCCTCAATGCAGTATGCCTCTCTCCCCTCAGCCTTTAATCCACCCAGGATCGTGGGCAGGTGCAGACACCTGGTATGTACAGGTCAACCCAGGAACCAAACTCTGTCCTTCCCTATGGCTTCCAGCACTGCAGAGTTTTGTGCTTCCATGAAGTGACCACAACAGTCATGCTGGGAAAATAGTTGATAAACTTGTAGCTTCATTATATGGGTTGTGGGACTGGTCACAGAGTCTTCCTTCTCCTCTCTTCCATCGTTTTTATTATTTTTTTTAAGAATTATTTATTTGGGACCAGAAGATGAGAGAGCTACATGGAAAGAGACCTCAGGTGTCCCACCATCCCAGATGAGGCTATAATAAGCCAGGCACACCCAGCTTGTCATTTGCTAATGGCAGATGCTGGAGTGAGCCCAGCTAATCATCTGAGCTGGGCTATGCAGGAAAAAACCACCCTGCTGAGCCCAGTCAAAGTGCCAACCCACAAAATCAGCAGTCACCTAAGTGGGTAGTGTTGGGAAGCCATTCAGTGTTGACGCAGAAAACATTGACATAGGTCATGTCTTTATTAAGTTCACTATTTATTCTTATGAAAAGTACATATACTTGGGAATAGCAGGTGGCATAATGGTTACGTTTCTGGACTCCCACATAGTTAGCCCAGTGGCTCAAAACTCATGCTGGGTGTGTGTGCATGCATGCCCAAAATCCCAAGAGGAGAGTGGAGGAGAAGGGATTGCGGCATGGCCATACCTCCTGGGGGGTGATTTCTCATTTTCTGTCTATCTCTCTGGCAAGCACATGTGCCCTATATAAAAAAATCTCTCTCTCTCTTAAAAAAAAAAGAAAGAAAAAGAAAAAGAAAAATACATACACTTAGAAAAAAAATAATATTTCTATGACAATTTATGTAATATGAATTGAGTGTCGAAGAAAAATAATATTGTTATGACAATTTATGTAATATGAATTGAGTGTCCCTTATCCTAACTGCTTGGGACCAGAAGTGATACAGATTGCAATTTTTCAATTGTTAAATCTTGGAATATGTGCAAACACCTAATGAGACAACTTGAGGATGGGGTGCAAGTCTAAACACGAAATTCATTTATGTTTTATATGCACCTGACACAGCTAGCCTGAGGTAATTTTGTACAATATTTCTGTATTGCAGCAGACTGACCATAACGCATAGGGTCAGGTATAAAATTTCCCAGGTGGCGGGTCATGTCAGTGCCCAGAGAACTTTTCAGATTTGGGAATATTTTGGATTTTGGAGTTTAGAATTCAGGACGCTCCACCTGGAACTGGGAAGCGTTAAACATTCTTATTCCCTGCTCGTGAACAGCAATGCAAAATTTTAAAATATTGTGACTACCATTGTGTTTGAAGATGAGTAACACGGCGATGCTTTTTGAAGCTCAGGGATGGGGTTATGGGATTTAATATCACAGCCTTTCTCGTTTTAGGTTTGTCGGAAGTTTTTGCATGATGGAAACATGTTAAATACGCTTAGCCATGACAATCTGCTCTCCCTTGTCTTGTGTTCCTATTTGGCAGGGCATAGATGAGTTTGGATTTCAAAATTTAAATATTCTTCTGAGCCCCTCTCAAAGAGCATGCTTACATTATGCTATTCTAAGCTTTCATTCCAAATCTCCAAAGCTTCCACAGGGAGACCGAAAGCATTTTCCTTTCAGTAGAAGCACGATGCAATCCCATGCAGATAAATAAGCCTCACTATTATTACATTTAATGTTAAAATGTAAACTGCAAAGAGTCTCCCGTCGAGACTCATCCCCAATTCCAGTGCTGTATGAAGATGTCTTGTGCTGGCAACATCTAAAGAATTGGCAAACGAAAACGGAGTGGAAAGTGATCGGGGAACAGAGCTCCAGGATGCAGAGAGCTCTCTGTCTGTCTGCCAAGAGGAAAGCGAATGTAGGGCAATGTGATTAACTCCCGGCCTTGGCGAGTCCGTATTCTGCAGTTCAGGAAAATCTTCGTTGGCTGAGTCGGTTCAGAGCGCTGTACCCGTTTGCCTTCATCCTAACAATCTACAATTAAAACAGTAGGAGATATATCTCAAAACGGATCTTCATCCGGTGCTGCTGAAAACATTTCTAATTGGGTAATCGTCTCTCAGGAGAGGATAATTAAAATGTTCTTGGGCCAGCCAGCGGTGGGGTGGTGAAGCCAGTGGGATACCACATAGCCAAACACATGGGTCGAGTCTTGGACCTGGTTGTCTCGATAAACACTCCGGGTGCACACCCAGAATTTGTACAGGACAGAGGAATGGAGGAGAAGGGAGCACAGCATTAGGCGTGCTCTCTAAATTTCCTTCTGTCTGTCTCTCTGTCGAGCACGCCAGCCCTCTAGAAAATTAAAAAGAATGTGTTTTCTAAAGCTCAGCCTTAGCAATGCAGGTGTAAGGGTACTGCATAATGCTGGAACCCTGTGGGGAGACCCAGTGTTCAAATGTTGACTGTAGCTGAACATAGCTCCTGGCTGACTAGGAGGCTCGGGGGCGGATCGTGGCATGGAGAGACTCTGTCAGGTGTCTCTGTCTTTTTCACACTTTCTCTCATGAAAGAAATACATACACTTTTTAAAAAAATTTTGGAGAAGTTTTTGCTATAGGGCACGTGCACTCATCAGAAAGACAGAGAGAGACAGAGAGCGAGAAATCACCCCCCGGGGGGATGGCCACACCACAATCCCTTCTCTTCCATTCTCCTCTTGGGATCTTGGGCACATATGCATGTGCGCCCGGTGTGAGTTTAAGCCACATGGGACTTGAACCATGGTCTACTACATGGGAGTCCAGAGACATAACCATTATGCCAACTGCTGGTCCCAGTACATACACTTTTTAAAAATGCACTCCCATGAAATCGTTGTGTTTAGTCCCAGCGATGTCTTCCGTTTGAGCCACCATTGTCTTCATGTTCTGTCCTCAGGTGCAGGAAAGACTCTGTTTTGTAAACCCAGCGACACCCTGTTGGAATGAAGTTCTCCACATCAGTGCTCTAGAGCTGCACTAATTTGCGGGTCAAATCCTTTTCCAGCCAGCGTATGCAAATGCCTGTGATTACATTGCCAAAAGGAGAAACCAGCAGCCTTGCCAGGGAGGCCGGTCTCGATTTATAACAGCAGGAAAGGAAAGGGTGGGCCTCGTTCCCTGCTACTATGGAAAGCGTCAAGGCAGATGGGCCAGGCTGCATACCCGTACCCTCAGAGTACGCGTTCACGGCGCTGCCAGGGCTGCTGTGAGCACAGAGTTGTCACTGTCCCTGATTGCCAGAGGGGACAGCGTACCACCTCTCTGTTAGGGACACCACACAGGGCCAGAGCATGTCAAAAGATCATCTGAGAGCATCATTTCTCCCTAGAATACACCCCTGCCTCGCCAAAAAGGATTTATTGTCTTTTACTGTAGACAACTTCTGTGGAGCAGAGACACGGTGAGATGCTCTCTTGCAGAGAATTAAGAATTTTTAAACCATGGCCAGTGCTGAGCAGACCCTGGAGCCCTGCACGTTTTAGTCACATATATTTTAGCGAGGGGTGAAGGTCTGGGATCAGCTCTTCCCTCTTCCAGGAGCTGAAGCTGTCATTTGGACAGCAGCACTCACCAAGCAGTGTCTGCCACAGGGGACAGTGGACAAGCTCAGGGTCATGGCTCCTCTGCTGGGACCGAAGCCACGCTGCTTCCTCCAACCTCTGCTCTGTCACCTTCCCAAAGACCTGCAGCTTCAACAGCGGTGAGGATGACTCTGGACAGCCTCTGCGTCTCACGCCAATCTTTCTCTTCTCTGTCCCTATGCAGATGCAGAATTCCTTGCCTTATTTTGGCGTGATAGACATTCCCTGATTGTCGTTCTTTGCAACGAGAACCACTCTACATGAGGGACCCACGTGCAGCCCTCGGCTGGGATGGGAATGACGCCGCACGGTTTTAGCTTTGTCTCCCCACAAGTTGCCCTTTACAACATTGTCATGGAAGAGAATCGCGGTATATAATTTTGTAAACCCCGGCAGTCACCACACATGGCTGGGGAGGAAAACCAGTACACTTAATTCAGAGGATAAAAGGTCAAAGGCGGGTGCCTTGCATTGGAAATGCTAAGAAGCAGGGTGCAAATAAGCATTATTGTTCTTACTCTGCATACTCGTTACTCTAAAATATTTAGCAGTATAATTAAATAGGACCGAACTTTTCAAACACATTCAAAATGGCATGGAAACACAGGGTGTATTGTAAAAGCTAAGGGGTGGAAATCTAGACAATACGCTGCTGGATTCCATGTGGAAGAAGATGTTACCAAACCAAATGAAATTTACCACCCAGTAGCCGTTAGGAAAGTGTATAATTCCAAAGATCCAGTCTACCTAAATATCCGTTTTGCTTTGTGCTGTTTTTGGTATCCCCTGGTGCAGAGCCATCCTCCTCTCCTCTCTGCCAAATATGTAAATGATCTCTCCATGTCCGGTGAAGCCTTGTGATATATTCCAGTGTCCAAGGTGTCTCAGCTTTCCTTAGCTACAACTGCCTTGAAGGAGAAAAACGGTGGTGAAATGTTTTAGCAAAATGTACTGGTCATTGCTTTGCAGAAGCAAGATGACAACTTGAGTTACTCGGGGTGAAAGTATTCACGCTGCAGCAAAAACATCCACCTCTCGATGGCTTAGGCCACGCAGGCTCCAATCCTGCTCACGCTCTGCATTCACCATGGGCTCTGTCTAGTCTTCTTAGCTCTGACACCAGCCTGAGGGAGCAGCTGCCACGTGAGATGGTGCATTTTTAGAAAAAAAATTTATTTATTTATTTATTTGTCTATGTAGTCATTGTGATTTTCAAGCTACCAGGTCCAGGACTTGAACTGTGTTCGGCCATGTGGGAATCCAGCACCTTAGCCACCATGCCACCTGCTGGCCCCAGGGTTGTGCATTTTCATGCTTCAGGGAAGGATACGATAGCCCTAGAGCCCCATGTGACATTGCTCCTTGCTTACTACGCTGCAGAGCGCAATCCTGCTATGTCCCTGAAACCCTTTGGAACAGGAAACAGATAATCTGGAGTCCACGCGTGTTTCACCTTGAGCTCAGCACATCCCTCGTTATTCATCTGGACTCTATGTGAACCTCGGTACACTAGCATTGCTTCTTCGACTTTGGACGTGACACACGGTGAGACACTGCCTCATGGACTCAATGCATGGGTTTCCTACAGCATCCTCCTTAGAGAAATAAAGGTAATGAGTTCTACTCATTGCGTACCGATCCGTCGGTTTACGGACGTTGCTTTCTAACCGGCACTGCTGTGTGGGGTGGCTCAGGTGGTGCACTGTACAAATGTAGACTCTTCCTTCTGCACTGGGTTACTGTGTTTCTTGAAGCTGTGCAGTACAAAGCACGCACCCTCATACAGGAGGGTCACAAATATATCCATTTCAGTTTTTTTCAAAGGATTATTATTATTATTAAATTTGTTTATTTAATTACATTGGTTACTATTTTTTTTTTGAGAGGTTTTTGCTATAGGGCGTGTGCGCTCTCCAGACAGACAGAGAGAGACAGACAGAAAGTGAGAAATCACCCCCCAGGGGGGATGGTCACGCCGCAATCCCTTCTCCTCCATTCTCCTCTCGGGATCTTGGGCATGCACGCACATGTGCCCGGCGTGAGTTTTAAGCCACTGGGTCCGGGACGCGAACTGCAGTTGACTACGTGGGAGTCCAGCAACATAGCCATTACGCTAACTGCTGGTTCCCATTACTGTTATTTTTTTAATTTGAGCAGATACACACACACACACACACACACACACACACACACACACAGGGGCCTGGGTCCCTCCTCCTGCCCACCTCCAGTGTGACAGGGACGGTGCAGGGACTACTTTGTCTCTGCTGGTGCCACAGCTGAGAGCAGGTCTCCCTGACACACGCACTAATGACTGGCCTGTCTGATCCCGCGTCCTCCAAGTGCTTACTGACCCGAAGAATTTCCCTTGTCTGATCAAATGCCACGGGAACCTTTTCCTGGATCATCTGAAGCTCTGACTTTTTCCAACCTCCTTCTATGACATGAGTCACCCTCACACCCGCCATCCTGAGAGACATTCAACAGCGGTCCTTTCCAGTCAGGCTGTGAAAGGTCCCTCAGATTTCAACGTGGAGCCTACGCTTTGCTTAAACTCCACAGTTTAAAACCTGACTTTGAAAGAAAAGCACAAGAAACAAGAATCTCACCAATTAGTTGGCAAGATAAGACAAGCAACATGGTATGATTTCAAAGGTCGCTGAACGAAGTTGGCTTATAAACATGACAGTTTGCTTTCGTCTTTTCCTAAGACCCAAATCTCATCAACAAAATATCTTATTCACTGGAATACTGCATTTGGGCTCAAGGAATGTTTCTGAAGTCTTTTAAAAGTGATAAAATGTATAGAGAATTTGGGGGCCAGTAGATGGTGTGGTTATTATAGTCCCGGTTACTCCCACATGGCTGACCACGGTTTAAGTCCTGGACCTGTAGGCTTGAAAACCATGCTGGGTGCATGTGCATGCGTGCCCAGGATCCCAGGAGGAGAATGAAGGAGCAGGGACTGCGTGTGGCCATCTCCCCTGGGAGATGATTTCTCATTTTCTCTCTCACTGTCTTTCTCTCTCTCCGGTGAGTGCACGCACCCTAAAGCAAAACAAAAAACCAAAAATCCTCTCTAGAGAATTTGAGCAGTATATTGTGAAGAGACATTCATTAGATAATTTTGTCATTAGAAAAGCCCTCACTGCCCAATACACATCAGTTATTTTGGAATCTGTTACCCTTGTGGAATCAGTAAGGCAAAAAATGTAACACTATGTTCAAAAAAGAACCTCAACATGAAAGTCATCATCAACTTATTTCTTATGCAAATTTACCAATTCCTGTGTAAATTTACCAAATGTACCAAGTCTAATAGATTTTTAATATAAAATGCACTCATTCACTTACACTATAAATGCAGAATGACTTTTCTTCAATTCTGGATTATCGTCCATGGATGGTAGTCCCACTTTATTTCTGTCTTTATCTGATTCCCACCTTCACATACATGAGAATCTTCAAAG
>NW_006159697.1:2883453-2891346 GCF_000334495.1 Tupaia belangeri chinensis
GCCTCGGGCTTCTATTTAAAGTTGTAGCACTACTTTTGAAATTCAAAGAACTGACATACCATGAAAACTTTATATATTATGGCCAACCTCTTTCTTCATCAAGGACATTAACTCTAGCTGCTGTTTTGCTAACAGCTTCCAAATATTGTTCAAGTAAAAGAAAAAAGGACGAGAAAAAAAGAAAAAGGAAAGAAAAGTTCTTGCTGAGATCACAGTGATCTATTTATAAGCATCTTTCTGGAGCTGCTCCACGTGGTGACTCAGGGATTTAGGCTCTCTAGCACCCTCCTGTGGAATCATCATTGTTAGGGCTTCTTCGGGGTCTTTACATGGATATTCTGCACTCAGTAACAGCAAACAAAATGTAGCTTTAGAGAACAGCACAGGAAATTTTTATTTTATTTCACTTTTTAATTAAAAAAAAATTTGGCCATAGGGAATGTACGCTCACTGGAGAGAGAGAGAGAGAAGTAAAAAATCACCCCCCCCCAAGGGGAAATGGCTATGCCACAATCTTTTCTCCTCATTTCTCCTCCCAGGAGTTTACGTGCACCCACACAGCCAGGCATACAGGCCTGGTGTGGTTTTCAAGACACCGGATCCAGGAATCGAACCATGGTTGGCCATGTGGTATTCCACCACCTTAACCACCACACCACCAGGCCTGGAGGTGCATATGGTCCTCCTGATCCCACAGTTTGTGTTTTGAATGTAGTTAGGGGACATGCAGCACCTTTGTCAATGTGGTGCTTCACGTACTGAGTTTTACACCTTTTGCTGAATTTAGACAGTATACATTTTGATAAGCGATTCAAAGTACATTTCAATATAAAAACATATCTACTGGGAATTTTGCTCTAGAACACGACCATACAAACGTATAGATAATGAAGTTTAAACCCTCAGACCCTCATTTAACCAGTGTAGCCTATTTTACATCCAGGACCTCAGAAGGGAAGCAATGATGTGAGTTTGTGTGGTGTACCAGGCACCCGACAATTTTCTTTGAAGATGCAATGTGTTTACCAGGTAGAATAAACTGAGCGTCATTACGAAAAATCATTCAGAACATGTGAACTTAGTAAGTACAGCTCTTATTAGACCTCCAATTTGAGGGCCTCTATGGGAAGTCCATCACGTTCTTGATAATGGACAGGTGACAATGTTTGCTTCCTGCAAACGCGCCGGTCATTTTCAAGCTGCTAGACTTCCAACGAGGAAAGCTGACGTGTTCTTAATTAGAAAGGCTCTGCTTAACATACTTGATGCTGTTACATATTGGTAAACAACGACCACTTTTTCAAACCCCACAAACAAAGAGTTGGTATCAAGCTGTGTTTGCTTGAGTTCAACTCACCCAACACCGTGTGGGGAAACCAAGGACATTTAGGGCTTTGGGAAGCTCAGGACTAAAGCCCTACAATCGCCCTGCCCAAGGCCATGGATAATGTTATAGAAAAAGCACAGCAAGGAAGACTTTGTGCGGAATCCTAGGGGGCTCTTGCAGACGGGGACAGAGATTGGGCTTAAATCTGTAGCATAGACAGAGAAAGGAGGATTCTTGCTAAACCGGCCTAACGGGATGCTCACTGAAAACAGGCCAGAGTGACCAGATATCACCTGGGAGTGGGGGTGGGGGGGTGAGGACCCTGTTGTCACACTGACGGTGACTGGAATAACAAGGCTTGGGGGGAGTTCTCGCTAAACGGATTACACAGAACTCTGCAAACAGGAAGGGCACAGATGGACCTAGAAGAAGGTTCAGGAGCCTGGATCCAGTTTGGCCAAGTAGAGAGTCTTTGTCAATGAAGCCAGGACAGTTGTGAGGCATGTACAGATGAAGTGAGTATAATTTTTTTTTTTAAGAGGGAGAGATTTTTTTGCTATGGTGTGTGTACTTGCTAGAGAGACAGAAAGAGACAGAGAGACAGAAAGCAAGAAATCACCCCCCAGCGGGGATAGTCATGCTGCAATCATGTCTTCTTCAGTCTCTTCTCAGGATTTTGGGCACACACACACTCATGCCTGACATGAGTTTTAAGCTGATGGGTCCGGGACTTGAACTGCAGTCAACTACATGGAAGTCTGGCAATTTAACCATGACGCCATCTGCTGGCTCCAAGGCAGTTATAATTTAAGACTTCTGAGGTCATTGCATCACACATTACATTCTTTAGGGACTAAAAAGGACATGAGTCTGTCTTGCTTTTCGTATCCTTTGGAAATCGGAGGTCTCCATAACATCAATTCCTTTAGTCCCAAGCATGGTTGGTCTTTACTCCAATACCCTTGGCCTGCCAGCCTCCCAGAATGGTTCTTGCCTTTTACTGGACTTGCTTGACAAAACTGGAGCTCCTCCTCTGTGGAATGGCCCTTCCTAAGCCTTCCTCTCACTGCTTCAAAGGATTGTTCAAGATTCTGGTCTGGTTCTCTAAAAGACTCCAATGGAAAGGAAGAGAAGAGAGAATGGTATTTGTCACATTGGATTGTTGCTCCAGTTAAGCATACAACCAGTTAAGCATACAACGAAGCAACCGTTCACTGTGGTGGGTCTCTACCCTGGGACTAATTAAGACTTTCATGTGCCTTGGGGGAAAACATAGCCTATATGCTTTGATAGAAAAGTATACTACATAAAATAAAGAAGACATTCATGTTGAATGTTACAACTGCATTGCTATTGTTAAAAGAAAAAAAAATATGACAATTTAATTTAGGGGAGTTTAATTGAGCAAATCCTAACATGATTTGAATGGGGTAGTTTGCTGAACCAACTTTCCAGCAACTTCGGGTAGCCTTGAGGTCAACTTGACATTTGAAGTTCTGGAAAGGGAAAGTGACATACAGAAACGAAAGAGAAGAAATGAGGTAGAAAAACAATTTGTGTTGTTCACATTACCTAGTGTGTCTGCATTAATATAGTCCAAAAGGCTGAGGCCTAGCTGGTGTGATTGACTATAACCTAGCAAACAAACCCAAAAAAAAAGCAAACACAAAAACAAAACAAAGACCCAATAAAACAAAAAGCCAGGTTTATCTGTGATACATGAGGTCTCTGTTTATGGAAACTGAGCTGGAGTTCAGAGGTTTGCTCAATCTTCTTTAACAGTACAAATACGGGGACCAGCAGATGGCATAATGGTTTCATTGCGCTGGACTCCCATGTAGCTGACTGAGCTTTGAGTCCCAGACCCAGGGGCTTAAAACTCATGCCAGGCACGTGTGCGTGCATGCCCAAGATCCCGAGAGGAGAATGGAGGAGAAGGGATTGCGGTGTGGCCATCCCCTTGGGAGGTGATTTCTTGCTGTCTCTATGTCTCCTGTTTTTCTGGCGAGTGCACATGCCCTGTAGCAAAAACCTCTTCAAAAAAAAAAAAGAAAAGAAAAAGAAAGAAGTGCGAATGTGTGCATAAGAGTATGAGACAGAGAGAGAGAGATTGATCCCTCCACTGGGGTCAGCCAGACAGCAATCTTCCTCCAGTCTGTCATGTGCACACGCCCAATGTGTTTGACTTGATGAGGGACTCAAACCATGGCTGGCACTATGGCTTCCAGCTCCAACACCTGGTATATTACTGGCTCCACTAGAGAGCCGGGCCAATGTGCGAGTTTCCCTTCTGATTTTAAATGAAATTAAACTATATTTGTGGGCCCCCAAAAGGGCTTCAGGAAGTGTGTTTGATGGGTAATACCATAAACTTTGCCTCACCTCCTAATCGCTGAGGTTAGAGGTGGTTTTCCCTCCCCTCCCCTTTGTGTTCCTCTGCCCATTTTAAACCCAGGAGGGACTTGATTCATCTTGGCTGAGCTACAGCTGGTATTCCCCATGGCGTCCCTTCAAGCTTCCCCATCAGCAACCTACACAACGCTGTCTTGCTCACGTAGCAAACACCGTATCAGAACACAACGGATTTCATTGCCAAGGAAGGGTTTATTTTAAATTCACATTAACATGTCCTAAAGAATCCTTTTCACTGGATGCCATCTCCTTAAAGACAGCATTTTTCAGAAATGTACCAAATACTTTCCTCCATTTCTTCCCCCCTCTCCACTCTTCATTGTATGTCCTTCACGGAAATCTGAAAAGTTGGCTTCGTTTCGTGACTGCCGAGGTACGTCGACAGGCTCGTTGCAATTTTGCTTCTCGTGCAGGGCTGCCGACCTTGTAAAATGAAGCCTGTGTACACACGACTAAACTGTTTGCTTAGCTTTTAACAGCTGCGGGGCGCTAGGAATTTTGGCTCTTTAATTTTATTTTTTTTAAAGGAGGTGTTTAAAGCTTCAACAACACCCTCCAAGGTTTGGTTAGGCAACCTCCAATATCAACAGGATGCTCTATAAAACAAGTAGCTGGGTCTCTCAGCTCCGCAAACACAAACAACTACGTCTCAGAGAAGGTTTGCTAGGGCTCTCCTAGACAAAAGAATTCAAGTTTCCTGTTCTACAATCAAAACAACACTTTCAGATGGTAAATGGCTTCAAAATCTAAGGTGATTAGGGTTATTAGAAATAAATCTGACCTTCCAATACCCTGAAATACAATGGTGATTTACCTTGAGGCACTCTGAAACTCAATTCATTTGCATCTAGAGGTATACTTTTTCCTTCATAGGCTGGTAACACTTTACAGATAAAATCATGAGTTGTATACACAAATAGGCACTCACAGAATCCTTCCAAGCTCTGCGCGTTACTTACCCCCCACCTCCATGCCCATTTCTGCTCATGTTCATTTGCATTGCATGTGTGCCGTTCTGAGTGAACACTGTCATCTTAAAGCATAAATGCGTAATAGTGCCTTTACACAGTTTTTTTGCATAGTAGCATCAGCAATAATTCTAATACGTCATCCATCTGTTAGTGCAGGCTGCAAGAAAAAAAACTGTTTTCTAAAGCAGCCGATTTCTGGAATGAGAAATCCGTGTCAGAGGGAGAATTCGTTCTCCTTTCCAGCTTTCAACAATTCCAGGGTGAATCGCTCAAGTGGGAATTGTTCTCTCTCTCTTTTTTTTTTTTTTTTTCTGTAATTAAAGGAAAGGAAAAATTAAAAACCAAAAGTTAGTGCAGGCTGCAAGAAAAAAAACTGTTTTCTAAAGCAGCCGATTTCTGGAATGAGAAATCCGTGTCAGAGGGAGAATTCGTTCTCCTTTCCAGCTTTCAACAATTCCAGGGTGAATCGCTGAAGTGGGGATTGCTCTCTCTTTTTTTTTTTTTTTTTTTTGTAATTAAAGGAAAGTAAAAATTAAAATCCAAAATGAAAGAACTTGGAGAGGAACTGAGGACATACTGCTGAGTTCTGGAAACGTCTCGGTGCAGGGCAGGGGACAGAGAAAATGGTAGTAAAGGCCTAGAAAGCCCAAGACAGGGCTCTTGTTTTCTTCAAGTTGTCAGGTAGGGTCCAGGTACATGCAGGCGCACTGTCTTGAACTGAGCAAACGCCAGTCAAATGGATGCTGGAGCTCCGGTCAGTCCACAGGAGACGTGGACAGCTACGTGGGCAGGCACTGGCCCTGCTTTGGAAAGCAATCCAACCCTGTTGCTGGGGAATTCATGGTGTCCTCACAGGGTACTGGAGAAGTAGTCTTTTCTTCCGACTGGCCTGGCCGTTTAAACCTTCACACTTCCTCCAGCTGTGCCACTATCTGCCACTGTCCTAGGGGATCCTGGTCACACTTTTCCCTGAACAACCAGGGCAGGGGGGCAAACGGAACTAAAACAGCATTGGGTGTCTTGTGCGTTATAAGCATGGGCAGCTCTCAGCTGCAGAATAAAACCAGCTGAAACAAAAGGGTTTCCATTCAGCACTTGTCTCTAGAACTCAAGATAATCATGCCTGTGCGTGTAGAACATGGGTTGTTTCTCAGTGGTCTGTTCTGTCCTGTTTCCCTCCCACCAAAAAAAATATAAATAAAGGAAAATCATAGATTATTACACACTAGTAATTCCGAACGAAGATGGGACCGGGGAAGCCAATCAACCCCAAAGTGGGCTTTTACTTCCGAACTTCCATTCATGCAAGATACAGTCAGACTCCACATGGAATGGGGACCAAGTCAGCAGAGATCCACCTTGGGATTCTTGTCCCTGAAGGATTTTGCAAAAGCATTCATTGTGCAAATACCTTCAACTTTTTTTTTTTTAAATTGAAATACTGATCACCTTGTGGGTCTATTTGAAACACCTTAACCATCTTGGGGAAAGACATATGCTTTACATACACGTGTGTAGAGATATGTGTGTGTGTGCATGTATGCATCATGTGTTTTTCTCTACATAGAGAGTGAAGAGCATTTACTAGTCTTCTAACTAAATCCCTTGCCTTTGAGTAACCCAAGTGGAACTCACCATTATGTACGACTGCTAAAGGAAATCGTCCTTCATTGATTATAAATGCGCATGTGCTAAGATCGACTAAACTGTTAAAATCTGATGGTCTCTTTAATGGTGTGCTAAGAGTCACTACGGTCCTGCTATAACTCCAGGTTACAGCAACAATGACACCTGCTGTGGTTGATCCAAAGCCTTTGCCTAGGGGGAACAAAGACAACCTTTGCACCTGGCCATCACCTGCCTGCACTGGGGTAGCGTGTGCTTTGGAGAACCACCTCCAAGAACCCCATCCTATCTGCATGAGCCCAGAGAGTCTACCGTCTTCCTTTCTGTTCACTGCAAACCCCATTCCTCCTCCCCCTCTCCCCAGCTACCCCAGTAACTTCCAAGTTCTTGTTGAAGCTTGCAAGTGATAAAAGAGTCCGTGATGGTCCCGGGCCAGGATGGGCCTCACATCAATGGAGGCCCTTGCGGTTGTGTGTTGCAGCGAAGATGGTGGGCGGAGCCATGAGCCTCGATGTGGTCCCCAGACACAGATCCACTAACGGCTCACTCTTTGATCCTGTTTCTCTCGGTCGCATCGGCAAGACAGGCCAGAGGAAGGACAACAGAGCTGAAGCCAAGGCTTCCAAAAGATATTCCCCAGGGACAACTGGTTCGGGACCTCCAGCAGGGTCTTGGTGTGGCTGTCGGCAGCTTCGCGCATGACTCTGAGAATCTCATGGAACCGGGGCTCGGTGCTCGGGGTCACCGGACTTCTCTCGCTCGGGTCTTTGGAAATATCAAACAGCAAAGGAGGGTCGTGCGGAGTGATAAATTTTCCAAAACAGAAGCACACGTGTGTAGAAAAGCATCCGTTGGCGGCCTTGGGCGTGAAGTTGGGGGTGAAGAGGAAGGCTTTCCAGATGGACGTGCCTGCAACGTAAAAGGGCAGAGAAAGCGTTAGTGGGGACGTGTCTGGTGCTCCCACGGAGGAGAAGTCACCCAGGGGCTGTCTTGTGCCTGCAGGGATGGATTCTGCAGCTATGGACAGGGCAGACCTACTTCTCATGCACAAGGACCAAAAGGTAAGGGCCACAGGGTGAAAAGAAATGCAGAACTGGGTCAGCAGGTGGTGCAGCAGTTGAGGTGCTGGACTCCCACAGGGCCGACCACGGTTCAAGTCCCAGACCTGGCAGATTGAAATTCACGCCAGGCACATGTGCGTGCGTGCCCAAGATCCTGAGAGGAGAATGGAGGAGAAGGGATTGCAGCATGGCCATCTCCCCTGGGGGGTGATTTCTCACTTTCTCTCTGTGTCTCTAATGCATGCATGTACCCTACAGCAAAACAAACAAACAAACAAAAACAAAAACAACTGTCTCCAAAACAAACAAACCAAAACAACAACAACAAAAAAACTCCTGCAGTATGCCTAACAGCCCACAGTGGCACAGGGAATAGAAACTGATGAACTGATTGATGGTGACCAGAATCCCCACTTAAAAAATGGAAACTTTCTGGGACCAGCAGATGGCATAATGGCTATGTCGCTGGACTCCCATGTAGTCAACCACGGTTCGC
>NW_006159697.1:2895991-2980972 GCF_000334495.1 Tupaia belangeri chinensis
TTGCAGCGAAGATGGTGGGCGGAGCCATGAGCCTCGATGTGGTCCCCAGACACAGATCCACTAACGGCTCACTCTTTGATCCTGTTTCTCTCGGTCGCATCGGCAAGACAGGCCAGAGGAAGGACAACAGAGCTGAAGCCAAGGCTTCCAAAAGATATTCCCCAGGGACAACTGGTTCGGGACCTCCAGCAGGGTCTTGGTGTGGCTGTCGGCAGCTTCGCGCATGACTCTGAGAATCTCATGGAACCGGGGCTCGGTGCTCGGGGTCACCGGACTTCTCTCGCTCGGGTCTTTGGAAATATCAAACAGCAAAGGAGGGTCGTGCGGAGTGATAAATTTTCCAAAACAGAAGCACACGTGTGTAGAAAAGCATCCGTTGGCGCCCTTGGGCGTGAAGTTGGGGGTGAAGAGGAAGGCTTTCCAGATGGACGTGCCTGCAACGTAAAAGGGCAGAGAAAGCGTTAGCGGGGACGTGTCTGGTGCTCCCACGGAGGAGAAGTCACCCAGGGGCTGCCTTGTGCCTGCAGGGATGGATTCTGCAGCTATGGACAGGGCAGACCTACTAGTATCTCATGCACAAGGCCCAAAAGGTAAGGGCCACAGGGTGAAAAGAAATGCAGAACTGGGTCAGCAGGTGGTGCAGCAGTTGAGGTGCTGGACTCCCACAGGGCCGACCACGGTTCAAGTCCCAGACCTGGCAGATTGAAATTCACGCCGGGCGCATGTGCGTGCGTGCCCAAGATCCTGAGAGGAGAATGGAGGAGAAGGGATTGCAGCATGGCCATCTCCCCTGGGGGGTGATTTCTCACTTTCTCTCTGTGTCTCTAATGCATGCATGTACCCTATAGCAAAAGAAACAAACAAACAAACAAACAAACAAAAACAACTGTCTCCAAAACAAACAAACCAAAACAACAACAACAACAAAACTCCTGCAGTATGCCTAACAGCCCACAGTGGCACAGGGAATAGAAACTGATGAACTGATTGATGGTGGCCAGAATCCCCACTTAAAAAATGGAAACTTTCTGGGACCAGCAGATGGCATAATGGCTATGTCGCTGGACTCCCATGTAGTCAACCACGGTTCGCGTCCCGGACCCGGTGGCTTAAAACTCATGCTGGGCATGTGTGCGTGCATGCCCAAGATCCCGAGAGGAGAATGGAGGAGAAGGGATTGTGGTGTGGCCATCCCCCCTGGGGGGGTGATTTCTCACTTTCTGTCTCTCTGGCAATTGCATGCGCCCTGTAGCAAAAAACCTCTCCAAAAATAAAAAAATTAAAAAAAGGAAATTTTCCATTTCCTTTTTATGTAAAAAGAAAAGAAAATCCATCTCCCTCTCTCTGTCTCTTCTGTCCCCCTCCTTCTCTTTTTCTTGCTCTTTCTCCCTCTCTCGCTGTCTCCCCCTCTAGTTCCCTTCCTCCCTCTTTCTCTGCCTTCGTCCCTCCCTGTCTCTCCTCAATTTCTATCTCCCCGTTTCTCCCTCTCTGCTTCGGTCTGTCTCTCCCTCTCTGTCTCATCTCCCCTGCCCCAAGCACTAAGTTATTAGACAGCGGTCTCCTGACAAGCAAACAGCACGTCAGTTAACTGTGCCCGTACAGAACCCACTCAGGATCCCCTGTTCCATGTCATAAACATTGGCGCTTGGGAACGAAGCGTAGGTATTCAGTAAATACGGACGGACTTATTCCGGGCTCACGGCTCTGCCGTCTCGCACACTCCCACTTCACCATCTTAGACTCGCAACCCGCGTTTTCACTTCCAACACAGGGGAGGGAAGAGGCAGGCGTGAGAGATGACAAAGCCGTGCACAGACACACGCGTGCAGACAGCCACTGAGGGACGGTCCAAACAAATCGAATTAAGAATTCAATGAGGCTAGCAAGGAGCATGGGGAATGACTGCAAGTGAGGAACAGCAGACATGATTTTCTGGGTGTGAAAGTCAATGTTCTAAAATTAGATTGTGACCAGGGTGGCGTGACTCTCCGTTTACTCCAAGAGCTTTAAATCGCAGTATCACAGCATGCAAATCATACCTTCAGAGACCTGTCAGGAATCCAAAATTAGCTAAGTTCACTGACACTGAGGGAGCAGGGTTCATCTTTAAAAGGTAAGACCTAGGTGGTGAAGGCATGGAGCTCTTGAGTCCCCGGACCCACAGGCTTGAAACATGCCGGGCGCGTGTGCGTGCGTGCCCAAAGTCCCGAGAGGAGAATGGAGGAGCAGGGATTGCGGCATGGCCGTCCCCCTTGAGGGTGACTTCCCACTTTCTGTCTAAAGCTGTCACTCTGGGAAGCACGTGCATCCTATAGCAAAAATCTCTTAAACACACATACACACACACACACACACACACACGAATAAATAAAGTGTGTGGTCTCTGTTCCATTAAACCGCCAAGTATTTGCATTTCTAGGGAAAAGCGACCCACAATTCTAAAATGATGCATTCGTTTCCTATTATGGGACAACATTCTAACTTTCTGAGGCGCTGTTCTGAAACATCTGGTAGGGTCCTAAGAAGGCTTTAGGGGATAAAAAATGTGGCAGATTAGAAACAAACAAACAAACAAAAACCAGAATGAGCATGCGCCCATCAAGAAGAATTAGGTGCAGGTGAGGCGTGCCATTGTAGCACAGGGAAAGCCTGTTCGGGTTGCTGTGACAACGGGTGTGTGCCAAGGCTGTGGCAACTTCCGTCATTATAGCTGGTTACCATTCAGGATCGACTGATTGCAATACACAAGAAGTGAGTGGAATCGATTTCAAACAACAGCCACCCGTGTCTGCCTTGTCCCCGGATAGCCTCAGACTAGCTTATTTCTGGGGAAGGTCAGCATCTCTGTTTTCCTTTTCTTTTGCTTTTATTATTATTATTATTTTTCTGCAGGAAGCTGGGAAACAGAGCAGGCAAGGTGAAGACGTTCTAATGAATACATCCAGGGGGGTTCGTAACGAGATGCCTACAGCCTGTGCTGTCGTGATTCTCGGAGACGCAGGACACGGCATCTGTGTCCCTCTCCCCGTGCTCAGCGCACCTGCCTTCTCGAGATAAGGTCAGGTTGACACGCAGACGCGCCTGGCTGCAGGAGGCATTTCAGGACTCGGCTCCTGTCTCCAGCAGGGTTTAAAAGGCGGTGGGTAACCGGAAGAAGGGTCTGCACATCACCTGTTTTTCATCATGCTTTCTTACTGGGGATGAGTGATTTGCTTTCGAGGCCTTCCGGGTGACGGAGGGGGGCATTGGCAGCCACTCTGAATCCGTCATGAGGGTCAGCGGGGACCGCGTGACCATAGACAGGAGTGAGCCAGGAAGCCCCCCCCCACACACACACACACCCTTCGTCTTCCAAGGGCTGCAAATCTAGAGGGCGTTTTGAACTTGACATTCAAGTCAAGCCTCGGTGTGCTTAAAACCCCAAGAGAGTGTAGGCTGCTGGAAAAGATTCATTTCAAGGGCCCGTATTTCCCACTCGGTTCTGAAAGCACCTCACACGGATCCGTTATTACCAGCTTAGAGCTGCCCTGCCCAGATGTGACCGGAAGATCGATGCAAGGCCCTGGCATGGGACCACAGGGCCTCCATGCCCACGACAGGCTGTGGTTTTGCTAAACAGCTCCGACGAGTCTACAACCAAGAAGCATTTTTCTCAAGGATGACTTAGTCAGCTAGGAATGTTTGCCTTTTTTTTTTTGGTCAGAGGGCATGTGCACTTACCAGGCGCAGAGACAGAGAGACACAGAGAGGGAGAGGAGAAAGTTCCAGCCCCCTTCCCTACAAAGGGGGATGGTCACACCCCAGTCCCTTCTCTCCCATTTCTCCAACCTGTTGGGACCTTGGGCATGCATGCACACGTGCCCAATCCCAAGTCACGCGCGCTGGGATCAAAACCATAGTTGGCCACATAGAATCCAGCTTCCATAACCAGTAGGCCACAGGGCCAGTGAGGATTGTCTGCCTTTCCATCTTTGAATTCTTAAAAAATCTTTTCTATAGGGGCCAGCAGGTGGTGTCGTGGTTAAAGGTGCTAGACTCACACATGGCTGACTGAGGTTTGAGTCCTGGACCTAGCAGCATGAAAATCACGCCCGACGTGTGTGTGTGTGTGTGTGTGTGTCTGCGCCCAAAATCCCAGGAGGAGAATGGAGGAGAAGGGACTGCGGCATGGCCATCCCCACTGGGGAGTGATTTCTCACTTTCCCTCTCACCATCTCTCTCTGTCTCTCCTTTCTGACAAATGCATGCATCCCAGAGTAGCAACACCTTACACAAAAAATGCAAAACTTACTTATAAAAAGATAAGTTCTTTGTGTCTGTATTATGTTTTTGGATCCAGTTTGGATTTGCTCAAATGAGAAAAACAGAACTGTTTTTGATGGAACGCGGGTCCACGAGCCTACTGCGGTTCGAGTCCCAGACCCAGCAGCTTAAAACTCACAGCAGGCATGTGTGCGTGCGTGCCCAAGATCCCGAGGGAATAATGGAGGAGAAGGGACTGCAGTATGGCCGTCCCCCCTGGGGGAGATCGCTCATTTTCTTTCTCTCCTTCTCTATCTGTCTGGTGAGCACATGTACCCAATAGCAAAACACTCTCTTTGCAAAAAAAAAAAAAAAAAAAAAAATCTCCTGGGGGGCCCGCCGGGGGCCCTGATAGTAAAACGTTTGAAAAAAAAAAAAAAAAAAAAAGTCTCCTGGTGGGCCTGCCAGGGGCCCTGATAGTTAAGGTGGCATTATTTGAGTCCCAGGCCTGGCAGCTCAAAAAACATGCCGGGATTGGGGCCAGCAGGTGGCTAAGGAACTGGATTCCCACATGGCAGACTGAGGTTCCAGTCCCAGATTAGCAGCTTGAAAATCACGCCAGGTGCTTGCGTGTGCGTGCCCAAAACCTCAGGAGGAGAACGGAGGAGAAGGGGTTGCGGTGCGGCCGCCGCTCCTGGGTGGGGGCGGAGAGGGCGATTTCTCACTTTCCCTCTCACTGTCTCTGTCTCTCTGCTGACTGCATGTGCCCTGTGGCAAAAAACTTACCAGATGTGCAAAAGGTACTGGGCTAAGATCGAAGACGGTGTTAGAGCATGCAGACTTACTATGTGTGTGTGTGTGTGTGTTTATGTTTGAGAAAGAAAATTTGCTGTTTATTTGATCTCTGTAAGGAAGGAAGTTTGCACGGTGGCACATCAACCACAGTCATGAAGTCATGGTGGCCCTCTGATTGATGACGTTAATGCCATCTTAGGTCACATCTATTAAAACTTTAGGCGATGGGACCAGCAGGTGGTGTGATGGTGATGTCACTGGACTCCCACATAGTTGACCACGGTTTGAGTCCTGGACCCAGCAGCTACAAACTCATGCCAGGTGTGTGTGTGTGTGTGCATGCCCAAAATTCTCAGAGGAGACTGGAGGAGAAGGGATTGTAGTGTGGCCGTCTACCCTGGGGGGGGGGTGCTTTCTTTCTCTCTTTCTCCCTATCTCTCTCTGTCTCTCTGGTGAGTGCACATGCCCTATAGCAAAAATCTCTAAAAACCAAACCAAAACAAAACAAAAACTTTAGCCTCTAAGGCAAACTTGAAAGAAAAATGTAGCAGGATTTACAAAGTCCTGCTGGTTCATCGTGGGGATGGCTACATTCTTCTCCGGAGAGAGAATAATGTCAGTACCCTCTCCCTCCGAACTAATTTTTGCAGCTTCTCGGAGAGACTACTTCCTGAAAAAAGCATGAAATTTCAAATAAATGTGATTTAAAAAAAATTTTTTGTATATATATACAAGGGATCTTTAAAAAACTTCATGGAAAAACTAGGCATGGATTTCAATTGTTCTTTTTTTTTGGGGGGGGAGCACCAAAATAAATTCATACTTTACTTCCAATTTCCCATCAACTTTGGAAGTCTCCTCCTGTGTGATGTCAGGCTTCTTTGCATACTTGTAGGAAACGCTGTAACCTATTAACAATGTGCTCTGTTTTATTAGACTCCAGAGTACACGCACAGTCTTCCTGTAGGTTTTAGTATGTCCAGGTGGCTTATGAGATTGCACACTGAGGTGAGCACTTATTTTAGATACTGTAGGCATCAGCTCAAAAATCTGCTTCAGAATCCTGGATCCAAGTATCCACCTACCTTCTAAGATAAATTTTCATCCATAAAGTCAGGTTGTCACTCTGTTGAATTTTTATTAACATCCATTCATATGTCAAAAGTTAAAGCCAAAATTTTTAATACACATCGAACAGTGCCTTTTAATGCACCATTCCCATTTTTAATGCAAGAAAAGTTACCCATGTTATAATAATGCTTTCATGAGTTCATTTAAAATGCAATAGGAATAACGATATCGGATCATAATTAAATTATGTCATTCAACTTGCTGAGACAATTAAATTATATAGAAGTCATTGGGTATAAAAATTACAAGGGATTCATGATTCAGAAGGGTGGAAATGGAAACCTGATTCTAACATTTTTGAAAATAAGTATGAGGAGCTCTCACAACTTTTGTGGGAAAATAAAGTGTGAGTTTATTTTGGTGTAAAAAAATGGAACTTGATGCATAATTTTTTTCATAACATACATTCTACATACATTTTTTGAAGACCCTTCATATTTAGTAAGTGTGGAATTATGATATTTAAGCCTCTTATTAATCGGGACAAATGGGAATTAAAAAACATCGTCAATCAGTTCTAGTGTACTAGTATCTCTGAGGGAGGAATAAAGTATCTGTTGTGTTTGCCAATTGCCATGGTGTAAATGCTTCCAAGATGGCCGACAACTGGCCAGCAAGATTCCTGAACAAGAAGATGGTTCTAGCACACAGCAGTCTGTTACTAAGCCATGATCCTGAACTACTTTTCTAATTAAATATTTTGAGGTTGGCTAGCAACTCTGCGATCCCTAAGTCTTGTGGGAAGTGGGCCACAGAGTCCAGTGACTACTGGCCATACACCTGCAATGATCGAAGCGGACTCACTCGACTAGAACTGGTTTCATATTCTTCAGGAAGCTCTGTATGGGTAAGAGTCACAATTCCTCTTTGTACCTCTGTACTCCCAGAAATGAACACACACGGCTCTAAGACGCAAGCAACTCTCAGGCAGAGAATTTTGTCTGTTCTTCTCGCTGACAGATGCCTGTGCTTATACAGTGCATTTGGCATGGCAGGTGCTCAATAAATAGAAAAAAAGAAATAGCTAAAGTACTAGTTAATAGATAGAAATTTGGGGAAAAAATGAATAGACCAAATACTAAATAAATAAACCCAAAGCTATGTAAGAGAGTCAAGGTAGCAAACGTGGATACTAAATTCAGATATAATCTGAAAACTAAAGAACGGACGATTCACAAACTCCATGATGGATTGAGACCCTTCAGCCAGATGAATGATTCTAGCCTTGAGATACTGTGATCTCTCCTTTTGTGTTACTAGTCTAAAGCGTGGGATATTAAGGGATTGCATGAAAAGCAAAAGCCGCTTTTGTCTATCTACGAAGGAAATTTTATCCCAGGGCCAGCTGCCTATCAGGAACTGGGTCTTGTTTTTCTCACTTACTCCTATTTTTTGTCTTTTTCCTGTCCCTTTTCTCTTTACTCCTCCACAGAATGTGTTCTCCAGCTCCCGATCCAACATGTTCCCTCTGGCTTCTCTAACCGGGGGTTAGGCTGTTTTCAAACGCAGTTCTGCAAGGTTCAAGACAGGCCGTACTTCCTCAAACACCCCGGGGTCAGAGAACTGTGTTCTTCATACTCCACGCAAGTGCCATGGAAAAAGAAATAGGGGGCCAGACGCTGGATCAGTGGGAATGCCACTGGACCCCCTCGGGAAAAGTCTAGGTTCAGGAGATGATGTCAGTGCATGTCTGTATCCAGGCCAGCCGAGACCGGGGTGGATCATGACTTGGGAGAGCCTATCTTTCTGTATTTCTCAGAAGAAGAAAGAAAGAAAGAAAGAAAGAAAGAAAGAAAGAAAGAAAGAAAGAAAGAGAGAGAGAGAGAGAGAGAGAGAGAGAGAGAAAGAAAGAAAGAAAGAAAGAAAGAGAGTGAGTGAGAGAGAGAGAGAGAGAGAGAGAGAAAGGAAAGAAAGAAAGAAAGACATTTGCTTGTTTTTAGGTTTTTAAGAAAGAAAGAAAGAAAGAAAGAAAGAAAGAGAGTGAGAGAGAGAGAGAGAGAGAGAGAGAGAGAAAGGAAGGAAGGAAAGAAAGAAAGAAAGAAAGAAAGAAAGAAAGAAAGAAAGAAAAAATGACATATACTATTTTAAAAAAGAAAGCAATCAAGAATAGTGGAGTTCTCATTTATTAGCGGGCTCAGCCCTAAATGCTATAAACTGTTCCAAAAAATAAATAATCTGGGCCTATAGGTGGCTTGGTGGTTAAGGTCCTGGACTCCCACATGGCTGACAGCAGTTCAAGTCTTGGACCTGGAAGCTAGTTTTCTCACTTTCCCTCTCTATCTCTCTGGTGAGCACATGTAAATAAATAATTCTTAAAAAAAAAAAACAAAAAACCCAAACAGAAACAGTCTCCCATGAAGATAAGGAACTGCTGACACGTGGGTGAGATCTGTGAATTAAAACCTTTCAGGCCTAGAAGGCCAAGCCCATGTGTATTGTTTTCATCTTCTGGAATAGCTCAGAAGGAAGCTGCCAGATCTAAAGAGGAAATGTTAGAAGCATAAACCCAGGATTATTTCTGTGGCTAATGGAAGGGTTGCAATTTCCCACTTTAAAAATAATGGGCTGCTCTTTAAAGGACAAGCCTTCGGTCAGTTGGCTGAGTGGGTAGGGTGGGGAGTGGGATTCCCTGAAAGACAGTGTGAGAATTGCCAAGTTTAGGAAGGAGACAATAGCAGGGAGGCTATGGCGTGCCTCAGGGTGGGTGTCTAGGCTCTCGGAGCAGAACTCCGAAGAGCACAATGGGAGAGGGGAGTTTGATTTCACCTCAGAAGAGGGAACTGAGAGTCCAGCCACCATGGACAGTGTCTCCATGCCACGAAGATCGCTATAATTCTCTATGTCAAAGATATGAAGAAGACGCCTATGGGCGTTTATTTTATTGTATCTTTTTGAGGATTTGGTTCACCAAAGAAAGAGAGTGACAGAGACAGAGGTAAAGTGAGAAATCTCTCCCCAGGGAGGATGGCCACCCTGCAATCCCTTCTCCTCTGTTCTCCTCCCAGGACCTTGGGCACACACACACATGCCCAGTGTGAGTTTCAAGCTATCAGGATCTGGGGCTTGAACCATGGTCAGCCATATGGGAGTCCAGTGACGTAACCACTGTGCCATTTGCTGGCTCCCCCCAAGGCACAGTGTTTAAACACAAGGCTCTGTGGGATGATTGTGGGTTTGCATCTAGAGACCTCCGTGTGTACACCAGGCGTGCATGTGCACATGACTCGGGGCTGGCTGAGGCTGGGGGTGGATTGTGGCACAGGGACTCTATTCAGAGTACCTCTCTCTCTGTCTCACTCACTCTCTTGCTTATACAATACATACATACATATGCATATGTATGAGAGAGACAGAGAAGGAAAGAGAGAAAGCAAGCCACCAGGTCCGGGACTCGAACCGCAGTAGGTCATGTGGGAGTCCAGCACCCTCAAGCACCACGCCACCTGGCAGCCCCACAATACATACATATTTTTAAAAAATGTGTGAAGTCTCTAACCACACCTAGGGTTACCACGTCCATTCATCCCTTCATGCTTGTCAGAAATAGCCCTGTAAAGTCCGTATCGGAAAATCCACACAGATCCTATTACCGATCAAGTGCACAATGCAGGGAAGGGCAGGTTTGAACATGTGATAACGACGCGGCCGTTCAACTTGGCTTAACACATTTAAATCCAGCAAATATACGTGCTGAGCAAGGGATATAGATTTAACCTATCAGGATCGTCATTTGGAGGCTGGGGAGAGAAGGATATGCATTTTTGTTCATGACAGTGTGTGCACCTACGTATGTGTGTGTTAGAAGAGAGAGAGAGACAGAGAGAGAGAGAGAGAGAGAGAGAGAGAGAAAGCCTGAGAGGGAAGTAACCCCCACAGGGTCTCATTATGCTGTAAGCCCCTAGCCCTCCAGCTCCTTGGGACCGTGGGTATGCACACACCTGCCATGTTTCTGGCTGACCAGGATGGGGACTCAAACTCACAGTCAGCCATGTGGCTTCCAGCACTGCAATTCTGTATGCTACAGACTATGCCACCTAGGGGGCGCCAGTCCGACGAAGGGGGCGCCAGTCAGACGAACACGGGAAGTAATGCCGTCATTCATTCATTCCCTAGCATGCAGCACCATGATCGCGGCGTGTAGAAAGTGCTTCTGAGAGCAAGCATGCAGGGTGATGCCTCAGTGGGGTGGCAGGGACACTGCGGGGGCAGAGGCAGGAGTCCTTCCAGGCAGGGAACCTGCAGGGCACAGAGTAGCCAAGGAGGGAGCTGCAGTGAGTGCCCAGCTGAGAGAAGGCAGCTCTCCCTGCTGGAAAGAGGACACACAGGTGGGGCTTGGGGACCCATAACACGACCCTTTGATATCCTAGCTGTACAACTCTGTGACCAGGGGCGTAGAGAGACGAGAAGAGAAGAGGAAAAAGACAGTGGAGCAGAGAAGTTGCACTTGGGGGATCTGGTGGCCTCTGTGGAGCAAGGCTTTTCTTAAACATTTATTTATTTCTCCAGAGAGAGACTCAGCACCCCTAACAGGGGTGACACCATGGTCCACCCCTGGCTTCAGCCAGCCCTAGGTCACGGACAAGTGCAAGCCGAGCCTAGTCAGGGAGCTCTCTGGACTTGAACCAGGAACCTCCCCATGTGGGGCCACCTCATAGAGTGTTCATTTTACCAATGCATGGTCTGTACTCCACCTTTTTGGTGGTAAGGTTTTTTTTCCCTCACATTTACTTATTTATTTCTTTGGGGAGAGAGAGAGAGAGAGAACCCAATAAGGTCTTCGTTCTGCAATCCACCCTGAGAGATCGTGTGCTCAGGGAGGCCCCAGGAGTCGAACCCAGGACCTTTCTCATGTGGGCCTAGCTGTTTGGCAGCTGCACCAGCACCTAGCCCACAGCACCAGTAGATGGTGCAGAGCCTGGGCAGCGGGGAAGGGGCACCAGCACCCAGCCCACGGCACCATCTCTCATCCCACTATTCATGGTGTAGACGGTGCAGAGCCTGGGCAGCGGGAAGCTGTGTTTACTCACTGTTGCGTGGGTGCCAGCGCACGGCATTCAAGTAGGCATTGCAATAATGGAACAGAAACTCATGCTCAGAGCGGTGGGTAATCCCTTGGAGCAGAGGCATCAGGTCCCGGCCATCAATGACCCTGTGAGACAAAGCAGGTGCACATCAGCTGGAAGGTCAGCCATGCTGCCCTGGCACTAACCCACCCGGAGGTCTGCAACGTCCTTCTGAGCAAAAGCGAGCACGCTAGAGCGCGTGGTCCTGATGAAGTGAACCACGTGGAGCAGATGAGCCAACCTTGATGGGACGCCAAGTGACCACACTGGTCCCAGCTCCACTCAGGGGTCAGTTCATTCAACCTCCAAGGACCACCGTGAGCTGGGACGATGGTTATTTCCATGGTAGCGCTGAGGAGGCCGAGGACTGGGAAGTGTAAGTAATAAACCCAAGAGGATGTGCCCGGTCAGAGCCGACAGGTGGAGACCCAGGTGGCCGGCATTTTCTCTCCTGGCCGCTGCTTCTATACCCACGTTTCTGTCTACCGCATGGTCAGAGTGAAAGTTTTCTTCGTTTACTAGAGGGCTCTTAAAAATAAGAGCACCGGGACCAGCAGTTAGCGTAATGGCTATGTCGCTGGACTCCCATGTAGTCAACCGCAGTTCGCATCCCGGACCTGGTGGCTTAAAACTCACGCCGGGCGTGTGTGCGTGTGTGCCCAAGATCCCAAGAGGAGAATGGAGGAGAAGGGATTGTGGCATGACCATCCCCCCAGGGGAGTGATTTCTCACTTTCTGTCTCTATGTCTCTGTCTGTCTGTCTGGCGAGTGCACATGCCCTGTAGCAAAAACCTCTAAAAAAAATAAGGGCACCAAACTGGCTCGATAGTCTGGTGGGTAAAGCAGTGGCATCCACATGGCTGATTGTGTGGTTCGAGTCCTGGATCTGGCAGCTCGTGAAACACACCAAGTGCATGTGCGTACATGCCCAAAATGCTGAAAAGGAAGGAGAGATGGAGAAGGGATTTTGATATTTTGATATGCCCTTTACCCACGGCGGGAGGGGTGCTTTGTCTTCCTCTCTCTGTGTGTCTCTGGTGAGCACACGAACCTTCTGGGAAGGGAGAAAGAAAAGAAAGACAATGAAGGAAGGACAGAGAGAGAGCAAAAGAAAAAGAAAGAAAGAAAGAAAGAAAGAAAGAAAGGAAGAAAGAAAAAAAGGAAGGAAGGAAGAAAGAAAGAAGGAAGGAAGAGGAAGAAAGAAAGAAGAGAAAGAAAACATATTTGACATTTTGGGTCAAAAATACTGTTAATATATAGCAAGAAGCAACATGAACAGACTTCGATGAAAGCCAATTTCTAGGTCAGAATGAATTAAAATGTAAATAAAAATAATGATAATATTAAATACCCCGGGGATGGATAGTTCCCAAGTGATTTTTTTAAAAAAAATACTGTTTTCCCTTAAAACCTATTGATTTCTTCCATTAGGGAGAGAGACAGGGAGAGAAGGCGAGAGAGACAAGCATTCCTGTGAGGGTCTTAAATAGTACCATCTACCCCAGACTCAGCCAACCCTGGACCATGGGCATACATGCCTGGCATACCCAGGGAGGTCTCTGGATGTGAACCCAGAACGTTCCCAAGTACTTCTCATTGCAGGGTGTCATGTTTCACTGTTGTACCACTGTCTGCACCTGCCCCCACTAAAAAAAAATCTTCTCTATTATTGGGTAGCTAATTATGCCAAGAATAAAGGTTTCCAAATTGCAACGATAAACAAAGTTAAGATTTCTTAGTGTTTCCATAAAGAGCCCCCAGTTTTGTTTCAGCTTACCTATAAATTAACTGCTACTTGAGAGAAATGAGAGTCAGTGCTACCAGGAGGCCTCTGACACCGAAACAGGGGGTGGAGGAGCATGTTGAGAGAGTTGGCGTGTTTAACGTGAGCATTTTCTTCCCCCATAAAAACACGGCATCGCTGCCCTCTCTTACCGCAAGGCATTTGGACGCTGGGAGAGTCCACCACGGCTCTGACTCGGGTAAGCTTGCTTACGAGGTCAGCCGCCCCTTGGGGGTTTGCCTCTGGTTTATTTTGATGTCACTAAAAACCAGGAATGTAATTATAGTCCCGTTGCCCAGCATTTCTCTGGCCCGAACGCTTGTTATTAATTGTGTGGCGTGCAGAAGTCTGCAGACCGAAAATATTCTATTATCCTAAGCTAAAAATAAGACCACAAGGCAGGCTTGGCTTCCTCCCCAAGCCCACGTCCCCGTTCACCATGCGCTGAGAGGAAAGAAACAGGGCAGGGATGGTTCTGTTCATATGCAGCATGTTCTCTGCCACGCCGTTTCCAACCCGAGGTGGCGGTTCTTATATATTTTTTTTAAATTGTTTTTTGGAGAGGTTTTGGCTATAGGGCACATGCACTTACCAGAAAGAGAGAGACAGAGAGATAGAAAGCAAGAAATCACCCCCCAGGGGGGATGGCCACGCTGCCATCCTTTCTCCTCCATTCTCCTCTCGGGATCTTGGGCACGCACGCACACACGCACCCAGCGTGAGTTTAAGCCACCGGGTCTGGGAAGGGAACCATGGTCAACTACATGGGAGTCCAGCGACATAGCCATTACGCTAACTGCTGGTCCTGGTTTTTTAAAGCTTTCAAAAAATGCCTTTTGAGAAAGACTCAGCTCTTATTGATATGAGATCCCGAAGGAGATCGAAAGACAGGAGAAGATATGTGGAGATTGTTCAGGAAGGAGGGAAGGTAGGTAGACCCTGAGAAGCCTCCGATGGTGAAGAATAATCTGAAGGTTTCCAACAAGGGACATGCCCACCTCTAAGCTCAGAGAAGACCCGGCCACCAGCTTCCCAAAGCAAGATGAAATTCCCATTTTTTGGGACACTTTCTTAACCTTTAATTTTTATTAAGGGTTACTAAATTTTATTCATTGTCATTAATTTATTTTATTGAAGTTGACCAGAGACAGACAGAAAGAGAGAAGGAAAGTAAGAAAGCAAGCTGCCAGGTCTGGGACTCAAACCATGGTTAGCCATGTGGGAGACCAGCTACCTTAACCACCATACCACCTCCTGGCCCAACCTTTCTTTTTTTTTTGGAGAGGTTTTTGCTATAGAGCGCATGTGCTTGCCAGACAGACAGAGAGAGACAGAGAGATAGAAAGCGAGAAATCACCCCCCAGGGTGGATGGCCATGCCGCAATCCCTTCTCCTCCATTCTCCTCTCGGGATCTTGGGCATGCACGCACATGCGCCCGGTGTGAGTTTAAACCACTGGGTCCGGGACTCGAACCGTGTCAACTACGTGGGAGTCCAGCGATGGAGCCATTACATGAACTGCTGGTCCCACAACCTTTCATTTTTGAGCTAAGTTTTTTTGTTTTGTTTCGTTTTTCTAATTCACCAGCAAAACTCAACACATGATTTAAGAATATGGAGTACCCCCCCCTGTTTTTTTAAAGAAAGAATTATGTATTTAATTTTATTTATCATGATTGTCGTTTTTAATTTAACCAGAGACAAAGAGAGAAGGAACGTGACAAAGCAAAGTGCCAGGTCCAGGACTCGAACCATAGTCAGTCATGTGGGGAGTCCAGTGCCTTAACTACTATGCCAGCTGCAAGCTTCAGGAACGGTCTTTTCTTTAAAAAAAGTTTATTTATTCTATGAGCAAGAGACAGACAGCACCTCCAACAAGGGTGTCTTGATGCCACAAACTACCTCGGCTTTGGCCAGCCCTGGATCATGGACTCACGTGTGCCCAGAGTACTCAGAGAGGCCGCTAGACTCCAACCAAGAACCTAACCGTGTGGGTCAGCATCACAGAGCATCATTTCATACTGCACCCACATCTGGCCCCAGAGCTACTTTTTCAAGATACGTTTCTGAGAAGGGAATTGGGTTATGGTCATGTTAGGTTGTTGGGAAAGCCATGACATATTTTCCTACATTGTTCTACGCAAAAACGTGTCATGACTTTCCTGATAACACAATAGAAAGGTGAGATCTAATTTTAAAAATAACGCTGAATCTCATAAAACTGTTTTTGGACTTAAAAGCAAAATCTTCAAGTCCTTTTTATTTATTTATTTATTTTCTGGAGAGTTGTTTTTTTTTTTTTTTTTTTTTGGGGGGTTTTTTTTTTTTTTTTTTTTTTGCTGTAGGGTGCGTGCGCTCGCCAGAGAGACAGAGAGAGACAGAGAGACAAAAAGCAAGAAACCACCCTCCAGGGAGGATGGCCACGCCGCAATCCCTTCTCCTCCATTCTCCTCTCAGGATCTTGGGCACGCACGCACACGCGCCCGGCGTGAGTTTTAAGCCACTGGGTCCGGGATGCGAACTGCAGTCGACTACGTGGGAATCCAGTGACATAGCCATTACGCTAACTGCTGGTCCCAAGTTCTTTTTTTTTTTTTTTTTTTGGAAGGGGAAAATGTCAGTTCTACAGACATTTTTTCTTCAAATGCAGAGAGAGACCCATGTTTTGGACTTTGTTAATCTCCCAGACCTCACCAGCTCTTTCCTAGAAGCAGGTGATAATCAATCACGCGGCTACAAGAGCCAGCGATTAACAGCACTGCCGAAATACGGCCTGTCAGAGGGAAGTGCATTTTCACATGAAACGCTGAATGTGACCCTGCTGAGCCAAACTCTTAAACGGTGTCTGGGCTATGGATTCACGGCTAACTACCAATAATTTGGAGGATAGCACAGTCCCATCGACAGTGTAGGCTCGGAAATGTTTTTATGACATCATTATTTGAGGAGAGACAGGAGGAGTCACTTTCAAAGACACACGGTATTGCTGTTTTCTACAGAAACAGCCCTCTTGCAGCCCTTTCTCTGCAAGTTTGTTCGCGTTTTTTGTAGTAAGTGTGCCTAGACGGGCCACATGCACAGGCCTGGGCTGGACAGGTCAACCCAGGAACTGAACCCCTGTCATCCATATGGCTTCCAGCATTGCAGGGTACTGCATGGCCACTGTGTCATCACGGCCAGGCTGGATTTCTGTTTTCCTTCCTTCCTTCCTTCCTTCCTTCCTTCCTTCCTTCCTTTTTTTTTCCCTCCCTCCTTATCTTCCATCCTCTCTTTTTTAATTTGCCAGAGGGCATGTGTACTCACCAGAGAGAAAGAGAGGGGAGAGAGAGAGAGAGAGAGGAAAGAGAGAGAGAGAGATCTGCTTAGGGGCAAGGGATCCCTTCTCTTCCATCTCTCCCTCCTTTCAGGAATTTGGGCAAACACGCACACATGCCTGGCATATCTTTCAAGCCGTCAGGTTTGGAACTCAAACCGCATAGCTGGCCAGCCACCTAGCCACCGCACCATGGGCTGGCCCTGGATTTCTGTTCTCCAATCTGTGCTGTCTCTCGGGTGACAAAGGCATCCAATATTCTGACCCTGGGATGAGTAGTAAATGTGGAAAAGGAAAGATGTGCCCTAATGTACACCTTAACACACATGTCCACACTACAGGCCAAACAAACATGGCAGAGATTCATATGCTGTCTATACAACACCTGCACGTCTACAAACTGCCCACCTGCAGATTCGGCCAACCATGCATCAGAAATACCCAGAAGAAGAAGCCATTTGCATCTGTATTGATCCCGTACAGGGATTTTTCCTTGCCCTGACAAGGACGGACGGCATGGATATAGCATCGGCATCGCATTAGGTATTGTATGCAATGTAGAAAAGACGTAAAGTACGTGGGAGGATGTGGGGAGGTGATATGCAAATACCACACCATTCACTCAAGGGACACGAACACCCGTGCCTTCGGGTGCGCGAGGGGACTCCTGGCTCCAATGCCCTCCGATACTGCCAGAGAACCGTGTGGCATTTTACGCACACTCTTCTGCTAATCCTCCCATCAACACTGTAATGTCAATGCTGTTTGTATCTGTTTTCCAGGACAGGAGCCAGAGCCCAGGAAGGTTTCATCCTTCACCCGCAGTGGAGACAAGGATTTGAAACCAAGCAGGCAACTCGAGAATCCATTTTGTCCACTCGGGGATCCCCGAGAGCCTATCGGGAGGTCTGAGAGGCCGAATATTGTTTTCACGACAATGAAAAGGCGTCCTGGGTCTTTCTGGCTGCCACTCTTTCAGCGGTGCACAGTGGGCTTCGGAGCAGCCACGGGGTGGATGAGGACATCACTGTATTGGCCAATGGGATGAGTGCTCGGGACTCCTATGTGTTTTAAAAGATGTTTGCTTCTAGGGACCAGCAACTGGCGTAATGATTATGTTGCTGGACTCCCACATAGTTGACCACAGGTCAAATCCCAGACCCAGCGGTTTAAAATTCATGCCAGGCACATGTGTATGAGTACTCAAGATCCTGAGGGGAGAATGGAAGAGAAGGAATTTCAGCATGGACCTCTCCCCCCCCACCCCCCGGGGGGGGAGGGTGATTTCTCGCTTTCTGTCTCTCTGGTGAATGCATGCACCGTATAGCAAAAATCTCTTTCGAAAAATAAAAAAAGAGATAACCAGTTTGAATTGCTGATATGATCAACGATGAGAACTATAACCACATATACAACAGACCGGTGGGTTTCCCAGTCATTGAAGAATGTCAAGGGGTCTCTGAGGCTACAAGTTTGAGAATGGTCAACCTCTCCATCTGTCTTTCCTGTGTGTGCACATGTGCCTACATGTGTTGGGGAGGGGTACATACCTAAAGCAGAATTTTGAAAACAATTTGGAAAAAAATAGTGGAGCAAGCTTGGAAACGGTGGAAGGGACACTCTGAGAGTCGACAGACTACGTTGGCGGAGCTGCTGTTTTGTGGCTGGCTTCCCCTTTGCTGTTCCCGTCAGCTGCAGCTGAATTGAAACGAGATTTGCAGCTGCCTGTGTGACATTTGCCTGGCCTGCCACCACACTAATGAAAACAATTAATCAGCGTGCTTCACTTAAAACTCTTCAGATTGGTAATAACACTTAAGAAGAGACCATTGGCAATGCCATATGAAGTTGTATTTAAATGTAAGAGGAAGACATTTCATTTAGAACTTGCTAAATGAAGACATGCTGGGAAAACAGGGCCAGTAGCTGGGGAACCAGCTGCCTTCCTCAATAACGCAGCAAAGAGCCGCTGGCGGGACAGAAAGGAAAGGCAATGGATGCAAACGTGGGAGGCCAACAGGCGGGTTGACCAGTTGCCCATGGCAAGTCAATGTTGGGGACAGAAAGATGGGAGACAGGATCAGCAGAGTGCCAAAACAAGGCACCCCAATGAAACACTATCCAGAAGCCAGGTGTTGGTGCAGAGATAATGCAACTAGACCCACATGGGAAAGGTCCTGGGTTCACATCTCAGGATCTCTGTGATCTGGGCCAGCTGAGACTGGGGGTGGATTGTGAAAAGGAGACCCAATTGGGGGTACCTGTCCATCTGTCCTTGTCTCTCTTTCTTTATGTCTCTGTGTCTCATAAAAGGGAGGGAGAGATAAAGAGAGAAAAGAAGAAGGAAGGAAGAAAGGATGGAGAGAGGGATGGAAGGATGGAAGGGAGGAAGGAGAAAGAAAAAACAATAAAGAAACTGACTTATGGGGCCAGCAGGTGGTGTGGTGGTTAAGGCGCTGGACTCCCCACAATGGCCAACCATGATTTGAGTCTAGAACCCAGCAAGTGAAAATCATGCCAGACACATGTGCATGCATGCTCAAAACCCTGAGAAGAGAGTAGAGGAGAAGGGATTGCAGTGTAGCCATTCCTCTTGGGGAGGTTGTTTTTCACTTTCCCTCTTACTGTCTCTTCTGTCTCTCTCCAGTGAGCACATGTGCCCAGTGGCAAAACAAACAAACAAAAACGAACTTAAAAGCAAAATCTAAATACCAGCCATCCACATCCCAGCTCACAGAACTGTTCAGGAACTGTGAGTTTATTTTCCACTGGAATAATAGAATTCGTAGAGGAGCTTGTATGTTGGCCATCCTACTAGTAAGTCCTAGACCCAGGGAACTCCCACCACAGGTGACACGGCAGCATGCAGCAAACTGAAACACACCAAGACCACCCCAGCCAACCCTGAATCCGAGTACCTGTCCTTCGGCAGTGGTGATCCAGCTAGTTTGACCACCGTGGGGAAGATGTCCATGTTGCTTGTTGGCTCATCAATCTCTTGACCAGGTTGTATCACCCCGGACCATCGAAGGATCCCTGGAATCCGAATACCTCCTTCCCAGTTGTTCCCTTTTCCTCCTACAGTGCCACAGAGAGGGAACGGGGAGACTGTAAGCTCTTCAACGCTCAGTTCAATGTTCTCTCTGATGCTCAATTTGGAAGGACCAAGTCCTCTCATTATGTGCATTCAATGTGGATGAAGGGTCTTTAAAAAGTTCATGGGCCTCTTTCTCTTTTCTGGAAGAAATGCATCAACTTAAAAGAGTTTAATAAGGGAGGGGGAATGAAGGCATTACACAGTGCAGCAGTAGTTCAACGCTCAGCTGAACCCACAGGAAGAGATCTGGGTTCACATCCTTCCTGTACACGCCAGGCACACACATGCCCATGAACCAGAGTGGCTCAGGTTGGAGGTGGATCATGGCACGATGACCCCGCTGGGGGTGCCTCTGTCTCACTAGGTAAATAAGTACATAAACACACTTTAAAATAGTATATGGGAAGGGCCAGCAGACGGTGTGGTGGTTAAGGCTCTAGACTCCTACATGGCCTTCAGCGGTTTGAGTCCCGAATCTGGTAGCTTGCTTTCTTACTCTCCCTTTCTCTCTTTCTGTCTCTCTGGACAGATTGAAAAATAGTAATAATAACAAATAAAGAAAGAATTAGTTAAAAAAAATGGGAAATACATGTTATGAGAAAAGTATGTGCTTTTTTTTTTTTTTACACCAAAATGAATTTATAGTTTAATTCCATTTTTTTTCATGGATTTTTGAAGTCCCTTCATAGTTCATGAGCAGCATAGTATAAGCTGAGGTGAAAGCAATTCCTATAGGACATGGCCATGAGTAGGGACTACATGGCCAGCTTTGCATGATAGGAGCAATGACTGTGGTCAGGAAAAGTCACATCTCAGGGCAACAAAGACCCACACTGATGACCCTGGAACCTGAGAGTCCTAATATCGTGTCTGCTGCTCACCCGTGGTGGGAGGCCAAAGGATATCCATGTCCAAATCCCTAGACCCTGGGGACCTAGAACCTTACATGCCAAAGAGGACACTGCAGATGCGAGTGTGGGTTTTGAGATGAGGAGATTACCCTGCACCATCTGAGTGGGTCCCGCATCATAGCAGGGTCCTGGCAAAGCAAAGAGGGAGGCAGGAGGGTCAGAGCGAAAGAAGCAACACAGTTTGCAACCTCAGAGATGGGAAGGTGACGCATGGCTGGATTTGCAGATAGAGGAGGGTATCCCCCCAGTCAAGGAAGAGGTGGGCAACCTCTAGAAACTAGAAAAGGGAAAAAGAAGGATTCTTCTCAGGAGAAACATAGCTCTCAATTTTATTTTGGACTTTTCATCTCGATTTTATTTTGGACTTTTCATCTCCAGAGTTATAAGACAATAAACTCATGCAACTCATGCTTTTTTTTTTTTTTAGAATTATGTACTCAATTTTATTTATTCATTCATTTAATTTTTTAGTTTGACCAGAGAGAGATTACAGAGAGAGAAAGAGTACTAGAAAGTGAGAAAGCAAGCCACCAGGTCCGGGACTCAAACTGGTCAGTCATGTAGGAGTGTCCAACACCTTAATCACCACGCCACCTGCTGGTCCCAAACTCATGCAGTTTTTGAGACACAGAACTTTTAGACAACTGTGACAGCAGCCAAGTGTCCTCAGGCATCAGCCTTTGGTGTGTCATAGCCCCACAAGGGATATTGCGAGTGTTACGCGAAATGATTAGTCAGCACAACGCCAGGGATGAACACATCTAACCATTATTACCGTCATGTGATTTGCATGGCTTGAATAATGGCTTGTCCACCAAGGGGTCGTATGCTGGCATTTGTTCCCTAACGCGATGGTGCTAGGAAGTGGTGGGATCGTAGGAGTGGAGGTCTGGGAGGTGACTGAGTCATGAGGGCATTGCCTTCACCCAGGGGTCAGTGCTGTCGGTGAGCAGTGGACTGACAGAAGAAGACCTGCTTTCAATGTGGCCAGGCAGATCCGGAGGCTGAGAGGGTGAGCAGGACACATGACAGAAGTGAGGGCTTCTGTTTCCTCTTCCTCTCTCTCTCTCTCTGTCTCTCTCTCTCTCTGCAGGTGCCTGCTGACCCAGTTGCTTTGGTCGCCATGTGGTAATGTAGTTCCCAAGGTTGGCTTCAGGCTCTTGGACTTTCCAGCCATTAGCACTGTGAACCAGGCAACATCCACTCCTTACACACTCCTTATAAATCACCTACTTTATTTTTATTTTTACAGGTGTTTGCTATAGGGCACATGTGCTTGCCAGAAAGACAGGAGGGACAGAGAGTGAGAAATCACTCCCCAGCGGGGATGGCCATGCCACAATCCTTTCTCCTCCATTCTCCTCTCGGGATCTTGGGTACGCACGCACATGCGCCCGGCGTGAGTTTAAGCCACCGGGTCCGGGACTTGAACCACGGTCAACTACATTGGGAGTCCAGCGACGTAGCCATGACGCTAACTGCTGGTCCTTATAAATCACCTATTCACAGGCATTTCCTCTCAGCCACCCGACAGTAGACGACAGCACTACGACTTTATAACCAGATTAGTTGAGGGAACGCCGGGTACCTATGAGGCCATCCGGGAATAATGAAATGAAGCGTGAAGGAGGGACTGGCAGTGGCTGCAAGGGTAATCTCAGAGTGGATCAGAATGTCAGGAAAGCTCAGAGGATGTCTCCAAGTGAGGGATAGAGACAGAGTACGGCAGGGGAGAGCTCAGAGAGGCCAGAGCTGGAGTCCACGAGGCCACGCCGGTGGGACGTGGACGGGTGAATAAGCACTCCTCCTTCCTCCACAGAAGTGCCCCCCAGGGATTCATAATAAGCTGAACAGGGGTGTGAATCCCACGGCAGTTACTCTTCGGAATGAACATTCTGGCTGCAGGTATCCAGGCCCCTGTCGTTCTGGCCAATGGGGAGGCTGGATTAGGAGGATCATGACAGGGTGACACCCTGTTAGAAATCTCTCTCTCTGTCTCTGTCTGTCTGTCTCCGATAAAGAAAGAAAACAAAACACTAATTCATACCAGGAATGTAACGGACTATTCTCAGAGAATATAAAAGCCATTAAAACTTAAGCAAAGGATCTTTGTTGAAAACAATATATTCAGTAACACCCCTGATTGGATGTTCACACATGGCATGCATGCTTTGAAACACCATATTGGATGCCACAAAGATTTATTAAAAAATAAATGAGGTAAAATAAATTAAATAGGTAACAATATAAAATATGAAAAACATTTTTGTTTTATGGAGTGTTCGCTATAGGGCACATGCACTCGGTAGAGAGACAGAGACAGAGAGACAAAAAGTGAGAAATCACCCCCCAGGGGGATGGCCACATGACCGTCCTGCCTCCTCCATTCTCCTCTAGGGATCTTGGGCACACACGCACATGCGCCCGGCGTGAGCTTAAGCCACTGGTTCTGGGACTCAGACCACGGCTGACGATGTGGGAGCCCAGCAATGTAATCGTTACACCTTCCTCAGGTGCCCAAAGCTCATTTCCTGCTGCCGAAGATTGCAGACTGAATTCCTCTCTTGGGCAAGACATGCATTCAGACGTCTTCTGTGCACTGACGTTTAGGGAGAGCTCACACAGAATTTGCTGTGGCGGCCTCATAAGAAAGTTTAAAAGACAGTGAAAACTCTCCCCCTTCCTCTGTCTCTTCCACATCACCGGAAGGTGAAGAGTCTCTGACAGATACGGTTATTCTTGCTTCGCCGGGACCACAACCACGGAATGGGAAGTTGAACGGATTTGCCATCGTTCATTTGCACTGTCAATAGAGGAGCAGGAGGAGGACTCCCGGCCCGTGAATTACAGTCTGGTTTTCTTTCTATCTGACCAAGCTCACACAATTCTCACCTGCTGTTCTTCTCCTCCATCCAGCCCACACCATTTTCACTTTACATTTAACAACAAAAAAACTCATTGCTCTATCACAATAAAAAAAAAAAAAAAAAAAAAAAAGAAAAGGAGAGCTAGTTTCATGAAAGTGTTGCTATGTAGGTACTGTTCCATTGGTTAAAATAAAACAGAATAAGTAAATGGCAAAGTGGTGAACCCAACTATTCAAAAAAGGAAAAAAAAAAAAGCACCCTTTTAAAGGATAGTTTTGGGACCAGCAAGTGACATAGTGGTTAAGGCACTGGACTCCCATGTGGTCAAACATGATTTGAGTCCCGGACCCGGTGGCTTGAAACTCATGCCAGGCACAAGCGTGTGCATGCCTAAAATACCAAGAGGAGACTGGAGAAGAAGGGATTGTGATGTGGTCATTGCCACTGGGGGGGTGATTTCTCTCTTTCCTTTCTGTTTTTTGAGGGGTTTTTGCTATAGGCTGTGTGTGCTGGCCAGAAAGACAGAGAGAGACAGAGAGACAGAAAGCGAGAAATCACCCCCCCCCAAGGGGGGATGGCCATGCCACAATCCCTTCTCCTCCATTCTCCTCTCAGGATCTTGGGCACACACGCACATGCTCCCGGTGTGAGTTTAAGCCACCGGGTCCGGGACGCAAACTGCAGTCGACTACATGGGAGTCTAGTGACAGAGCCATTATGCCAACTGCTGGCTTCTGATTTCTCACTTTCTGTCTCTCTTTTTCTCTTCATCTCTCCAGCGAGTGCATGTGCCCTATAGCAAAAATCTCTCTCTCTCTAAAAAAAAGTTTACCCTCTAGATATAACCTGGCATTGCAAATTGAATCCTAGAACAGAACATGAACATCAATGAAAAAAGTGGTAAAATCTGGATAAAGTCTATGTAGTTGAGGGAATAATGACGTGCCCAGGCTGACCTGGACAAATGCACCATGGTTATGTAGGGTGTGAACGTTCGGGGTGACTGGTAATGAGCATTCCAGAACTCTTGTTAATGTATTTTCAATGCTGTAAATTAGAGGTGTAGAGATGGAGTAATTCTGGAGAATTTCTGAAGCTGATTCTGATATCGTTATAGGAGAGGTCTTCAAAAGGCTCATGAAAAATACATATTATGAAAAAATCATGCAAGGAGCTCAAAATTTTTTTGCATTAAAATAAATTGGTTCTTAAATTCCATTTTTACAAAAGCTTATTAAAGTCTAGATAGATAGATAGATAGATAGATAGATAGACACATACGATTGCTTTCATATTCTTCAAGTCAAAGAAGTAAGAGAATAAAATGAAGTATCTCAGAGGGCTGTATAAGGATTGTTTCTTGGTAATAATAAGCACCAAAATCTAACTGGCAACCTATAACAATACATGGATTGTAGTAAACGTCTTAGCTTATCAGATCCTTACATCTACCCCATGAGAATCCTATTCTTTTTTTTCCTTTTTTGTTTCCTTCTTCCACAAGAGAGAGAGGAGCCCCACAGAGTTCTCATGCCATGATCCACTGCCAGCCCCAACCAGTCCAGGATCATGGGCATGCATGTGTCCATCCTACTCAGGGAGGTCTCTGGAGGTGAACCAGGAACCTTCCCATGTTGGTCACCCATGCAGAGTGTTGTGTCACTGTTGCACCATGCCTGGTCCCCATCTCTTTCCATCTTACAGGTGTACAATCTAAGGCTGGGAGACACTGAAGTAAACTGCTGAAGATCATTCAGCTACCATGTGGTGTAGTTACAGACACAAATTGTCCAACTCCAGAGCCTGTGAATTGAATGAGTTCTCCAGAATTTACTCAATTTCTACAAAAGCTGCTGCCAAGTTGTCTGTGTACATCACAAGCAGGGTCCTAGATCCTAAGTCCCAGGTGCACTATATTGAGAAACTCAGAAAGACTTTTCTGAATTGAATTAAGGACTGTGCCTGTCTTTCATAGTCTGACTTGCTTCGTTTGGCATTAAATCCTCCATAGGCATCCACTTTGTATCCAATGCCAGGGTCTCATTGTTCTTTATGGCTGAGTAGTATTCTCTAGTGTATATGTGCCACATTTTTTCAATCCATTCATCTGTCCTTAGATATTTGCACTGATTCCATGTCTTAGAGATTGTGACTAATGCTGCAATAAACAGGGATGTGCAAGTGTTTTTCTGACTGTGTGTTTTCCTATTCTTTGGATAGATACCCACAGTGGGTAGCATGTTGGGAAAAAACATTTTGTACACTGTAAACATGTACAGTGATTAAATGTAAGATATATATATATGCAATTTTTAAAAAGAAGGAAAAAAATGAAAGAAAAAAAGGGGAAAGAAAAAGGACTGTGAGCAAACTGTTATCCTCCAGGAATTCACATGTGCACCAACTTTAAAGCATAAAGGTAACATCCAAGATCCCTCAGTGATGGAAGAGGCATCTTATAATAGCACTGCTTGAGGTATACATGCTTTGAAAACAAACAAACAAAACAGAAAATGAAACTCCTGGATAGGCTCTAGAAATGCCACACAATGCCAGAAATGCCAGACCCACAGGAGAGCTGAGTCTCAGATAGCCACATAGAAGACTGGATACAAACAAATGATTTACCTCTGCTCAGGTGAGATGCACGGAATACCGCCAACAGGTCTGGTAATGTGGGGTGCAGATCTGCCTGTAGCCCCTAGCCTTGGACACGTACATTTATGGTGTGGTAGCAGCAGAAGGGGTCTCAGCTAATGCTAGCTTTCTGGTAGCAAAGTGTTAAACTCAACATGCTCAGTTGGGAAGATCTAAATCTACTCTGTGAGATGTCATGACATTATATTCAGATATACAGAAATGCATGCATAAATATAATCTTGTGCAAGCTTCTAAAGCTGTAAAAGGAGTGTTTTTATCACAGCCACAGTAAAAAAAAAAAAGGGGGGGGTTTAATTACTTAATTATTTTTAAAAAATTCTTATTTCTATTTCTTTTACACATTCAATCACGTTACTTAGCTTACAAAGTGAATATTCCGGTGTGCACATTTCTCATCAGTCCAGTTCACCATACTGGAAAGTTACCTTTAATAGGTAATAATCTATTTCTTTGTCCCATAAAGTTTTTCTTTCTGTTTTTTTTTTACACACTTTTAATAGATGATAAACACATACTAGCACACGTTGCCTATGGAAAACCACATCTGAGGAAGCACGACCACACGTCTGCAGATATGTGTTGGTGAGCAAATCTCCTGGCCTGTCAGATGGTGTAGCTTTGGGTCTGATCCTTCCTGCATTGCTGGGAGGAGAGGGCTACATACAAAACCTGGGTGCCGGCCACAAAAGCACAGCACCCTTTACTCCTGGCCACAACTATCTACTGGGTTATTGGGAAAGTCTTGATGCATTTTTGCATAGTGAAACAGAAAAATAAGTCATGACTTCCTTGATGACCTAATGTATCAGTGAACAGAGTTTGCAGACACTCAGCGGGTGGACCTGGGATGCTTCATTCATTCTGCAGATTTTTTTATAGTTTATTTATTTATTCTTCCATGAGACAGAGAGAGGGAGAAGCACCGTCAAACAAGGTCTTCATACTGACACCCATGCCCAGTCCCAGCCTGCAGAGATCACAAGCACATGCATGACCACCACGCTCTGGGGAGTGCTTGGACTTGAACCCTCGACCTTTCCCTTGTGGGTCCAGTTGCATTACCACGATGCCACCACCTGACACCATTCAGCGGCTGTTAAGCCAGGGCTTATTGTGATTACAAATGACAATGGACTTAAACGCCTCCTAGAAACTGTTCCAACTCTTTGCATACATGAACTCCTTCGAGCTCACCATCTCTCTGGAAGCAAGTGCCTACTCTTTGAGCTCAGAAAACTCTGCGCATGCTTCCACAGCAAGTCACGGATGGCCCCAGATGGTGGTCTAAGCATTCGTCCTACTGGAAGCCAGGATTTACCCACTCTCCGATCCCCAAAGAGGACACAAAGACAGTATGTCATCACCAAAGCCATGATGTATTTTCCGATGTTTTCCTATGCAAACATGCGTCATGGCTTTCCTGATTCAATGTGTGAATGGGGAATTTTGCCCTCTAGAAACTCAAACTCTCCAAAGACAGTTCAGATATCCCCATGGGTAACTCTGAGTTGTTACCAAGTAACAGCACCTTGGCTGTCTTTTACCTGGGAAAACCTGCCTTGTGTCAATAAACTTTGACCTGAGAGTTAGAAAAGTTGAACAAGGGGGTTGCAAGAGAGAGGAAAGATAAACGGATTAAGGTGTCTGGATGATTTTTTTCCTACAAATTTATGAGCAAGAGGAAAAGGCATGGTCTAAAGGAAGAATTTGGTTGAGTAATTGTCAACTTCATACTTGTAACATGTGGGTGGCACGATGAGGAATGTTCCCATCACAGAGGGATGATGACTGAGTTACCCTATCTCTCCAGGCAAGCCTACAGAAATGTGTCTACAATTTACTCCACGACTCTTGTTAGGAACAGCTGTTTTAAGAGAAGGCTTCTATTTCTGTCCTTGCGAATGCTACCACCCAGCAGGTCGAATCACGCTTAATGGCATGAGCATATGCTAGTCATTCTTATGCCTGATCCGAGCAGAGTTTTATAAACTATTTTGGGTTTCATTTTTCTACTCCCGAGTGTCTTTCCAGGCACCAGAACCACAAGTGACATAAATCTCCTTTTTTTTTTTTTTTGGTAAATAATTATTTTATTTAACTGTCTTTATTTATTTTTAAATTGACCAGAGAGGGACAGAGTGAGAGAGAAAGAGAGAGAGAGAGAGAGAGAGAGAGAGGTGAAAGTGACAAAGCAAGGTGCCAGGTCCGGGACTCGAACTGCAGTTGACCATGTGGGAGTCCAGTGCCTTCCACCATATGCCACCTACCAGCCCCTCCATATTTATAGATCATCTAGTCTCAGGTATTTCCATCATGTATTTCTGTTAGCAACAAGAGAGCTTCCAATGGTCAGTCGTCATGTACAAAGCAGAACTGAGCATTTGCACCCCAAGTCTCCATCCCCTGACTTACTTTCCCTCCTTGGCCTCCTCACCTGACACAGTTCGCTCACACTTTGAACTTTAAGAACGACAGGGTGCTATTGCTCAACACGACCTTCTCAAACCCACCTACCATGATGTACTTCTCACCGCTCTTGCCCCGAAACGCTTCACATCAGTCTGCCAAATGTCAGCTCCACCCAGAAGACTCTCTAATGCCCAGGCTGGGCTAACTCCTTCTAACATTCCTCTTCCATGGCTCCCTTCCCAGTGCATTGTACTAAAACGATTTCTTTCTTTCTCTGTCTTTTAGCAACTAGAATGCAGGTCCTGGAGGTCAGGAACTTCTCTTTGATCGCCTAGAAGATAGCATTGCCGGCATTGTTCAGAGCCTGCTTGTGAGTGGCTGTCAGTCAAACTCCACAGAAAGAGCGAGCTGAAACACGAGGACAATGAGCTCTTTCTTTCAAAGGGGAAAAGCCGGTGGGCTATCTCCTGGCAGACTCACTTAGTCTAGATGGCCCCCCCTGACAGTGGTGTTTGACTCATAAACTTCCAACTTCATGATAGTGAGAAAGTGATAAACCATTCTGGTTTTGCATTTTCAGGTTTTTGTTTTTTTTTATAAAGTATTACTTTATTTGGTTTATTTCTTAATTTGATGAGAGAGACAGAGACAGAGAGAGGGAAAGTGAGAAAGCAAGTCGCCAAGTCTGGACTTGAACCACGGTCGGCCATGTGGGCATCCAGTCCCTTAACCACCATGCCACCTGCTGGCCCCTCACTTTTAGTTTTTAATAAACTATAAGAGTTGGGACCAGCAGATTGCCTAATGGTTCCATCGCTGGACTGCCACGTAGCTGACTGCAGTTAGAGTCCTGGACCCGGCGACTTAAAAACTCACGCCAGGCACGTGTGCGTGCGTGCCCAAGATCCCAAGAGGAGAATGGAGGAGAGGGGACTGCAGCATGGCCATTCCCCCTGGGGAGTGATTTCTCGCTTTCTGTCTGTCTCTGTGTGGTGGCCATAGCATGCACCTTATAGAAAAAAATGTCTCTAAAAAAATCAAATAAATAAAAATAAGTTACAAGAGCTCTTCAGCCCTTAGTTACCAAGCAGGCCCGGTGTCAGTGGGCTCTTTCCAACTGGAAGATACTCTGCGTGTTATGAGCACGCTTCCGGCGGGCTGGGCTAAGCCATGCTGTTTGGCACGTGAGGTATACTGAATGCATTTTCGAATGGCCACACCGTCGACTTCCAGGGTTGACCAGGACGCAGCCTGGTGGTGAGCAGAGGAGCAGCTGTGCTATCTGACAAGAAGGGGCAGTCAGGACTCTCAGGGGAACCTGGCCAGCATGTGCGCCAACCTCTAAAGATGGACGCTGCAAGCAACTGCCTTGCAATAAAGCTCAAGGGCCTCTCACCGCTATTGTCTTGGCTCCAATCAAAGCAGTGACCGCTCTCTGAAAGCTGCATGAGGGAAAGACCAAATTCAGAGACCGTCAGAAGCACCTCCTAAGCGAGCTGGCCTCGAGCCAATCATCAGACTTTCAAATTTGCACTTAAGGTACAGGGAAAATAGCAGTGTCGGCAGAACCTTTTAGACTCTGGCATCGGGCATTTTTCAAAGCATTTCTCTGCATGTGGAGACAGTCTACACCCTTGAACACTCGGGAAAATATCATCTCCCTCACCTCTCTACTGCAGAAGCCGTCTAGATTGAATTCATCTATCCCACTGACATTTACGACTTGCTTATCGGCCAAGGGAGGTGGAGGGGAAGGGAGGAGGGGAAACCTCTTTTAGACTCTGACCTGGGAGAGGATGGAAACAGAAAGTTGAGCTGTTCTCTTCTGAGATCCCAGCAAAGCCTGTACCATGAGGATGGGGAAGAAGCAAACAGTGTGAAAACTATACTACGAGAAAATCTCTAGGAAGTTATTTTGGTCTCTTCTCAAAGGAAGGTGTTTCAGGAAAGAGGGGGAAATACACAGAGCGAGTCCCAGGAGACAGACACAACAGAAATCTGCAAAGTGTTTACTGGTCCCTCAGCAAACATTCCTTCCTTCCTTCATTCATTATTGGCAGAAATGACATGTGCTCATCAGAGAGAAACAGAGGACAGAGAGAGAGAGAAGGAGGGAGGGAGAGGGAGAAAGCACCTCCCATGGGGTGTGGTCATGCATAATCCATTCTCCTCCATTTCTCCATCCTGTCCGGATCTGGGGGGCGCATGCACACATGCCGGCCATATTTTACAAGCGTCCAGGTCAGGATTCAAACCGAGTGGTCGGCCATGTAGGACCCACCTCTTTTAACCACCTGGCCATGGGACCAGCAGCAGCAGATATTTATGGACTACTAGCTCTGTAGGCATTTTAGGCACTAGATCAGTAGGCTGAATAAGGTAGCCTATATATCTGTGGGGATTATAACAGGAGAGATGGGATATAGCACATAAATTGATGAATACACACATAGCCAACGTGCCAGGAGTTAAATATGGTGGTGAGAGGAGTAGCTATGGTGGGAAGGGACAGGAATTTCAGTTTGGTCATCCAGGGAGACCTTGCAGAAGCAAGGTTCCAAAGTAGAAATACGGAAACTTTTTTAAAAGAGATTTTTGCTGTAGAGCATGTGTGCTTGCCAGAGAGACAAAGACAGAGAGACAGAAAGCAAGAAATTACCCCTGGGGGATGACCATGCCATAATCCCTTCTCCTCCATTCTCCTCTCGGGATTTTGGGCACACACACACACACGTGCCCGGTGTGAGTTTAAGCCACCAGGTCCAGGACTCGAACCACAGTCAACTACATGGGAGTCCAGTGATGTAACCATTACGCTAACTGCTGGTCCCATGGAGACTTTCAATATCGTAACACCCCTGATAGAATTCCTACATGTATTATACTAACCGTAAAGGATCTCAGGCTCGTGGGGAAGGGCTGGGACATTTGGTTGTTCCTTTGCTGTCTATGAAAATTGCAATGATTCAATACAGGAGCATTGTCAAACTAACTGGACCATCTCATGGATACAACGATTCCTTAATTCTTAACTGGGCAGATAAGGCATTCCTTACATAAGTGGTTTTATGAGGGTGACGCAATCATTCGCAGCATGTGCACAGTGAGGGAAATTGAGTTTAGAAGGTGCTCAGAGATAAATATTTCAGGACCTTCGACGCGAAGGGCTTACTGCCAAGATTTCTCAAATTGGATCAGAATTCTATGTGAAATATGCATTTGACCTTACCCTCTATCTCCCAATTTCACTTTCTGCAAGAGTCTTGGGACAGTGTGCTCGCATCAAAATGTAAAAAGAATAATCACACTGCAAATACTTTTTTTGGACCAAAAATAGTGTTTTTACTGCTGCCTCACACCTATAATATTACATTTTTCTTTAAAAATGATTTATTTAATTATATTTATTATTATTATTATTATTATTATTATTATTTGTTTGGAGAGGTTTTTTTGCTATAGGGCGTGTGCGCTCACCAGACAGACAGAGAGAGACAGAGAGACAGAAGGCGAGAAATCACCCCCCCAGGAAGACGACCACGCTGCAATCCCTTCTCCTCCATTCTCCTCTCGGGATCTTGGGCATGCACGCACACGTGCCTGGTGTGAGTTTAAGCCACCGGGTCCGGGACTCAAACCACGGTCGACTACGTGGGAGTCCAGTAACATAGCCATTACACTAACTGCTGGTCCCTACTATTATTTTTAATTTGACCAGGGAGAGACAGAGAGAAAGGAAGAGAAAGAAAGGGAAAGTGAGAAAGCAAGTTGCCAGGTCAGGGACTTGAACTGCAGTCAGCCATGTGGAAGTCCAGCGCCTCAACAACCAGGCCACACGCTGGTCCCAGTATAAACAATTTTTCATTGTCAGAGGGCATATGTGCTCACTAGAGAGACAGACAGAGAGACAGAGAGAGCGAGAAAGCACCTACTGTGGGGCTTGGTCATGCTGCCATGCTTCCCCTCAGTTTCCCCATCCTGTTGGGATTTGGGGCATGAACATGTGCGTGTTGAATTTTTAACCTGTCAGGGCTGGTACTGAAACCCTGGGTGGCCATGTGAGATCCAGCTTTCTATGCAAAGTGCCGAATGGCTGTTCTATGGGGTTGACTCCAAATCCTCCTCCTCATGATTATTTTTTATTACTGTTACTTAAAATACAAGCTATATTGGGGCCAGCATTTGGTGTAATGGCTATGTCGCTGGACTCCCATGTAGTCTACTGCGGTTCAAGTCCTGGACCCAGTGGCTTAAACTCATGCCGGGCAGGTGTGCGTGTGTGCCCAAGATCCCAAGAGGAGAATGGAGGAGAAGGGATTGCAGCGTGGCCATCCCCCCTGGGGGGTGAGTTCTCGCTTTTTGTCTCTCTCTCTTTTTCTGTCTTTCTGGTGAGCGCGCGTGCCCTACAGTAAAATACAAGCTATAGCAATGATAGAGTATTCCTGTCATTCAAAGGAATGACCTGTTGAACTACATAGGAGAATAAATTCATCACCCCCATTCCATCCAATTAGCCTGCAGATTTCATTGGCGAAACAGATTTGACTTGGGGATAGAGTGGAATCAATGAGTTCCAAAGAAAAGATCTGTTTTGATGGGCTCTGATTGAGAATAGAAGGCATGACTGTTCACAGAGGGAGAGCCGTTTGATCAGGGCGTGACATTAGAACAGGTGTTTGCATACACCATACGTGTGTGTTTGAGTTTGCCGCTTTGGAAAATGAGAAGTCTTGACATTGAGAAGCCTTCGGTTATTCCCCCATCGCTCGGAGGAAACCACCTCTTTTTCTGAAGACATTGTGCTTGAGCAACGTTTCCCTGCAAGGTTGATCTGAACTAAGTCTGACAACAGAATAATGCTTAGCCGCAGAGCAGCAGGACACGTTTCTAACCACATCCAATGCATTTCTGCAAAGAAAAATTCAGAGTGGCTAACCTCATTCAAGACTCTTGTGCCTTCTTTCTGACCCGTGTATTCCTGTGTCTCCAAAGAGGTGACTGCCAGAGCTAACTGCTAAAACTCTCTCTTTTATCCCGAGAGACTACTTGCGATCCATCAGCTAGCAGGTGTCACTCTCGTCTGCTCTGAGGCTCCACCACATTGTATAAGCAACTTTCTTAAGTAACCTTTCTTTAAGAGACATTTTTGCTATAGAGCATGTGTGCCTGCTGGAAAGGCAGAGAGAGACAGAGAGACAGAAAGTGAGAAATCACCCCCCAGGGGGGATGGCCATACCACAATCCCTTCTCCTCCATTCTCCTCTCAAGATCTTGGGGGCATGCATGCACACACACCCGGCATGAGTTTTAAGCTGCCGGGTCTGGGACTCAAATAGCGGTCGACTAAGTGCAAGTCCGGCAACATAACCACTATGTCATCTGCTGGTCCCGGTAACTTATTACTTTCTAACCATTCTGCGGCTGTGATTTATGGACCTGTCTCCTTGGCAGCCATGGTGCTATTTTGGGAGCTAACAGACCTCGTGAGAGAATGAATGAATGGGTGAACCAGCGCGTGACATGCAGCCTGCAGCTCCATCATTAGAGACTCTGTCATCGACATAAGAAAATAAAAACAACTCTCTTCACACGGGCTGTGACCTTATGGAAATAAGACTGAAACAGCTAGTCTTAATATAGAGATGTACAGCGTGAGCCAATGGTACAGTGGTTTAGGTGGCTGGATACCACATGCTAACGGGGTGGTTCAAGTCCTGCACCCGGTTGTCCAACAAACACACCAAGCACATGTGTGTCCAAAATCCTAGGGAGAGTAGGGCCTAAGGAAGGACATTTACAAGAAAAATAGGGAGGCAAAGCATTAATGGGACAAAGAAATGTGGTATTATCTGTTGAAGATATTTTATAGTTTAACCAACTGGACTAGGGAGAAATGTCCACATGGTGAAATATTCACTTTGTAAGCTCAAAAAGGTCATTGAATGTATTAAAAAGTGAAATAAAAAAATCCTAGGAGGAGAATGGAGGAGAAGAGATTGTGGTGTGGCCATCCCCTCTGGAGGGAGCTTTCTCACCTCTGCTTCATCGCGTTCTGGTGAGCACATGTGCTCTATAGCAAACTTAAATACATATATATTTAAATGCCTATATATAGCAAACATATATATTTATAGGAATACACATTTTCACTTCTTATTACTCTAAAATGAGGTGCTGCATAGAGAGGGGCTGAGCATACCAGTGTACTGGGATTAGTCCTGCTGAGATTGAACACACCAGTATATCCATTGGAGCTGCATTGAATATTGATCGTGGGCCCTTCACTGGGAGAAGGACAGTGGGATGGAAAGCAAAGGTTGAGCTGGGGAATGAGACATGAAGGTTGAATGCTGACAGATTTGAATGCAGAGGCTTCATGGGACGGTCCTGCGTTCATGCTGAGTGTGCTTGGGCCGGTTGAGGCTGGGGTGGATCGTGGCATTGAGAAACCTCTTGGGATTCCTCTATTTTTCTCTTACAAAATAAATAAATAAATGGAAATGGCCCTTGCCCCAGGGAGTTCAAGAGGCTCCAGATAGATTATAGGCTTCTACGTCCTGTGGGGACCAAAACAGAAATGGCCATGTGGGTCTCTGACTACCCAATGACCTGCGACACAAGGGAGCACTAAGAGCGGACAATGAGGAAAAGCTCTAACGCCAAGGACGAGGAGACCTGCAGAGATGCTGGGAGGCCAAGATCATCCACGCCAGCCCTGCTCACCTTTATAGATCCCGTTGCTCCCTCCGTGTGTTTCCCCTTTGGTGCTCACTTCTTCTACGTGCGCTCCTTGGTCTGATGTGAAGTAGACGAGCGTGTTACTAGCCAGCTGCAGCGCATCTAGAACATTCAAGATCTGCCCTGGAGAGAGAAAAGACTCTGCTGTAAAATGGTCCAAGCTTCAGAGAAGAAAGGGAGATGGCGGCTCTCCTCGACTGGCTGTTTAACCCCTCAAAGAAGGAAGGAATTACTCATGAATGTTGGATCTGGTATAAGGTGATCCTAAAAGGGGATCAAGCTCTCCCTGACAAGGTTCTTAGAGCAGATATGAAGTAGATTCAGTCATTGCTTGAACTTCTGGGTATTGTGGAATTATTCTCCAACGAGAGCTGATGGAGAATTCTAGAATCAGGCTCATCAGCCATGAGCTGCTCAGAGGAAGGTACAAGACAGAGAGACCAAATTTCTGCTCTTATGACCTAGCCATGCCCGTGAGGTTGTGAAGATATCTACCGTTTGTGTGCTTTTTGAATGGGAAAACAAAACTGTCTAGGTTCCTCATATATGAACAACGATGTCTGCAAATATTTCATGATGAATATCTTCTTCCTTGTTTTTGCTATAGGGTGTATATACTCGCCAGACATAGAGAGAAAGAGAGAGAAAGAGTGAGAAATCACCCTACAGGGTGGATAGTCAAGCTACAATCTCTTCTCCTCCATTTTCCTCTTGGGATTTTGGGCAAGAATACACGTGTACTTGGTATGATTTTTAAGCCACCTAGTCTGGGACTTGATCCACAGGGTTGACCACATGGGATCCAGCCACCTTGACCTCTATATCACCTCTGGACCCATGATGAATATTTCCTTAATATTCACAGGCGATACCCACTTTTCCTTTAAAAGAATTATTTGATTTTATTCATCATTATTATTATATTTTTTAATTTGCCACAGGGCATGCACACTCACTAGAGAGAGAAAGAGAACAAGAGAGCAAGCGGCCAGGCCTGGGACTTGAAGTTGGTTGGCAGCGCGAGAGTCCAGCGCCTTAACTGCCATGCCACCTGCTGGCCCCAGAGAAATCCACTTCTAAAACTGTCCATCATGAAGAGTGACATTCATCATACTTTTCTTTTTCTTTGTTCTCACCTCCTTTCCCCAAATCTAACCTCATACACTACTCTTAAATAACATCTGTCATCATAGCACAAGAGCAACCATAGTAACAGTAGCAGTCACTGCCACCACCTGTGGGACTCCCTACACACAAAGTATTCTGTCACGTATTCTCTTATCTAACTCAATGTTTAAATTTTCTTAAAGTCTGTATGCCTATTTCTTAGAGAGATACAGAGAGGAAGACAGAGAGAGAGAGAGACTCCTAAGAGAATCTGCACCCGATAGCCTACTTGTGACTCATTTGGTTCAAATGACAGGCATGTGCGTGCTCAGCATGCTCAGGAAGGTCCTGGTACATGAACCTAGAACCTTTTTCATTTGGATCCAGTTGCACTACTGCTATGTCATGGCCTGGCCCCATGTTCTCTTGCATAGACCACACTCAACCCAATGAGTGACTATTGGGTTGTGGGGAACATCATGATGTATTTTTGCACAGAAAACCAGAAAAAGATGTCATGACTTTTCCGACAATCTAATAGTATGGTGTCCACTTTATACCCAAGAGCAACACAAATGTAAAAAGACAAGGAACCTGCTCAAGCTCAGACTGTGAGTAAGTGGGAGATCCAGGAAGTGAGAATTAAACCTGGTTCCCAAACCCAGACCCTCAAGCCTTGCAGAGGTAAGGGGATGAACTCAGTAGGAATCACACAGCAGTGATAAAAGACATTAGGAAGAAACATTTTTTTAGACACATACTGAGATACCCATGGATGAAATCATAGGATGATTATTGTCTTCTTCAGAATACTGTAGGAGGAAGACACATCGACTGTGGGGTATACATTAAATGAGATTCACCGTGAGTTGGTCATTGTTAAATATGGGTGAAGAGCACAGGGATGTTTGGCATGCTATTCAATTTCCATGTATGTGTAAGGTTTTCCATTAGGAAAAAAAAAAAAACAGAAGATAGTTGAAGACTGAAAAAGGGGCCGAACAAGGACTCTCTGATTAGAACATTATTATCAGTCCTCCAATCAGAAGATAATGATGGCTGAAGAAGAATATATGAAAATAGGCCCATCAAAATTCCTAACAATTCCAATTGCCCACACCATCACTCATAATTACTCTACCTCTCCATAAATAAGTGATGGTATTGAGAAAAAAAATCTCACAAAAAAAGCAGAAATGATACTTGCTATCCAGTCCATGTCCGAATTCTCACATGGACTCCGATGATGACTAGCAACAATGGAAAATCACCGTACAATGTGTAATTTCTGTGGAGATTTACATAATCACACGCCACATGCCTAATGCAGTACACACAGCTAGACTTTGAGGTACCAGAGTCTGAGTCCACTCTTTGATGTTTAACCGATGAGAGCGTTTAAACTGTCGCTCTTCCACTCATCCCTCACAAGGTGGTAAGAAAATCCTGCTAGGGACAAGGCTTGAACTATGTAAGCCCCTGCCTATATGCAAACTTTCGTCTAAGCTACAACTCCTAACCACTGTACAATCAGGATCGCTCTCTCTTGCTTGCTCTTTCAAGCTATTTTTGGAGCTGCTCAAGGGCCTCTCCTTATTCCCTCTAGAAAGTCTAATGATGTGAGTGATAAACGTTTTCATGTCTCTTTGTGTGTGAAGCGTTATTGGCCTTGACACAGTAACCACATTTTGGGCGGGATTCATCCAGTTGCAGGAGGGTGGCCATACACTAATTGATATTCTAAAAGGCAACCAGGAACCTTGGCACTGGAAATAATTAAACATGGGGTGCTGGATCCATAGTGTGGAGCAGGTAGCTGACGCACAGAAGAGATGGGTGACGTCACCCGCAGTTGCACCCTCACCTACTTGGTCTAGAAATGGGGGAGAAAGATGGTGGGACCACCTGCCCACAGAGGAGACAGAGATGATTTCCGATGGAAAGATAACACCCAAGTCATTTACTGCCAGATGTATTTTTGCTATTTCATTGCAGATGCTACCAGCTAGGGTATGTTCAATCTTTCTCAATTTTTAACTCGCATGATAAACATTCCTAGGACCGGCGCCGAGGACATAAATGTCATCGTCAGAACCAGGGAATGAGATCCCCGAGGGCTATTCTAGTGATCTGTCTGCCGTGATGAATCATGATCAGGCGGGTCAGGCTGACATTCATTGTGGAATTATCTGATGCAGCGAGAAAATCCACCTGTGTGCTTGGGCTTGGACGATTTGGCTTTGACACTGATTTAAGTCTGAGTACTTTGAAAATAGTAATTAGCCTAATGAGTTGAAATAGAAGCAACAAGGCAATACAACCCCCACTTAGACTCCAAAAGAAAGATGCCCCCTTCTGGTCACCTAACAACCTCTGTGTAAAACTATCCAAATTAGCAAAGTGGACGAAGATGGGGAATTTTACTTCCTTGGGTCATGTAGAAAGGCATGCAACCATATACATTCAATTCACATAAAATCCCACTTGGTTCAAACATCTTAGCCTAAAGAAAATGCTATGAGGGTCAGCAGGTGGCGTAGTAGTTAACACGCTGGATTTCCCACATGGCTGACCATGGTTCTAGTCCTGGACCCGGCTGCTTGAAACTCATGCCGGGCACCTGTGCATGTGTGTCTAAAATTCTGAAAGGAGAACGGGGAAGAAGGGATTGTGGCATAACAACCCCAAGGGATGATTTCTCATGTTCTCTCTCTCTACCTCACTGTGTCTTTCTCTTGTAAGCGTACATGGCAAAAACTCTTTAAAAAATGCAAGAGTTTAGGGAAGATAATTAGGGAGAAAAAAGTAGCAAGGCAAGACATTTGTGGGCCCCAGAAATGCTTGATTCCCTGCTGATGATGACGTGTATAGTATTCTCAACTAGACTAGTCTGAGGTGTATTTCATGTTGGGTAAATTCTCTCTACTAAATGATGCACAGTGACTGAGTGTATACAAAATAATTGTAATAATTTTAAGTATGTAAAAGGAACAAAAGGTGCACAGAAAACCTTGTCATAAGTATGCCGCTTCCATGACAACCCTTGTTCACACAAAAATTCACACTGAAATACTGATTCATGATGGCCCAAACCTTGAGAGCAACCAGGATGCCCTTCCACAGAGGAGTGGAGTCTCCAAGCCATGGAATACGGTGCAGTGTTCCATGAGATGAGTTCTCAAGCCATGAAAAGAGAACCCTTACATAGATAGGGTTCAGATGGTGGAAGAACAGTAATGACACGGGACCCACAGGTGCAGGTCCCTGGTTCATGCCTGGGACCTCCCTGAGCACACAGGGCACACAACGCCTGTGATCCCTGCGGGTAGAGGCTGGGGTAGATCCTGGGATCTATCAGGCATCTGTTAGGAGGGGTGTGCTTCTTTCTCTTTTCCTCTCTCATGAAATAACCAGACTTTAAAAATCATCTTTTGGGGATAGCAGGTGGAATAGCACTTACATGGTTGGACTCCCATGTGGCCAACCATGGTTTGAATCCCGGACCCAGTGGCTTGAAAATCACACCATGCACCGGTGCAAGTGTGTCCAAGATCCTGAGAGGAGAATGGAGGAGAAAGGATTGAGGCGTGGCCATCCCCTCTGAGGGGGTGATTTCTCACTTTCCGTCTCAATGTCCCTGTCTCTCTCTCCTGTGAGCACACATGCCCTAAGGAAAAAGCACTTAAAAAAAAAAAAAAGATTTTTTAAATTTCAGTTTTTTGTTTGTTTTTGTTTGTTGGTCTGTCTGTTTTGCCACAGGGTGCATGTGCTTGGCAGAGAAAGACTGAGAAAGGTAGAAAGAGAAATCCACCTATAAGGGAGATGGCCACGCCACAATCCCTTCTCCTCTTCTGTCCTTTCGGGATTCTGGACACACAAGCACGTGCAACCGGTGTGAATTTCAAGCCACGGGGTCTGGGACTCGAACTGCGGAGTCAGCCATGTGGGAGTCCAGCACCCTGGCCACCAGGCCACCCACCAGCCCCCATGTGTTCATTTGAAAACACATCTTTCACATGCACTTCTCACTCCCAGCCCTCTTTGCGTATTTGTTTGGCAGACACGTGCGTAGGAAGGACCCGTTTACACAGGCTGGCTGTGCAGAGGCTGGGGAGCCAGCTTCAGGGCTCGGGTCTCTTCAAAGCCTCACTCATAGCTCCTGTGTTCAAGCTAGCTGCTGCCTACGCATAGGTGTCCTCTAGGTTATTTTTAGACCAACCTCTGGGGACATTTATCATATAGAGTCCTTCAACTAAAACACCCTGCGTCTTTCTCCCATCTTAATCCTGCTTCCTGGTTATGTTCCCCAAATCCCAACATCTTGCACTATCCACAGTAAGATATTGAATGTGCAGGACCAGCAGGGGCCGCCATGGTTACGTTGCTGGACTCCCACATGGTCAACTGCAGTTGGACTCCCGGACCCAGTGGCTTAAACTCACACTGGGTGTGTGTGCATGCCCAAGATCCTGAGAGGAGAATGGAGGAGAAGGGATTGCGGCGTGGCCATCCCCCCGGGGGGGGGGGGTGATTGCTTGCTGTCTGTCTCTCTGTCTCTCCAGCAAGCACACGTGCTCTATAGCAAAAATCTCTCGAGCAAAAAAAAAATAAGACATAAAACACATCCCCATCAAACTTTTCTGTCCCCGGCCTAGAATATAGTGCAGTCGTCTTCGGGGAAGGTGTGAGTGTACTGAGTCCTGGGACGACTGTCCGAGAAAGCAGCTGAGACCTTCTCATGTGCACAGCTGGTTGCACAATCGGAGATGTGGTCAGACCCATGAGTTCTGTTTAGTACTCTTTTTTTCCCCGAAGCACCCCATCTGGACTCTGCACTATACCTAGACGGGTCTTAAGCTGGAATCACATTTGCACAGTCCAGACCCCATTAACCATCTAATTTTTTGTAAGATTCATCCTGGTCAAGCCCAGCCTGTTTCCTAAAAATTCGGGAGAGCAATCTGCCACGGGAACAAATGCCGGCATAACATTCTCGCTTTTGCAGCCTTAGACTGTAAGTCAGAGGTCTGCAAATATTATCCTTCAGTCAGGCACTCAAGGTAAAATGATACCAATTTATATGGGATGATAGTTTTGAATTACGGAATGGTGGGCTGCAGGAGAGCTTCTGAAATGCAATGCTTGCCTTCCCAAGCTTTCTCCGTGTTGTGCCTCGAATGAAACAAATACAGAAAATGAGCCTTTTGGAGAGCATGTTGTTATTTAACTGGAGACATCGAGCGCGTGCTTATCAAAGCCACGGCGTCCCCACTAAACTCGGAAACGCGAAAATCGGGCTCCTTCCTCCGCCGAGTGCAGATGAGGGAGGCAGAGGGAGCTCTGATTCTAGAGAACTCATCCATGCCACGTATTGGTTCTCCACAGAAGTGGGGAGGCCATAAATAAGAGTACCAGGCCAGTGCAGGAGAGAGAAGGGTTTCCAATCCCCAGGCAGGATGTCGGGACTGACACGAGCGACAGTCATTTGGCCCTGACCCCCACGTAAGTGTTACTACTTTGAAAACAATAATTAGCCGGGGAGTGCTCACAGCACAGAGTCCTCCAGGTCTCCCTTCTAGGTCCTGGATGGAGCAGACTTGCTTTGAAACCGGAGTCCCCAACTTGCTGATCTTGCTGGGGTTCCTTGTCTCCACTCAGAGATAACCGGGCATTATAGAGGATTGCCAAAAAGAGAGGATGAGAAAGGGTGTGCAAAATGCTTTGGCTAGGGCTGACCTACCAGGAGTGTTCATAGAACCTTGGTTGTTTTATTTTATTTTAATGCCAGAGGGTGCATGCACTTGGCCGAGACAGACAGACAGACAGAGAAAGAGAGAGGGAGGGAGAAAGCAACTCTCCCTGGGGCATGGTTGTATCATGATCCCATCGACTCCATCCCTCCATCCTGTATGCACACATACACACCCGCACCTGCCATGTTTCTCAAGCCACTTGGGCCAGGATTGAAACTGCAGTCAGCCATGTGGGACCTGACTCCCTGCAAGCACTTGGCCACAGGGCCAACCCAACCTTAGTTTTTGTTTTTGAGAGATTTCCGTTACAGGGTATGTGCGCTCACCAGAGAAACAGTGAGATAGAAAGGGAGAGATCTCAGGGGGATGGCCACACCACAATCCCTTCTCCTCTTGGGTTCTTGGGCACGCATGCACACGTGCCTGGCATGAGTTTTAAGCCGCCGGGCCCAGGACTCAAACGGCGGTCGATGATGTAGGAGACCAGCAACATAACCATGAAGCCACCTGCTGGTCCCAATCTTAATGACTTTTAAGTTTATTTATTTCCTCTATGAGAGACAGAGAGACACAGAGAGAGAGAGACAGCACATCCGACAGTGTCCTGACACTGCCATCCACTCCTGGATCATTGGTCTAAATGCACCATGCACACTTAGACAGATCCTGGACTTGAACCCAGAACCTTCCCATGCAAGGCGGTTTTACCAAGCATCATGTAGGACCACAGTGCCACTGCCCGGCCCCTGTACCTTCAGTTTTACAGCAGACTTAGGGCGTCGGCTTGCCTAATTACAGCCTTGTTATTTCGGTTCATTTAGCTTTGCATTTTTCTCTGCAAACGAAGGAGCATCGGACAAAATACTGGCACTTTGGGAAGGATTGGTCTCATTAAGGGGAAAAATAAATCCTCTTCGGCAGCCTACCGCCATGAAGAACTAGGGGAGAATTCCCAAGTATTTAACGTCACTCCAGGAAACATAAGGGAACCCGAATAGCCCCCTTAAAACCCTTTCAGGGGGCAAGCGAGTCCGACATCTGACCAGCAGGAGGGCTGTGGGGCTCCCAGACGCCCGCTGAAATGAGGGTTTGAAGCCAGATGAGAATGCCTGAGAAGCGGTCCACATGCTGGTGGCTCTGAGTCTCCATCACCCTGCGGAGAGCTAGACGTGGTTCCAGGTATGTAGCACTCACTGCTCTATTCTCCTGCTCTCTTGAGCTATTTATTGACGGGCACAGACAAAACCTGCTGTCGCTGGCCCTGGAAGGGCAACTCTTTGTGAGCGTCTGCAGGATCAGAAGCATAACCAAGACTCCATGAGTCAGGACGCATTTGTCAGCGAGCACACGGATCGCTCACCCGTGGTTGGAAGCAGTATTCATGTCATGCAGGGGGACGCCATCGAGTGTTCCTTCCTGGAATAAGTGGTCACGGTTTCTAACACTTCAGGGTTGATTTCTCCATGAATATGGAGTTCAAGGGACCTCACCAACAGGGCATTTGAGAGTACATGATTTATCTGTAGCATAGAGTCAGGTTGAAAAGCTTACGCGTAAATGAAAAGAAAGCGTAGGGGATCAGCAGATGGTGTAATGGTTACATCACTGGACTCCCATGTAGTCAACAGCAGTTCAAGTCCCAGACCTGGCGGCTTAAAACTCATGCTGGGCACGTGTGTGTGCATGCCTAAAATCCCAAGAGAATGGAGGAGGAGGGACTGTAGCATGGCCATCCCTTGCGGGGGGGGGGGGTGATTTTTTGCTTTCTGTCTTTTTGGTGAGTGCATGGGCCCTATAGCAAAAATGTCTAATATAGATACACACATACACACACACACACACGTATATATTCAAAAACATTCCATAAAAAACAGACAGAAAAGTGAGTCACGGAAGTGATGGGCTGCTTTATAGGAGGTTGTTTGTTACGCCATTTTATTTTGCTCTTCGATTTGGGGTTATTTTCGGAGAGCAGCAAGTGAAATGGTGTAATGGTCAAACCTGTGGTATTTTTCCAGACTGAAGGCAGCTGTGACAGGCAAGTCTGGGGTTCAGTCAGTCAAATGCCAGCTACACATTAAGGTCTAGGGAAGGCGATGAAAATGGAACCCTTGGGCCAACCAATGGCCTGGTGATTAAGATAGCTGGATTCCACCTGGTCAACTGCATAGTTCAAGTCCCAGACCCAGCAGATTGAAAAACACGCCAGGTGTGTGTGTCTATGTCCAAACTCCCAAGAGGAGAACGGAGAGAAGGGATTGTGGTGTGACTATCCTACATGGAGGGATGCTTTCTTTCTGTGTGTGTGTGTGTGTGTGTGTGTGTGTGTGTGTGTCTTTGTCTCTCTCCGGGGGTTCACAAATTCTATAGCAAATTAAAAAATAAATAAATAAGAAAATGAAACTCTCAGAGGATAGTTTCAGGCACTAAGAGACTGAAAGGAAAGGGGTGAACTCCACCAGACATTGTATTTCCACCTCCCGGGGATGAGAAGAAGCGTGGTGTCTATCTCCTCTAACAACTGACCAAAGAAATGTGGCTCAGACTTGTACCGTGAGCAACTGGAACTGCATGCTAGCATGTCTGCCACCAATGGATGGGGACAGATGGGCCAATGTACCCAACACCTGATCTTGTTTTGTTTTTCCACTTAACCAGACCTACCACCCCATCATGGGAAACTCCAAATGCATTAGAGATCACCCTTTTTATTACTTTCTTCATTTCTACATCTCTCACATTATCATAAAAATTATACTCAAAACACGCTTAGAACATATCCCTCATCGTTTCCCAAATAGTTCTGAAAAAGGAAGCAAATGGGATACTAAGGAACTGATCAGATGAACCTACGCATTTCTTTTCCCCTTCTGCTAGCTGCCTCAAACTAGCGGGTCACTGGAAAGGTCATGAGGCATTTCTGCACAAGAAAATATGTCATGACTTTTCCGATGAGCCAGTCACCGAGACCTTGTGTTACCATGTAGATTCTCTAGCCTGTCTATGATATATCAGTGTTCCTTCAATTTTATGGGCTTACTCGTCACCTGAAGACCCTGCTATATCGAAGGTTCTGATCCAGTAAAGCTCAGTAGGGTCTAAGAAACTGAATGTATTTATGTACAAGTGCCCGAAGGTATGTGTACTCAGCAGAGAGAGAGAGATAGAGAGAGAGAAGAGAGAAAGAGAGCACCCCAATGGGGGTGTGGTCATGTCGCAATCCCTTCTCTTCCACTTCTCCATTTGGTCAGGATGCTGGTCACACACACACACACACACACACACACACACACAAGCCTAGAGTGATTTGTAAGACACCGGGGTCAGGATGTGAACCATGGCTGGCCACGTGTAATCTGGCTGCCTTCATCACGAAGCTACATGCAGGTCCAAGAACCTGAATTTCTATCAAAACTCCCTCCGTGATAAAGATGTACCTGTCAGATGGCCGTACTTACAGAAGGCAGGTGAACATGTGCCTAGAGGCAAGGGGCTGACAGATGACCCAAACACACTGGCATTTCACAGATTGCAAGAACGGCTGGGTCATGAGACCTGGCTATAGTGTGAGGGCATGCAACATGTAACTTTCACATGCAGTAAATAATCCCAATATATACACACTAGGATTATTAGAGCTACTGGGATTATTAGAGAGATGAAGACATGGAAAACTATAAGGCTGGGATGCCCTATGATAAAGGTCCCTCTCGTTGGCTGGCTGGTGTCTCCCTCTCTGCTGAGTCCCTGAGTTCATACGTCCCCTGGAAATTCATCCTTATTTTGGGGTGTACGTGGTTGTTAGGATAATGTTGTGATTTCCTCCATTAAAGCCATCTCTGCCCTGATCGTCGCTGTAACGTGTGATTTATCCCCCTGCACTGGCATCTGCTCTCGCCACCTGGGGTACTTTCACAGCTCTAATTCCCTATCTTCTCGGATTAACAGAAACTTGAGTTTTTTCCAGAGCGCTGCATTTGCTGGAAATGATTTCAATAACTCCAAGAACTCCTCTTTTCTCACAGAACACACACCGGCACGTTCCCGCCTAAGTGAGGCAAAGGTACAATGAAGCATGGTCATTGAGTCCCGTCCATGGAATTATCTACCTGTGTCTGGGAGAAAACTCCAAGTCAGCACGCCTGCAGGTTGGAGGAGGCCACGTGTGTCCACACGGTGTTCCAGAGGTCAACATGATCACCAGAGAGTGGACTCCTTGAGCTGCGGCCAATCTGACTGGCGGGAAATACTTGGAAAGGGCAGAGGGCAGAGTGAACACTGCCTGCCCACTCAGGATGGAGCTACAACACTCTACTCCCCAGTGCTATGGTTCAGATCATGGTTTGTCCCCCAAAGTTTCATGATGAGGAATGTGGCCCCCAGGTGATGGCATTGAGAAGTGGGAAGCCCTTCTAGGGCTTGAATGGATTAATGCCATTTTGTGAGATGGAGTGAGTTCTAGCTCTCATGAGAAGGGTTAGTTCCCGTGAGAGTGGCTGTTATCCAAGGAAGATGGCCGCCTCCAGGTCTGTCTCTTTCTGCCTGTGCCCACCATTGTCTCACTGCTTCTGGTGGCCGTGTTGTGATGTAGCAAGAGAAGTTGGCCAGGTGCCCGGCCCCTGCCTCTTGGACTTTCTAGCCAGCAGAATCATGACTTAAACACACTGCTATTCTTTACAGACTGCCCAGTCTTGCCTATTTCTGTTAGGGACACAATGATGGACTAAAACATCTAGACTTTCTCTTCCTGTGGGCAATGAGGGTTGGGTGTCCGGCTGCCAGCTCGATCCCTTGGTACTTGAGTAAGGTATCTTCTCAACGGAAGGGATTTACAGGGCAATGCTCGACACCATTTTAATCCGAGATGGAACATCAAGCTGACACCGTACGAGTCCCCAGCTCACTCACGGGAATTGAGTCCCTGCTGTTTAAAAATGGTGGCATTGTCACGGAGGTGATGAAGCATAGAGATGAAGGATTTATCAACAAAGTCAATCTAGAGAACCTACATCAATATTCTACCCAGTACACTTCCCGCCAAGTATCCCACCCTAAGTTGGTTTAGCTCATTTTCCCCTGGTTGGTCTCACCACGATATTTTCTCCCCATCCTCCTGATTTTCCTCTAAAACCCCTCCCTTTCTGCAGAAAAACAAAAAAATGACTATTTTGTCACACAGGCAGATTTGTTGGAAATTCACAAAGCAAGTTAGCTGCCCTGCACCCCCTGGTCCCCGTGGTCATAACTGGCTCTCATCTTTCATGACCCTTGAGTTGCTACTGTTTGCTCAGGGCAGGAAGTGTATGTCTCTACTCTTCAGAAAGTACCGACCAGAGCAGTCTGATCAGCATGCGTCTTAGCCCGCTACCGTGCTGCTCCCAGGAACACCCGAGATGGGCGACAGGAAGAACAGGGGCTTGCAGTTCTGGAGGCTGGCAATCCCAAAGGCATGACACTGACCTCTGCTGCACCATCCCAACATGGCGGCAGCAGCAGAGAAGGGAAGATGGGCTCGAATAGAAAGAGAGGACAAAGAGGAGGAGACAGACTCTGCCGCTTCCTCTGTTTGTCCCTTCTCTGCTCCCAGACAGCTGGAGCTACCCTGAGCTACCCCAGCAAAGGCGGGTCTTCCCGACGCTGCACCAACTCACAGGCTGATTTTGCGTGGCTGGGAGCCCACCCACAAGGAAGGTGGATCTTCCTGTTTGTTTCGGTGTTTGCCATAGGACCTGTGTGCTTGCTAGAGAGAGGCAGACAGGGACAGACAGAGACAATGAGAAATCACCTCTTTCCTTTGGGTGGGGGAGAGATGACCATGCCACAATCCCTTCCCCTTCATTCTCCTCTCAGGATTTTGGAAACACATGCACATCCGCCTGGTGTGATTTTCAAGCTACCCAGTCTGGGATTCAAACCATGATCGGCTCTGTAGGAATTGAGCGCTATAACTACCATACCACCTGCTGGCTCCAAGGTGGATCTTCCTCTGCATGGTCTCACCAACCCCCAATGTCATTATATGTGGAATCAGATTATACCACACACATCCTTATCTGTGCAATAAACCACAGTGACAGGTCTGCTTTGCTCCTGGTGGGTGGCATGAGAGGTTCAGCTATCAGTCTCGGGGGCTTGCTAGGGGCATGGAAGTCTAATGGCAAGTATAAATGGCAATGAAGGACCCATGAGGTTGGTACACAGGTGCTGCAATGCCTAGACAGCAGTCAAGCTGGAAGCCATTCTTCCCCCGCAGGGGACATCAGGAAGCCAACAACCTCTCCCACTGTTGCTACAAGTGCAGAAAGGGAAACCATTGGCCATGGAACATGGCAGGTGGCATTTGGAGAGCAAGCACTGGGGGAGCTGACCAGCATACCCACCCTGCCTCTGCGGTCGTACTTTGTAGCCCTTTGCTACTTTCCAATTCGCAAGGGCTTCCAGTGTGACTCTGAAGCCACTGCAAGCAGAGGGGCTGAGACATTTCATTAGAACAAAGAGCCTCGTCCAGGACGCAGGCATTCTGAGGACCACCATCCTGGCAGGTGGGATGCATTCAGAGCAAGACCAGGAGGACAGAGCAACAGACCATGGCAAGCAGAGAACCCTGCAGAGCCCGCAAGAGCTCAGGGACTTACTGACCACAGGTGAGACAAGGTTGGGGGAGGATGTAGCATAGGCGAGGACTTCAAAAACTTCACAGGCAATGCCTCTCATGAAAAGAACTGTGCATCTATTTCAAAATTTGCATCAACATCAGCTCATACTTGAATTCCCTATTTCATAAACTCTTTGACATACTCTCATACAAGTTTATTTTGGTGCCAAAAGAAAATAAAACTGAAATTCATGCCTAGTTTTCTTTTTCAAGAGATTTTTGCTATAGAGCGTGTGTGCTCGCCAGAGAGACAGAGAGAGAGAGAGTGAGAAATTACCCCCACCCCTGGAAGGATGGCCATGCCACAATCCCTTCCCCTCCATTTTCCTCTCGGGATTTTGGCCATACACGTACACCCACCTGGTGTGAAATGCAAGTCACCAGGTCCGAGATTCGAACTGCAGTCAGCCATGTGTGAGTTCAGTGCCTTAACCACTACGTCACCTGCTGGCCCCCATGCAGAGGTTTTTCATAATACACATTGTCTCTGAACTTTCTGAAGACCTCTCATCCCATTACCCGCCTCTTTGGCACTTGACCTTCCACAGATCCAAGTTCAAAATACAAATTTTGTAGTGCTTTGAGTTTGTGGACTTGGTACTAACCCTTGTGATTGTTCTAAGTCTATTATCACTGTTCGGGTCCAAGAGTCCCTTTCTATACCCAAACCAAGTGAGCTTCAGTCCTCCTTGGCCAATGACATCTGAGCAAGACTCAGGCTTATCTAAAAGACTTGTGTTTTGGGAACCAGCAGTTAGCGTAATGGCTATGTCGCTGGACTCCCACGTAGTCGCCCGCGGTGTGAGTCCCGGACCCAGTGGCTTAAAACTCACGCCGGGCGTGTGTGTGTGTGTGTGCCCAAGATCCCGAGAGGAGAATGGAGGAGAAGGGATTGCGGCGTGGCCATCTCCCCTGGGGGCGATTTCTCACTTTCTGTCTCTCTGTCTCTCTCTGTCTGTCTGGTGAGCGCACATGCCCTATAGTGAAAACCTTTCCAAAAAATAAAAAAGGCTTGTGTTTTGTACGGATGCGTGTATATGCCAGGGTATCTTCTCAGAAAATTCTGCGAGGAGAGAGTCATGAAGAACAACTAACAAGAAAGCTTCTACCGGAGCTGGGAGGACGGTAATTCTTCCTAATTCAAAATAAAGGGTCATGTCATTTCACTTCTCCACTTAACTGGGAGGGAACACAGAGCAAATGCCAAATGCCCAGCTGTGTAAACAAAGCAGCGTCGTTGTTTCTCCGAGTCGGTTCTCGACGCTTCCGAGACTGTCAAGGCAGCTTGCTTTGCACAGGTGTGCGTCTTCCCACGCCGCGGTATCTGTACTTGCGAAAAGCCAGACGCACCGATGCCTGGCGAAGACGTCTTGCAGGGGGCACTCGACAGGCAGGGCACTGTGGTCGTCTCCGCGGGCATCCGACGGCTAGTCCACCTCCCAGTAATTAGCATGCTGTCATTTTATCCTTTTTGTTTTCTTCTAGCTATCATCTTACTTAGGAATAAAAAGAAATATTATGACAACGATGTCCTTCCCCAACAGCTCTCTAGAAAGGGAAAATGTGGATGTGTATGAGAGTCGTGTTCTGCATGACTAAGAGGAGTGATGCAGGCGGGCATCACTAGGGGTTTAAAAAGTAAGCAGCCGACAAACATCAGGAGGCAGGTTCCGGCCAGCAGCACGCCCTCCGCGGCTGACCTTAGATGAAATCTCGTCACACGCAGCGAGCATCCGGGTGACTGGAGACACAGCACAGGTGTGTTCGGTTTTCATTGTTTGCGGCCACGGCGTCTGGAGTACTCAATGAACAAAATCCATTTTGTCGTGGGAAGGAGTCGTCTCTGGGTGCAGGTGTCCCTTGATAATCCGCCTTCGCTTTTTCGACTTCTTGGGAGGCAATGACTCACTGACAGAATCTCACTGTAAAGAAACGTTTCTTTCCCCAAAGTGCTAGTGGTAAAACACAGCACTCTGACCCACAGTGCGGGGGTTCGAGGCTCACATCCGGACACTGCCATATAATCTACCAGGCACGTGTGTGTCTGTGACCCAGGGTTGGCGGAGGCTAAGATGTGTCACGATGCTGAGACTTCTTGACATATTGGTACTGTCTTTCTCTGGGTCTTATCTTAGTCATGAAAGAAAGGAATGTTTCCTTTTTCCTTCTTTTATTTATTTTTAGTTTGCATAGGGTTCATGCTCAGCAGAGAGCCAGAAAAAGACAGAGAGCACCCCGGGAGATGACCATGCAGTCACCCCTTCTCCTCTGTTCCCTGCTCAGGAATTTGGGCGCACACACACACATACAAGCTGAGCACCCGTAGCGTTTTTCAAGGCGCTGGGTCTGGGATGTGGAACACACAGTTGGGCATGTGGGATCCAGCCACCTAAACCAGCATGCCACTGGCTGGCTCAGAAACTAATATCTTTTGAAAACAAGTGGGGACTAGCTTTGTGGCCGAGTGGTTAAGGGAGCCACCTATCACATGGCTGGCCACGGTTTGAATCCTGGTCCCTGTGGCTTGGAAAAGGCGCAGGGTACATGTGCATGCGTGCTCCAAATCCCAATAAATGGGATGAAGAAATGGAGGAGATGGGGTGGTGGCACAGCTACACCCCGACTGGCAGAGAGATTTCTCCCTGTTCCTCTCTCTGTCTCTCTCTGGTGAGCACATATGCCCTATGACCAAAAAAAAGAAAAAGAAAAAGAAAAAGAAAAAAGAAGATAGAACACTTTCCTTCACCAATGGTTATATCTCCAAGTTAACAGAAGAGCATACACCATCGTTGTCCCCAACCCAGGGCCCTGGGAACCTGACAGATTGACAGCACAGGGTGGTTGACAGAGGACAGGACAGCGGGTAATCTGTCCCCCAAGTCTGCACCCTTGCCCAGCACTTCCTGCTGCGATCACATGCAGAAGCCTTAAGTGTCATGAGGCCATCGTCCCAGGTGAAACTGAGTCAGATGGAGCCACATAGCCCTGGCTCCAAATTCTGCCTCTGCCACTTGCCCGTGCACGCGCTGGCTGGGACATGGTACTTCTGTCCCCAGTGGTCGGTTTACACCTCCGTCATGGGCAGTCACAGTCCTAGCCTCGACAGGCCACTATGAGAACAACTAAGAATGCCTGGCAGGGACGGTTATGTCACTGGACTCCCACGTGGTCGACTGCAGTTTGAGTCCCAAACCTTGTGGCTTAAAACTCATGCCGGGCGCATGTGTATGCATGCCTAAAATCCCAAGAGGAGAATGGAGGACAAGGGATTGCAGTGTGACCATTCCCCTGGGGGGGGGGAGAATTTGCTATTTTATGTCTCTCTCTCTGTCTCTCTGGTGAGCTCATGCACCCTACAGCAAAATTCTCTATTAAAAAAAAATTGCCTAGCAAAGAGTAAGTGCCAATCACAAGTACGAGACATCAGAAAGCCAAGCCTGACGATGACCACGGGAAGCCGTCACAGAAGATGCTATAAATAAAATGAAGAGCTGGAAAACCACTGACAGCAAGCGATGAGTGAGATAGCCATGTCCTCCAAGGCAGATAACGGATGCGAACCAGGAAGAACAGCATCTACAACTCACAGAACACGCGCCCAAGGACACCAACAGACAATTCTTAGGAGAAAACAATCCAGCCACGGGTTACAGCCTAGAGCTGCAGCCCACGTGCATTAGAAAGGAACATTTACATAAAGAAATGGCATTTTTACCAGGCCAATATAAAAGAGGAAGAGAATACCTGGGCAAGATGAGAGTGTGAGCAAATTAGCATTCTTACAGCTCATCAAGGGATGTCCTACTGTCCTGGTGAAAAAAAAAAAAAAAAAGGAGTATGCTATTTTAGTTCATATTTAATTGAATTAAATGTTTTTTAGACTTTTCAATCCAGAATTTTAATGCTGCTGCTGCCTTTTTATGTGAAAATGATTCCCACAAGCTCACAAGCCGTATGCAGTAGAAGAGAACATCCATTGCAGCGTCGCTTAAATTTTTTTAGAAAACCTTGCATGCATCTCCTATTTATTCGCACCAACATTGAGTCATACTTTCATTCTCTTTTTCCACAAGCTTTTTGGAGTCTCCTGATCAATTGTAGTCTAAGAAAGATGAGCTAGGGGCCCCACGGTGGCCTCACGGTAAAACGTGACGAGTCTGTCACAGGGGAAGGTTCTACATTCTGACCAGGGCTTTCCCCGATGGCGCTGAGCACCGGTGAGCCCACAGCTGGGGCTGGCTGTGACCCTGCTGGGAGTGCTGTCTCTCTGTCTCTCTTGTTCATGGAATAACTAAATAAAACTTCAGGGGGAAAAAAAAGATGAGATGAAAATGGAAAGACTGAAATTGAAAAATGCCCCAATGTATAGTTAAGTCAAACAAAGAGAATTACAAAGTGATGTACCGAGTTTGTAGCAAATACCATTGATCATCAACGTGGAAGCTGAATTTTGTCAACTAAACTAGAATCCTATACAGGGACATGCAGGCAGAGAAGTGGTTCGAGGTCACCTACCAGGGATGACATGCCATGGGCCATTTCCTGTCCGTGTCCTCTGGTTTTGCTTCATATGGATCATTTTGGTCATCAGAAAGAGAATTACACAAAGTGGGGGAAACATTAAAAAAAAAAATGTAAAAACCCCAGATAACAGAGGAGGGAACAATGCAATTTTTCCCCACTTCCACAGATGACTGAAAACATGGGGGCACTTCTCATTTTGTGCCTGCTTCACTTAACCTAACCTCCTTCTGGGACCAGCAGATGGCATAATGGTTACATCACTGGACTCCCACATAGTCCAGTCCAGTTTGAGTACTGGACCCGGTGGTTTAAAACTCACCCTGGATGCATGCATGCCCAAAATCCCAAGAGGAGGCTGGAGGAGAAAGGATTATGGTGTGGCCATCCCCCTGGGGGTGATGATTTCTCACTTTCTGTCTCTCTGTCTCTCTGGCGAGCACATGCGCCCCATAGGAAAAATTTCCCTTTAAAAAAAAGAAACAAAAACAAACAAACAAAACCCCTTTGGCTTGCCCACTTTACGTAGAAGGATTAACAGAAACAAAATTATAGCTAAATAGCAGAATGATTTATGCTGTTCTAGACTAGAGTGTGAAGAATATATTTCAAAACATCTGGGCCAGCCAGTAGCCTGGTGGTTAAGGTGGCTAGATCCCACATGACTTACAGCATAGTTCAAATCCTGGACCTGGCAGTTTGAAAAATGCACCGGGCAGGTGTGCATTTGTGTCTAAAAGCATACATGCCTCCTAGCAAAAATGTGAAAAAAAAAAAAAAAAAAGAACTAAGGAAACAGCAACTGCCTATCTCTAAGTAAATAAAAAGAGGATTTTGAATGTTTCCCAATACAAGTCATGGCTGAGAAGGACGGTGGGATAGGGGAAGAGGACAGGGAAGGAAACGAGGGAGAAAAAATGGATGAGACATTTGTGGGACACAGAAATGGTGTATGAGCCGTGGATGATGACGTGCATGGTATTCTCAACTGGGCTGGTCTCAGGTGTACGTCACGATGGGCACATTCTCTTTCAAGCCAAGCGATGTATAGCATCAAATGTTTAAAAACAATAAGAATAAGAAAATAATAAGAGAACAAGTAAGGGCTCAGAGGATGCCTATGCCAATGACCGATTTAATTACGCACACTGAAATTCAGTTAGTTCCCACAAAGATGGACAATTCTTTTTTGATAATAAAAATGCAAACACTGGGACCAGCAGTTGGCGTCATGGCTACATCACTGGACTCTCATGTAGTCGACCGCGGTTTGAGTCCCGGACCTGGTGGCTTAAACTCACGCCAGGCGCGTGTGCGTGCGTGCCCAAGATCCCGAGAGGAGAATGGAGGAGAAGGGATTGTGGTGTGGCCATCCCCCCTCGGGGGTGATTTCTTGCTTTCTGTCTCTCTGTCTCTCTCTGTCTTTCTGGCGAGCGCACACGCCCTATAGCAAAAAACCTCTCCAAAAATAAATAAATAAATAAATAAATAAATAAATAAATAAATATGCAAATACTTTCCTGTATTTTTCTGTCGCAAAGGGGGTAGGGCAGATGGTGCCTGCCATGCAGTGCAGAGCTCACCTCTCGCGACCTGCCTCTGCATACATAGAAATCTTCCTCCGCAGGAACAAGCCCAAATTCCAGGGGATGAGGGTCCAACTCACGCCGGCTGTCTCATCTAGCCTCTATCTGGCCTCTCCCAAAGATGTCTACAAGTGGCTGCATTCCCATTTATCCTACGTTCACTTTTTGCCTTCAGGGATAAAAGGCGTGTCAATCGAGATTAGATTAGAGAGCTGAAGCAACACTGCATAGCCACGGGGAGAAGCCCTGTATTTGAACGTGTGCGAGAGTTATTCTCAATCAGCCTCACTGTAGGTGTCCTGAAGCTCATCGGACAAGGAGTCTTCAAGTTCACGGGCAAAGCCTGTGATGAGAAAACCAGGCATGGCTCTCAAACATTTCTGTATCAAAATAAACTCCTACTTTCATTCCGTCTTCCACCAACGTATTAAAGCCTCCTCGTAAGCCTTTGCAGTCGGGAGCGTTGTCCTGCAGGCTCTGTACTTAATGCATTTGAGAGGAACGTGCGGAAGAGGGTCTGTGTTCATCCTTTCTCTACCGTGTAGGCATCTGTCATTATTCCTTGGGTGTCTTCTGAAATTGCAAAACTTCATTATGGGGACTAGCAGTTGGCGTAATGGCTATGTCGCTGGACTCCCACGTAGACGACCACGGTTTGAGTCCCGGACCCGGTGGCTTAAACTCAAGCCAGGTGCATGTGCGTGCGTGCCCAAGATCCCGAGAGGAGAATGGAGGAGAAGGGATTGTGGCGTGGCCATCCCCCCTGGGGGGTGATTTCTCGCTTTCTGTCTCTCTGTGTCTCTCTCTTTCTGGCAAGTGCAAATGCCTGATAGCAAAAAACCTCTCCTAAAAAAATTTTTTTTTTTCATATGGGCCAACAGGTGGTGTGGTGGTTAAGATGCTAAACCCCCACATGGTCGACCCTAGTTCAAGTTTTATACATGGGAGCTTGAAAATCGCACCAGGCATGTGTGTGTGTGTGTGTGTGTGTGTGTGTGTGTGTGTATGTGTGTGTTCAATTCCCCAGGAGAAGAATGGAGGAGAAGGGACTGCAGCATGGCCAGTCCTCCTGGGGGACGATTTCTCTAAAAAAAACTGTCTTTCTCTGGTGAGTGCACACACCCTCCGGCAGAAACCTAACAAACAACACTTTTTAAACCAAAAGAAGCACTAAGGGCAACAGCAGTACACCCTCCTAGGGGTGACGAGGCTGAAGAATGTTTTCTGACTTTAATTAATTAAGGAAATATGAAATGTATTTGCCCTCCTTAGGAATCAATATAACACTCATGTGATTTTATTTTCTTAGTCTCCTCACCCCCATAGAGCATGTGAGCTTGTCAAAGAGAGAGAGACAGAGAGACAGAGAGAATGAAAGTAAGAAACCCCCTCCACCATGGGAGACGGATGCATCAAAATCCCTTCTCCATTCTCCTCTTGGGATTTTGGGCACACACACATACCTGCCCGGTGAGATTTTTTAAGCCACTAGGTCCGGGACTTGAACCATGGTTGACCATGTGGGAGTCCATCTAGCAGCTTACTCACCATCCCTCCTGGTGGCCCTGATATATGTGGTTTTTAAAGAAAGAATTGCCCTCCTTTGATTTTAGCAAGTAATGGTTTCTTAGGAAACCATCTATCCAATGCTAAAACATACGTAGAGAATGGGCAGGATGAATTGGTACAAACACCACATTGTCCTGATGTTCGTATTTGATATCACTTGGTGTGCACCAGCCATTTGTAGATTTGGGTGCTTTTCTTCTTTTTTGTCCATATTGCACATGCTTTTGAAGTGCTCTGCCATTGATCTTTTAGTTTCGTTTATGTGGTATTTTTGTCTGACATTAGGAAACGGGACATTTCATGCCGTCAAATCTAGCAATCTTCTCCTCGATGCTCTATTTATTCCTTGGCTGTTGAGCTTGGCAATCTTGTTCAACTCTATGTCAGATAAATATATCTCCATATATTTTCTGGCCTTCTTCCGTGGTTCCATTTGCCAAACTCAATCTGCCTGGGGGATTTACTCGGATCTATGAGGAATGAGTACGCAGTATCGTGAGCGAAACAGCTAGATTAACACCCTAGCATTGCAAGCTACTTTCACGCCTACAGACAAGTTACTTGAGTCTTTTACAGGTCAGTTCCCTATACAGCTGACACCTTTTTTAAAAAAAATTTGCCAGAGGGTCTTTGCATGAACCAGTGAGAGACAGAGAGACCCAGAGAAAGGAAGAGGGAGAAATTCCTCCCCAGTGGGGCATGGTCATGCCACAATTCCTTTTCTTCCATTTCTCCACCCTGTTGAGATTTGGGGCTCAAATTCCCATGTGTTCGGGGTGTAATCCTCAAGATGCCAGGGACAGGATTCAAACCTTGCAACTGGCCGTTGGGGATCTAGTTCCCCCAACCACCAGGCAACGGGCCCCGCACAAGTCTTTTATCTTGATTATTACCTCTCCTCCCTTTTCCAACTCTTCCTCTTCATTATTTTCATCGCCTGTACTGTCATCGTCATAATCTCATCTGCTCCTTCACCATCACCAGCGCTGTCGTCCTCTTCCCCTTCATCAGCATCAGCATCATCGCTATGACCACGGTCTTCCGCAGCCGCCCCATCATCGCCGTCCTGTAATTGAAGTGCATGCGAAACACCGCAGCGGCAGGCACTGCCGAATGGCACAGGCTGTCTCCCCCAGAGTTCCAGCTAACGAGTTATCTGTGCCGGGCTCTCTGCTGTGCATCGTCTCCTCTCTGTTTGCATGGCGTTCTTTTTCTGGGCTTCCTCTTCTGTTCCATCCGCTCTGTCTGTTCTGGAGCCACTGCCCCATGGTCTTCACCTTTTCATGCGCATTCTACGAAACCCACGTGTATACAACACGACAATTTAGGAAGACGCACCTCATCCCAGCTTTGCTACGACAGCAGACAAGACACTGGCTTTTCCTCTGAAGTTTCAAGAGAAAATGCTCCTGCATTCCAGCTCATCCTGCTTCTAAGTGCACCCCTGTTCCTCTCGCTAGGATGTGCACCCTGGCTACGGAGAGGGAGGGAGGTCTGTGCTCTCAGAATGTAGTTCTCATACTGTCTTCGCGCCGTCCAGCCAGCAGACGTGGCCGGGCTGTGCCAAGCTGGAAGCCAGCCTGCTGTAGTGAGCACTATCATGAAACCTGTGCAAACCAGGAACGCTGGCCGGTGGCCAGCCACTGGGTCAACCCCCAGCCTTGTCCGCGTTTGCCTGATAAAACTGGACACTCTGCGAATGAACGTGTCGTCCATAAACGCTCCGTGTTCTTTGCTATAATGCATTCGCCATGTATGCTCACGGTTGGGTCACAGAGAGCCCCTGCAAGGGAAATGGAGGATTTGGCGCAACGGCGTAGCTTATTTGGAGTGTGTCAGCTCGGCTCTGCTCGGGGACCCTGTGTGGAGCGCTGGCATCCGCCTGTGGAATTGTGTGACTTCAGTCTAATCTAGACACAGCGAGGTGGCTTGGCGGGTGACTGAAATGGTGCCAGAAATATGTCACAAAAAGACAAGTGTGCAAGGGTGTTTGGGCGATTTAAAGAGAATGACAAGATAAGGAGATGATGAAAGAGGGGCCCAGTGACCTGGGAGGAGATGGATTGGAGATCCAAACCAGATTGCCCGGGCATGCACCTCCACCCTGAAAGCTGATGAAGCTCAGCGGGGATCAGGCATCTGACCTTCATGATTTCACTTGTAAAAATAGCTGTCTTGGGACCGGCAGGTAGCACAACCATTACGTCGCTGGACTCCCACGTAGTCGACCCTAGTTTGAGTCTTGGGCCCAGCAGCTTCAAACTCACGCTGGGTGTATGTGCGTGCATGCCCGAAAATCCAACAGGAGAATTGAGGAGAAGGGATTCCAGCGTGGCTATACACCCTAGAGGTGATTTCTCGCTTTCTGTCTCTCTTCTCTCTGGCGAGTGCACACGCCTTATAGCAAAAATTCCTTTAAAAAAATGACTTATGGAGCACCTACAATGTGCATGCCATACAGTGGCATGTGGATGTGTTCACCGTAAACTACACTAGGACACGTCTGTCCACATCAGCGAACTCTGAACTAAAAGGTATTCATTGCACGCTGCATCCCATGCTCTAGGGACGATGTCCATCCCACGGTTCTAGGAAGAGTCTGTGTTTAAATAGGCAGTCTGTTAGGACCTTGTCCGGTATGCCACATCGGGGCTACAAATCAGCTTCAGGATCAACGTCGAACACTCCCCAAGGGCCATCTTCTTTCTTGTTCTCGTCTCTATCCTGAGGTCTCTTAGGGTATTGTCCAGCTCCCAAGAGCGACTATAGGCAAAGCCGTGAGAGCGGAGGCTGGGGAGGAGGAGAAAGCAGAGCGGAAACTGAAGGTCGCCTTGTGAGACTCCGCCAGAGTGGCCAAGCCTCAGATTCTGAGCCACGAAACCACAAAGTCGGGGAGACATCCTGAACCCCAGAAGGACGCTGCTCTTTCTCCCACCTATGGAGAAAGCCTCTCTGCTCCTGTCTGAAGACATGCACCGTTAGACTGCAATCCTGAGGGTGGCGGGTTTTTTTTTTTTTCTATGATTATTTTATTTATTTTTTCCCAATAGGAAGGTTTGATTTAAAGCTGCAGAGTTGTTTTAGCATTCGTCTTAACTGCTCTCCACTTGCGTTTATCTTTGTAAGAATACAGAACTTGCGAGGCCCATCCTGAGCCAGGGCTGATCCGCCATTCCTTCCTGTGTGTGCGCTATTAATAGCACCGGGCTCTAAACAAACTCTGATTGCATGCAAATCCACCTGGCCAGCGGAGCTGGGATGGCTCTGACCGTGTAAACAAAAATCACAGACAAAACCAGGTCCATCCCTCCTCTTTTTCTGTCTACCCTCGCCGCCACCCAAGAACAGGTCCATGGTAAATGTCACTCCCACACAGTGACACTTCCCAAGGGAGAGAAACAGCCAGAACAACACACTCCCCTGCAAAGAGCTTGCTGTGTACGTGAAAACAACGGGATTTTACACCTTTATCCCTCCCCAACATTCGGCTGTTTCAGAAGTAACTGGAATTGGAAACAAACAACACAACATAAAAAAAGAAAAACAAGACTTATTGAAAGTGCCAGGACGGTTCAAAGGATTGCACCTTGGGTGGGTCCTGTTAAACGTGCAGCTACCTGGGGCCCGGGGCCCATTCCCCTCCATGTGCCTTTCCAGACTTCTCGATTTATTGCTACCTCACTCAGGATAGCCCTCACTTTCGTCCCTGAGTTGTTACTTTTAAGATTTGAAAGAATCTGGGACCAGCAGTTAGCGTAATGGCTATGTCGCTGGACTCCCACGTAGTCGACTGGGGTTCGCATCCTGGACCCGGTGACTTAAAATTCACGCCAGGCGCGTGTGCGTGCGTGCCCAAGATCCCGAGAGGAGAATGGAGGAGAAGGGATCGCAGCATGACCATCCCCCCTGGGGGGTGATTTCTCGCTTTCTGTCTCTCTGTCTCTCTCTGTCTGTCTGGCGAGTGCACATGCCCTATAGCAAAAACCTCTACCCGGCCCCCCCCCAAAAAAAAAGAACCTGGGCATCCAGTCGGGATCTGGCGGATGAACTAGCCGGTTCCCAGAGATCTGTTGTTGACTGTGCTCTGCTGGAAGTGGCCTTCCTTACTACACAGACAGACAAGGAGTACGACTGTGTGGATGCCAGGCTCCGGCCGGTACACCTGCTTCTCAACACCTGCTCATCCATTAGGAATTCCGTATCCAGAGGTGGGTGTGCGTAAGCTTCTGCAAGCCTCACCTGCCCTACCTGCACAATGGGACCAATGGCATGGGCATCCTTAAGCTCCCCTATCATGCCTCTAGAATTAGGAATGGTAGGGTGGGAAAGCCTGCTGTGAGTCTTAAGTCACCGGGTCTGGGACTTGAACCATGGTCAATTATGTGGGGGTCCAGTGGCATAACCACTATGCCATCTGCTGGTCTTCCACAGCCTTCATACCCTGTGAACTCAGGCCTTTCCTGGTTACTACCGAGTGGTCGGGAAAGTCAGGATGCACAGAAAAATTACGTCATGACTTTCTCAATGACGTAATGAAACAGTATGCCCCCAGGGCAATCACAGGGCTAAGAACAGAAACTAACTGGTCCTGGAGGGTGACCAAACCATAAGGGTCCTTTGTTACAGAAATGTCTTCCCAGGTGCATGTGCCCCTAGAGTGGAACAAGTCTTGTCCCCTGTCATGGCTCCAGTTCTAAACATGTGACAGGAAGAGCCCGGGACTCCCTGAGCTGCTGCTTCTTCCTTCACCATGTGTCTCTTCAAAGGGCTCCTTTAGGCCCACAGCAGAGCTTGCTAAGCTGGCCTCCCTCTGTCTGTGATTCCACGGTGGTTCACGCTGCAATTCCCATCTGCGTGAAAATGCAAGGCCCTTTTCAGGAAGAAGGAATGTTCATCAAAACACCGAGGTTTCCACAACAACCAAGACATCCCCAGAAATGAATGTCAGACCTAAGGGGACGGTGTCTTTTCATCTTTTGGCAAACAAGCACAAATGCAATCGTCGATAAATATGGTATCAGCATCGAATGCAGATTTTGAGGCACGAACAATCTTCCCCTTCCTATTCTAGCTGGAACGAGGGTAGGGCAACGCTGGAAGTTACGCCCGTTATGTGTGAGGGTAGCCATGGGGGCCATTACAGTGGAAAGAAGTTAATGAGGGTGATGACAGTGGCACACGCTTGCCTGCTTGTCAGCGGGACACACAGAGCATGTGCGCAGGACCTGAGGCACTAAAACAACACTCACTGGGGCCAGTAGGTGGTGTGGAGGTTAAGGCACTGGATCCCACATGGCTGACTATGTGGTTCAAGTCCCAGACCTGGTGACTTGAAGATCACACCAGGCACATGTACATGCACGCCCAAAATCCTGAAAAGAGAAAGGAAGAGAAGGGATTGCGGTGTGGCCATCCCTCCTGGGAGGTGATTGCTCATTCTTTCTTTCTCTGTCTGGCAAGTGCTCATAGCCAAAGTAAATATATATACATATACATGTATATATATTATTAAGCATTCATTAAAGAGAAAAAATGATAGGGCCCAGCAGAGGGCATAACCGTTACATCACTGGACTCCCACATGGGTGACTGCGGTTCTAGTCCCGGACCCGGTGGCTTGAAATTCACACTAGGTGCACGTACGTGTGTGCCCAAGATCCTAGCAGGAGAATGGAGGACAAGGATGGTGGTGTGTCCATTGTGCCTGGGGGGGGGGTGTGATTTCTCACTTTCTCTGTCACTGTCTCTGTCTCTCTCCCCCCAGTGAGTGCCCATGGCAAAATCCTCTAAAAAAATAAAAAAGACAAAAGAGAGAAAAACGATTTACACTAGTAAGGTGTGGAAAATGTAAGTCAATTTCCATGCAGCACGTAAAGGAGAATGAACTACATCGAGGCAGGCTTGCAGCAGCGTATGTAAAAGCCGTAGGCACAGAAGCCTTTCCTTCCTAATCTTCTTAGGGAGAACGTCCCCGTTTTGTTTTCCCTAGTTCCTATTTACCGTTTATACGCACTTTGATCATTCTGCAGACTCAGCCCTTCGGAGAACACAGAAACCTAGACTTCTTCTGGGCTACTCTGAATTCTTTCCTCCCAAGACGACTGCCCAGAGTCCTAGGGATTTAAACACCTGTCATGTTCCCAGAGATCAAGTTGCCCCCTTAACCCACTGGGCACAAGCTGCGAGATCCCCGGTGGGTCCCTGAAAGCACAGATAGGAGCCGATCCGATCTACATGTTGGCGTCCCTGTGAGAACGGCCAACTTATAAACGAGGCTCCGTGAGAGATAAACAGCAGTGGCTACTGATAACAGACAACTATGCTGACAACAGACTATAATAAAAGTACCGTTGAGGGGCCAGCAGGTGGCGTGGTGGTTAAAGGCGCTGGATTCCCACATGGCTGACCGCGGTTCTAGTCCCAGACCTGGCAGCTTGCTTTCTCACTTTCTCTTTCTCTCTTTGGTCAAATTAAACAATAATAATAATGGCAACACATGGAATTAAATAAACAAATAACTCTTGGGAGGAAAAAATAAAAAAAGTATAGTTGATGGGTGAACTGAGATAGCTAGTAGGTGACCCTCGGGGCAGGAGGGGTGTACAGCGTGAATTCTCCGCACCCAGGGATAATTCCCAACCCAGGTGGGATGGAGCAGGACAGCCCAAGAGCTCATGACATGAATCACAACAGTGTGTAACTTCAACTGGGGAGTGGCTGGTTTCTAGAATGTTCCACTTCATCGTTTCAGACTTGGGGGCCAGCAGGTGGCATGGTGTCTAGGGTGCTGCACTCCCACATGGCCAACTATGATTCTAAGTCTGGACCTAGCAGCTTGCTTTCTCACCTCCCTTCTCTTTCTCTCTCTGTTGCTCTCTGGTCAAATAAAAATAATACTAATTGTAAAGAAGGAAATGAAATAAAATAATTCTTTTAAAAAATTACTTTCAGACTGAGCATGGGGAAAGTACAAATTCAGAAACTGGACAGCAGGCAAATCTTACAGGTAAAGAAACAGTCAGAAGTCAGAACCAGGGTCCAGTCACCTTGTTTCTTAGGACGGCGCTCCCTGCTTGACTTAAAATAAAATAGAATTCGTTCTTGCGATCGACACAGTAGGGGACCACCTGCACTTTCAATTTGCCGCTTCACCCAAGAGACACACAGAGTTGTGTAGCCAGCCACGCTCATGAGCTTGCAAAACATCGAGAGGAAAAAGTGAGAAACCCTTTTTTTTTTTTTTTGACAGGTTTTCGCTATAGGGTGCGTGCGCTTGCCAGACAGACAGAGAGACAGAGGGACAGAAAGCGAGAAATCACCCCCCAGGGGGGATGGTCACGCTGCAATCCCTTCTCTTCCATTCTCCTCTGAGGATCTTGGGCATGCACGCACACGCGCCCGGCGTGAGTTTAAGCCACCAGGTCCAGGATGTGAACTGTGGTCGACTACGTGGGAGTCCAGCGACATAGCCATGACGCTAACTGCTGGTCCCAAAAGTGAGAAACTCTTGAGCGAGCACCGAGAGAGAAAAGGGGAGGAAGAATGAGAATGAGAGCGAGAAACGAGAAAGGAAACAGATACATGAAGCTCTAAGCAGCCCGGATGGCTGGTGGCATGGCCATCTCTGGTGGCATGGCCATCTCCTCGCCTTCTAGCGCCTCGATTCTGTCCGGAGGACGCAAGCAATGAAGAGCCAGATGGGACGTCGTTAAGGGAGCCTGGTCCTCCATGGGCCGTTCAGAATCCACTAACACTGCATTCCTTTGTGCAAGCCACACACGGTGACCGTCCTTAGGCTCCAGGGGATGGAGCTGAGCTCACTCAGCCGTGCAAAGCAAAGCATGCCGACAATGATCTCTATAAATGGGGAAGGTAGTTACTTATTTATTTATTTATTTATTTTTGTTTTGCCACAGGGCATGTGTGCCGGCAGGAAAGAGACACAGAGAGAGAGAGACAGAGAGAGACAGAGACAGAGAGAAAGTGAGAGCTCACCCCCTGGGAAAATGGCCATGCCGGAATCCCTTTTCTTCCATTCTCCTCTCGGGACTTTGCACACACACACACACACACACACACACACACACACACACACTCCCACACTGAACTTGACGATGTGGGAATGCAGGGCCTTAACCACCACGCCACCTGCGGGTCCCCTGAAGGCAGATTTTTATAATCAGAGCCTCCATAAGGAACATCCGAAACGCGCCATGTGGGAAGTGGAAGAAGGGGCAGGAAGAAAGAAGAGAACCGCAGTCCCAGAAGCAGCAAGAAGAGTATGAGGACCTCAATGACCATTGTCCCAAGAGGTGAGTGAAGCTGAAGCCACCTATGGGCACCCCAGATCCCAAAGCCACCACGTGTCCGACGTTGCTGCTGACGGGCGCTGTCGGTACTTCATGGTGGTGAGGTGAAGTGAGGCTGAGGGTTAGCACTTGGCCCCTTCTTTAGTCTTGCCACTCCCTCACCAGCCCACACCTGGGCTGGCCCCACGGTGTAGCCATCAGCAACCACGGATGTTCTACACACAGAGCTGGCGATGCTTCTCACGGTCTATGCACCTTTCAAAATGAACGTGAGATGGACCAGCGGATGCTGTAATGGCTATGTCGCTGGACTCCCATGTAGTCGACCACGGTTTGAGTCCCGGACCCGGTGGCTTAAACTCACGCTGGGCGTGTGTGTGTGCGTGCCCAAGATCCCGAGAGGCGAATGGAAGAGAAGGGATTGCGGTGTGGGCATCCACCCTGGGGGATGATTTCTTGCTGTCTCTCTGTCTCCGTCTCTCCAGCAAATACACATATCCTATAGCAAAACCTCTCTTAAAAAATGATGTTAGATTTGTTTCATAAATCAAATAAAACCCTCATACATTCTGTGTATCAAGCCATCAGAAGCAGCAGTAGAGATTCCTAAGAAGTAAACCATGGTGTAATGGTTTAGGCACTGGATGCCCACGTGGCTGACTGTGGTTTGAGTCCCAGACCTGGTGGCCTGAAAACCACACTGGAAACATATGCGTGCATGCCTAAAATCCCAAGAGGAAAATGGAGGAGAGGAGATTGCAATGTGGCCATTCCCCTGGGAGGTGATTTCTTACTTTCTCTCTGACTGTCTCTCTCTCTCTGTTTCCGGCAAGTGCATGTGCCCTATAGCAAAAAACCTCTCTCTCAAAAGAAGAAGAAAAGAAAGAAAGAAAGAAAGAAAGAAAGAAAGAAAGAAAGAAAGAGAACTGAGAAGGGCCGGGAAGGGCCCAGTGCCAGGCGCTCCATCTGTGTATGCCGCTGACCCACGGTACATACCCACACTCCAGTCCATCTCCTCCACGGAGTCTCCGTAAACTCCATGCTGACTCCTGCCTGCAAAGGCCTTGGAGGCAAAGTGAGCTGTGTGCACATGCAGGTAAGACAGGACGAGCAGGAACGGAGTCTTCGTGTTCCTGCGGGAGAGAGAAGAGGCCGAGCTCAACACAAGATCGCCCGCCGCTGTCCCGATGAGGGTTAGGCTCTTACGCCATGCTGTTCCAACACTCATAAAAAACCCTCTCTGCGTTATCTAACACGGTGCCTTGCATTCAGAGAAAGGGACAGGGCCCACATGGTTTTATTTAGCAGGGGAGGTGGTTTCTACTCTTCCTTCTCTGTACGGTGGTTAATATGCATTTGAGCACCATGACTACACTAGTCTCATGGAGGGAAAAAAAACAGTTTCTATCTGTGCACACACACACATCTAACCAGTAAACACAGCAACTGCTTTTTTAAATGTCTTTTTTCTTTTCTTTTTTGGAGAGGTTTTTGCTATAGGGTACATGCACTCGCCAGACAGACAGAGAGAGACAGAGAGACAGAAAGCAAGAAATCACCCCCCTAGGGGAGATGGCCACACCGCAATCCCTTCTCCTCCATTTTCCTCTCGGGATCTTGACTATGCACACACACGTGGCCAGGATGAGTTTAAGCCACCGGGTCCAGGACTGGAGCCGCGGTCGACTACATGGGAGCCCAGTAACATAACCCTTACACAAACTTCTGGTCCCTAAATGTCCATGTTCTTGTGTATTTACTTTCTAGGTATTTGCTAGAAAGTGTGTGTCCTCACTAGAAAAAGAAAAAAGGAGAAACCACCCTCCAGGCGGCGGAGGGGGTGGTCACACTGAAATCCCTTCTTTTCTGCTTCTCCCTTTGGAATTTTGGGCAGAACCCAATATGTATGTGGCTTGTCCCACCTCTCGCAGGAACTGCAAGGAGAAGGGAGGAGATCAGAACCCACAGCATCTGGTCTCAACGTCTCAGCATTACAGCTCGGGAAGAAAGGACACAAGGCTGATTTCAGATGGAAGCACTGTCCCTGTTATCCCAGGGGTCAATGCGTTTACTAGAATGTCTGCTACAACTTCCGTGCGGGGAGCTGACCTTGAAGGATGGGCAGGAACTGAAACCAAGCCCTCACCTCTCAGGGACATGTGGTCTACACGGCAGGCAGTCTGTTCAGCCTCCTTCCTCGCCATTAGGGGGGAAGGTTTATTCGCACCTGGGCGAACGGCACCACCTTCTCCAGGAGCAGACGGAACTGAAAACTGGCTTCGATCCCTGCAAACGCGCACAAGACTACACTCCTGATGCGCCTTCCTAAATAGACAGTTACATTATGTATGAGTACGACTTCCCTGCAATTTCGTTCTCATCTGTTCTCCCATTTATTTTTAGATTTAAAGTTAAGAGAAATAGATAAGGAAGTTTAAAAGTCAATCTTGCAAACACAGAGAAAGACAGGATATGCCTGCCAGAGTGGGCTGAGACTGAGTTGACCACGTGGTCCAGACTGTCCGACTGTGGGCTCCAATCCAGATTCAACGTGCATGCTCCAAGTTTAGGTGGGCATCTTCTTGTTCACAAGTTAAAAAGAAAAATAATAATAATAATAATGTCGCCAAAAGATGGCTACCTCCTGTAGACTGCAGTGGTAGTCAATATGACTGACAGGATCATAAGACTGAAGCAAACTTCACATGGGAGATGAGAAAGAAAACATGAATGATGCAGACAGGAGAATGAGCAAATAAGGGAGCCCTAGATCAATCCTGGTTCATGAGGAAGGAAGCAGGAGCAGTTGGTCAATGACCCACCCTTTGGTGGGGCCAGGCAGTGGTACAGTGATAATGCAACCGGATCTGCATGAGAAACATCCTGGGTTCAAGTCCCGGGATGTCCATGACCACACCAGGCTGTCTGTGCCTGTGACCCAGGCTGGCTGAGACCAGGGTGAAGCACAACACCAAGACCCTAATGTTTGGGGCTGCTAATCTTGTCATCTCTTTCTCTCATGGAATGAGTGCGTGAATGGATCACTGAACATCAAAAAAAAGAGAAAAGACCCATCACTTATGAGTTGAATCAAAACTACAAAATACGACTTCCTCTTGAAAGACACAAGGACTCTTTGTGGAAGAAGAGGAGGGGATTAACATGCTGATTAGTAAAATACACATATTTATAGAATTTTTTCCTATCATTTTTCTATAATATATTGGTTTTACGTTTGATTTAATAGCAGAGACATTAGAGATACCAGCCCTTTCCACAGACCTTATGAGTCTACATCGAGGGTTGGAGTTGAGTGATTAAGCTTATAGATACAAAAAGGAAACCAGGGGGTCAGCAGGGGGCATGGTGGCTAAGGTGCTGGGCACACCCACATTGGCTGATCACAGTTTGAGTCCAGACCTGGTGGTTTGCTTTCTCACTTTCCCTCCCTCTCTCTCTCTCTCTCTCTGTCTCTCTATCTCTGGTCAAATTAAAAAAATAAAAATGAATAAATAAATGTAAAGAAACAGACAAAAAAAACAAAATACAAACAAACAAACCAATAGAAAGCCCTGAAACACAGAAGCATATCAAGCTTGCAAACACACCATGCCACGAAGATTTCTCATCCAGGCGTAGGAATAGAACACACAGTGCATGGGCAGGTCCACATACACTGGACTCATGCCTGGGGTGGGCCAATGACTTGTTCTTGGGTGACAGGACTCTGGCTTACTCATCCCTTTGAAAGAGCAGAAAAGGGCATCTCCCTGGTGGCCAGGCTCACTGAACAGACTGGACTTCCCCTTCATCTGCGCGCCCTTGAGAACTGAATGACACGGCAGGACGTGGGTGGGAAGGGGGATCTCTCCATAACAGCGTAACTCCTTTTTTATTAGCTGCAGCACTTGGGTAAACAAGTCTTTTGAAAATTTATTGGCCCTGTCTCGCACACCGTGGTAAGATGGAACTTTCCGCCGCTTCCTGCCCGCTCGCTCCATTTGTTAAAAACACGGAAGGCAGCCCTGCGTCTTCCCAGCGACCTGCGATCATGCCCATCTCAGAAGAGCAAGATTTACATCCCATAACGGCAGGAGCCAACATCCAGGCGAGAGGACGGTGAGGGCAATGTTTTTTTTTTTCCTTCCTCTCCTTCTGTGCGCCGCTCTCTATGCTTCGGACAGCCTTGCAGGTGACCTCCCTCATCCGAGCGTCTGACCTTTCTGACTCCATCTTGAATGGACATAGAGAGTAATGCAAATACGGAGAGAGGCGTTTGCTGACGTTCTCAGCAAGCTCTCGGCTGCTGCTGACGAACAGTGTGGGACCAGGCAGATAACGGCACCCACAGTCTCCCTGCCGGGGTTCACGCGACCACGACTGCAAACAGCAGGTGGGCTGACACGCCCGGCAGTGCGTTCCTTCCACCCACACATCACACATCTATTAAACGCACGTTCTGGCCAGTCACGGTGGAGCAGCGCTCACGCAGTCCTCCGCGAAGCTGAGGTCACACGGGAAGGTCGTGCTCCCGCCCTGAGGTGCCCCTCCACTCACTGGATGAACATGCACGTGTGCAGGGATCCTGGCTGGCTGTGGGAGGGGGAGGATCGTGGCGTGCAGGCTGTGCTAGGGCCGCCTGTCTATTTGTCTCTGCGTCTCTCTCATGGAAGAAATAAATACAAGTAAACCTTAAAAAAATGAATTTTCTGGCGCCAGCAGGTAGTGTGGTGGTTAGGTGGCTGGACTCCCATAAGCCTGACCACGGTTCGAGTCTCAGACCTGGCAGCTTGCTTTCTCATTTTCCTTCTCTCTTTCTGTGTCTCTCTCTGGTCAACTTCAATAAATTAAAAATAAGGACAATGAATAAGATGAAATAAAATAAAATAATAGTATAAAAAAATGAATTTTCTGCTGGCACAAGGCTCAGAGGTTTGAGTCCCAGGCCTGGGGGGCTTAAAAATCACACTGGGTGCATGCGCGTGTGTGCCCAAAATCCTGAGGGAAGAGAAAGGACTGCAGCATGGCTCTTCCCCCGGGGAATAATTTCTCACTTTCCCTCTCTCTGTCTCTCTCTCTCTGGCAAATGCACATGTCCTGCAGCAAAAAGAAAAACAGGAACTAGATAGAAAGGGGGCAGGGTTCTGCTAGCAGCAATCACAGATCCAACAAAGCATCGTCTGAGTGATCTTTCTTTTTTAAGAAAAGTGAGATTTTATTTTATTTATTTATTATTTTACTTTTGCTCTAGGGTGGGAGCACTGACCAGAGAGAGAGAGAGAGAGAGAGAGAGAGGTGGGGGGGGAGAAATCACCTCCCAGGAGGGGTAGCCATGCTGCAATCCCTTCTCCTCCATTCTCCTCTCAGGATTTGGATCATATGTGCACACGTACCTGGCGTGAGTTTCAACCTACCAGGTCCATGACTCAAACCGTCGTTGGCCATGTGGGATCCAGCTGCCTAAACCACTATGCCAGCAGCTGGCCCCACTCTGAGCTATCCTAAGTACCGCTGTGTGTGTTTCAGAGGACGAACACAGACGAGGGGAATTTATTGCACCCTGACTGGGCTTGCAAACTGCACCTTGAGACAGGCATGATCTCGGGGTCCAAGCCATGTGCCAGTGTATGTGGAACATCCCCCACACACTAAGATGTCTAGCCATTTCCACGGAGGATATTCAGAGGTACAGAGATGGACAACCACAGGGGCACTGCTGGGTAAGAGCTGAGACTCCGTTACCTACCGGGAAACACTCACGGCATTGTTCATGTGAGTGGACGAATCCAATAACTGGCTATCATAAGCTAGTGGTCCCCAACTCTCTGGGCACCAGAGACCAGCCTTGTGGAAGACAATCCCTCCACAGATGGGGTCGGAGTGGTCCTGGGATGACCCAAGTGCATCCCAGCTACCGTGCACCCCATTTTTCCACGACCACATTGCAATACACAATGAAACAATCACACAACAGGAATCACAGTCCCATGAGAATCAAATGCCACCACGGGTCCGATGGGAAGCAGAGCCCAGGACGCAATGCGATTGATGGGGAGTGACTGCAAACACAGATCAAGCTTTCTGGTCTGCCACCCACCTACGGATAGGTGGCCTGGCAAGTCAGCACCGATACTCAGCCTAGCCCCCAAAAGGCCAGGGACCAGTACCAAACTATGCCCTGGGAGTTTGGGTTAAGCCATAAGCTATACAAGTATGAGGGTGTGTATACAGTTACGGTTGTTTCAGTTTTTGCTTTTTTTGGAGAAGACGCTTACTATAGCACACATTCACTCGCCAGAGAGACACAGAGAGAAAGTGAGAAACTGCCCCTCAAGGGGGATAGCGGCCTTATGATTCTCCTCCATTCTCTTCTTGGGATTTTGGGCATGCACACCCACACATCCAGCTTGAGTTTCGACCACCAGGTCCAGGACTCAAACCATGGTTGGCAATGTGGGAGTCCAGTGCCCTAATCACTATGCCACCTGTTGACCCTAGTTATGCTTTTCTTTTTGTTTGTGCATATGTGTGCATTTTAATGCACTCTTCAATGTGAGTGTGCACATATTTTCAGAGAATAATACAAAGCGACTTCTTTAAACTTCACTGCTTCTCCCGGCAATGCAACACCGCTTCCAGTGAACTTAGAGTCACCATATTTTGCTGGCTGCAAAACAGAATCACCGAGGATCACCTCTCGCTATTGAAGATGGCTAAAACATCAATCTTGTTCTATCTGTTGACAAAACATTTTTGAAACTTAGCCTTGACTTGAACTTAAAAAAATAACTACTTTGTAAATAAAATTAACTCTCTGAATTCACCCATCACCATGGAGCTTCCCCCCTCCAGAACATCCAGATATTTCTCCATCACCATGGCAATGACAACATTCCTGACATTGGAACTTCTCAAAGAACTGTGGAGACGCCGTCTCCCTCAGGGCCAGGCGAGAGCATTGGACCCGGGCTCTTTGCATTGGGGCAAGGGAGCTGAGATGCCCGTACGACACTCTCGTTTTCTCCAGCCAGACATTCACTCAGACCCTACTACTGACTGCCAAACTAGAGTAAGTGAAAGAACAAAGAATGAACCCAACTCTCTACGGTCCACTTCAATATTGACAAAGTTGAATAGCTCTTTTCCACTTTTTTTTTAATTGCCAGAGGACATGTGTGCTCACCACAGACAGATAGACAGGCAGGCAGACCGAGAGAGGTGAAAGCATTCCCCATAGGACATGGTCAAGCAGCAGTCCCGTCGCCACCATTTGTCCATCCTCCCAGGACCTGGGGCACACACACATGTGCCTGCCATGGTTCTTAAGCTATCAGGCAGGAGTTCAACCTGTGGCCAACCATGTGGGATCTGGCTCCCTTCATCATCAGGCTATGGGGCTGGCCCAAACTCTGTTTTATTGTATTCTAAATTTACCAGAGGGCCCATGTGCTCACCAGAGAAAGACAGAGACAGAAAGAGAGGGAAAATGAGAAAGCATCTTCAAGGGGAACGGTCACTGCAATCCCTTGTCCTCCATCTCTCCCTCCCTTCATAATTTTGGGCACACGTGCACGTGCACCCAGCATGCTCTCAAGCCACTGAGTCTGAGACTTGAACCGCATTGTTAGCCACGTGGAATCCTGCCATCTTAACCACCACATCATGGGCTGGCCCACTCTGTTTTATTTTGAAAGCTAGCTTATTTCCTTCCTTCATGGGTAGGAGACAGGCACGACAAGCAGGGTCCTCATGCTGTGAGCCCCAGACTCGGAAAGCCCAGACCGTGGCATGCCTGTATGCACCCAACGTGTTCAGGGAGGCCTTGGGATTTCAACCCAGAGCTTGTGCCATGCCTGCTGCATCACCATTGTGTCATCCCCTGGCTCCTAACTCCGTTTTCTATTTTTTCAGAACTTTGTCCTAGGGAGCATGCAGTCACTGGAGAGAGGCAGAGAGAGAGAAAAGGGGGATGGGCCACGTTGCAATCCCTTCTCCTCTACTCTTGGGATTTGGGGTACACACATACCCACACCCAGTGTGAGCTTCAAGCTGCTGGGTCCAGAACTCACGCCACAATCCATGTGGGAGTCCAGCGCCTTAATCATGACTCCAACTGTATGCATATTTATATAAACATGTCTATACATGCAATATAGAATAGCTATTTACACATGCATCTATATAATTCCAGGTTATTGTCTGTCCCTCTGTTTAGAGTTGTTCCATACGCTGACTGCAAACCTCCACAATTTATGAATGAAATGCATCCTCCAAGACCTGAAACAGGGACCAGCAGATGGCGTAATGGCTCCGTTGCTGGACTCCCATGGAGCAGGGCAACGCAGAAGTCCCAGACCTGGTGGCTTAAAACTCACACCGGGCACGTGTGTGTGTGTGTATGTGTGTGTGTGTGTGTGTGTGTGCCCAAGATCCTGGGAAGAGAATGGAGGAGGAAGGATTGCAGCATGGTCATCCCCTCCGGAGGGTGATTTATGGCTTTCTGTCTCTCTGTCTCTCCAGTGAGCACACATGCCCTATAGCAACAAAATCTCCCTAAGAAAAAAAACAACAAAAACAACCTAAAACAGATCATTCCTTTTACCTAGTTTAGAGAGGGTTATTGATGCTCATCGTTGCTCACACACTAGTGTGCAATGTTTAAGATCTTTTCCCCATTATGTTTTTGTAAGTTTATCTATTTCTGCTGCAAGAGAGAGACAGGCCAGAGAGAAAAGGCTTCCAAGCCATGGCTCACCCCCATCTCTGCCAACCCAGAGCACGCCACTCCCCACATTGACAAGGAGACTCAGGGATGTGAACTGGGGCTGCCATGGTGCTCTTGTCCATCCCTCAGTGTGGTTTGCATCACAAGCACAACTTCTAGATTGAACACCCACCCTGAAGATGAAAGCGTATGGTGGTATCTGTGCCCCTCTGTCATCAGCAGACACTTTTCTGGCATGATCCTTAGAAGCAGAGAACATGGGGAGTGTCGGCAAAGCCACCCTAAGGAGAGCCCTGCATCATAACCTTTCTGAGGCCATCAAACACGTGCCCTGTCACCACTTGCATCCGCTCCAGCACACCTGGATTGAGTAAGCTAGCTAGCGTGGAAGAGCCAGTGCAGTTAGAATAGCCATGCTGGGAAGGAGGAACCAGCAAGTGGCATAATGGCTACATCACCAGACGCCCACGTAGTCAACTGTGGTTTGAGTCCCAGATCGGGCAGCTTAAAGCTCATACCGGGTGTGTGTGTGTGTGCAAAATACTGAGAGGAGAATGGAGGAGAAGGGATGACAGTGTGGCTGTGCCACTTGGGAGGAGGGTGACTTCTCATGTTCTGTCTTTCTGGTGAGTGCATGCACCCTATAGGAAAAATCTCTCTAAAAAAAGAAAAGAAAGAAGGAATAGCCATGCAGGTGCTTCTACCTCAGTGGGACATAACTAAGACTCTTTTTCATGTGTGCGCCAGAAGGAAACACAAAACCCACCGTCGTATGAACTGGGCTGCTTCCGTCGTCAGCCTCTGGGTGAGATTGTCGTAGGATATGGGTTGCTGGACAATCTCCAGGTTCCTCATGAGGAAGCAGTTCAGAGGCTGGAAGTAATGCAGGAAGGCCAGGAAGAGCCCCAGGATCAGGGCCGCGAGCAGCAGCAGGCAGAAGAAGACGGCGTGCGGCACTCGAAGCAGCCCCAGGCAGTTGACCACCGCCAGTGTGAGCACGGCCACCCCGATGATCTGCAGAGGGATGAACACCATGCTCTTGAAGGCCGTGGTGAAGACGCTGCCTCCTCCCGGTTTGCAGTCCCTCAGATTGGTGCCTGGGAGCCCATAGTAATAATCGAAGCCGTGATGGATGGGGTGGTGACAAAAGTCAGCTTTGCTGTGACAGTTCAACCCGAGGTGCCATTTCCCTGAGAAGACAAGTGAGAAAACAAACAAACAAACAAACAAACCTTGAGTCCTGAGAAACAGCCTGATTTGAATGGCAGCTTCTGACTCGCATGGGCTGTGTATTTCATGAGCTAATGGTTGCCATTCGAGAGACCTCGCGGGTCTCTTTCATTTATTTATTCTTTTGGTGGTGGTGGAGGGTGGATCATGCCACGACCCATCTGCAGCATCAACTAGCCCGGATGAGAGGCACATGCATTTGCCGGTCATTTACAGGGAAGCTCTGGGACACAAACTGGCATCCTCCCACGCGGCTCTAGTTGCATGAACACTGTGCCACTATCTGACCCCAGGACCTTAAAATCTTTTACTTCCTTTTATGCAAACATTAGAATATTAGCTACCAAAAAACAACAACAAAATCACCAATTGCAAAAGCAAAAGCAACGTCACCTTTAACAGGCAGGAAACAAAAACCTCATAGAAAGATAAAAGTGGTTTTTCATAAGCAGATGTTTGTGACGGCTCCTTAAAATTAGTTTTAGGACCAACTTCACCTGCCATCTTGGATGTTAAAAGTGGGAAACAAGACCTGCAGGTGGGCAGCGTAATGGTTATGTCGCTGGACTCCCACATGGCAGACTGTGGTTGGAGTTCCAGACCCAGTGGCTTGAATCTCACACCAGGCGCGTGTGCGTGTGTGCTCAAGGTACTGAGAGGAGAACAGAGGAGAAAGGACCCCCAGATGGTCAATGACGCAGTTAGTGTTCTGGGCCTGGCAGCCTGAGAAAATGCCAGGTGCGAGTGCCCAACATCCAGAAAGAAGGGAGAAATAGAAAAGGGAGTATAGTATGACCACGCCCATGGGGGTGTTTTCTCACTTTCCGTCTCTCTCTGCCTGTCCCCTGTAAGCACACGCATCCTCTGGCAGAGTTAAAATAATAAAAAAGGTAGAAAATGAATCTTTACCTAGAAACCTATCCCCGAGGCAAGAGGATATCATACACAGTAACTCAGCAACTATCTCATACGCCTCTGGAAAATTTCTTATAAAATGTTAATCGTACCACTAAATTAATAAATGCTTCACAAGAGGCAACAAAAATAGGAAGAGGGCTTTATAGTATGATATGGGGAAAAAGAGAAGGGTCACTGCGGGCCTATGAGATGTTGTAGGATTCGTCTGGTGCCCTTCTTCATCTCGAGCTTGTTGAACTAACAGGGGAGAATGCATCATTCCTACCAACGAGATCTCTTAGTGGGAATGCCAAGAGAGACAAATTCTGACGTGATTTTAGTTGTGAAGTGTTAGATGGAAATCTATCAATAGCATGGTGTGTACATGTAGTGTTATATGCTCTCTCTGCGTGTATAGTCGTCTGTTTATCCATCTATCTTCTATCATGCCCCTCTTATCCATAAGTCTGTCTCATTTATCATGTGTCTTTCTTCATCTATCCATTCTGATCCATCTCTATCATCCATCTAACTATATCATCAATCTATACCTATCATCTCTCCTATATCTATCTATCTATCTATCTATCTATCTATCTATCTATCTACTTACCTATTATCTGTCACCTACCTATTATCTATCTATGTATCTATCATCTTCCTATGTATGTATTTATACATCAATCCATCCTATGTATCTATCTTCTATCTTCTATCTCTATCTACCTATCTATCTATCTACCTATCTATCTATCAATCACCTACCTATCTATACCTGCCTATCCATCTGTCATCACTTGCATCTGTCTATCATCTATTAATCTATATGTCATCTGTCATATCTATCTACCTACTAATGCTCCATCTACCTATCATCTCTTCCATACATCTATTATAACCTATCATCTGTCCCATTTCTCTATCATGTGTCACTATCACATCTACAGATCTTATCTACTGCTCTCTCTACCTATCTACACATGCACACTCACACACACACAGGTGTATGCTTTGTCATTCATCTGTACCAATCACACCTCGTTACCTAGCTAACTAACCATCGCGTGCCATCTATCCATTCGTTAATCCTTTCTTTGATCTATGCATGCATCCATCCAGTTGTGTATCTGTCCATCCATCTATCCATCCATTGATTTATAATTCTATCATTATCTGTTTACCTACCTATATCAATCCAGAGTCTACCTACATGTGCACACACACACAATCACACACACACATACACTCACTCACACGTATCTATATAGTCAAATAGCCCAGATAGGCTGATGGTATATTTTTCAAGTCACAAGGTCCAGCACTTAAACTGTGCAGTGAGCCATGTGGGTCTTAACCACCAGGCCACGGGCCAGCCCAGGCTCATTGTGCTTTGGTTTACAATGGAATTATGTCTTCCCTATTTAAAGTTGTATAAAGTATCTGTGACATCACCCCTAAGAAAGCTATTCAGAAGCCTTTCTCGCTGCTCTGCTCACACTGTCCAGGGCTTCCTGTCCGACCTCAGCCGTCCTTCCACATACCTATCAATGCTGTCGCGTAGCCTTGATCTTTCAGAAGCCTGGCAAAAGTGATCTCCCTGGTTGGAAGTCCCCCAGAAGATGCCGTGAAGAGGAAAACTCCCAGCCGGTTCTCAGCTGCCATTCCTGAAACAAGACAAACCAACTCTCAAGATCCAGAACAACCTTGGAGCTGAGAGGCAGCACGGGAAGGACAAGGACCACAGTGCTTGGGACAGGCAGCTACCTGAGCGGATGGGGTACCGGCCCGTCAAGAAGGCCGCCCTGCTTGGTGTACACAGGGGGGATGCCGCCAGGTGCTGCGTGAGTTTCACTCCCTCGCTGGCCAGCCGGTCAATACCGGGAGTCCTAGAACGAAAGCATCACGTCATTTGTGATGACCTCCGAGATGGAGCTGTCTCTTTGCTTTCTTATCAGGGAAACCCTCCCACTGACCAAGGCCAGCAGGGTGGTTGTAGGGGGGAGATAAGGGAGAAGTTGAGGAAGAAGTGACAAAGAAGTAGGACTCAAACTGGGAACACCACCAAGATCCAGGATTGACATCCTAGGGGATCCAGTGACGTGTTCAGTGAACTCGGGCTCCTGTGCCCACTAGCCCTGGCTGAGAACAAAGAAACTAAGTCTCAGTCATGGGGGGTGAGGAGAGAGGGTGAGGGATGGGGCAGGGGCAGGTTTCATCCTCCTCTAGTCAGGTCCACTCCTCCCCATTAACTCTGCAGCCCCAAAGGAGAAAGCTCCAGGGTCAGCTTGAGTGTTCTGGCCAACCACAGCCAAAGAAGACCCTGTGACTGCTATGAACAAGTTCCAACCAACAGATCAAGATGGTCCAGGGCCCAGGACACACACTACTGTGAAGAAATAACAGTGCCCCTCATTCATCCTTTGTTGTTGTTGTTGTTGTGTGTGTGTGTGTGTGTGTGTGTATATATATATATATATATCATGTGTGTGCATAAATAAAATAAAATGACCTCAAACTTTTTAGAAATAAAGCAAAAGACAAGGCAGAAGCAAACATGGTTGGTTAAAATTTTAAGAGAACAATGCATGCAGCTCTTCTCTCTATATACTTTTTAAAAAAAATCTAACCCATGTCATAGGTCAGTAACCATTTTAAAAATAAAAAGCAGCATTTGATGCAAAGATGCAGGTTGTCACTGAGAAATATTTGGTTACATCTTGAAGGCAACTTTTTCCTTAAGAGAATAATTGATTTAGATTTTGGTTGATGTGACAGGTAACAACGAAATACACTTTGTCATGTAGAAGAGAAGAAGAGGAGTCAGAGTAAGTGCTATGAAAATAAATCACTGTTCCATGGCACTGGGCCAAGGGTCCACCCCCAGCTCCAGACATTCATTATTCATAGATTCTACGAGAAAATTCTAGAAAAGCAAAATGAGCTCTTTCTCCATTCCCTACTTTAATTGAGTTTGTATTGATTGCTTTTGTGGTGAAGTTCTCTATGGAATTTGTTTTATGCCATTGTTTCCTCATTATTAGAAGGAGAAAATAAATGCTAGTATTCTACTATGCTCATCTCTTTTTTAAACTAAAAGGCTCCTAAAATATGTCTTATGTTAAGTCAATTGTAGACAGAGGGCTCATGAAGACAACTCTGTCCTCTGGGCAGATATTCAGCTCCAAGTGTGAGATGCCCAGAGTCTGGCTTCCCTTGTTTGTCCTACTGTTATGACCACCCCTGGCCCTTCCGAGTCATGCCAAAATACAATATGACACCTCTCCCCATGACTGTCTGCCCATACTATGATCTGAATAGCTGTGTCCCCTCATATTCACATGTTGAAATCTTCACCCCGAAGGTGATGGTATTAGGAGGTGGGACCTTCGGGACCTTATGACGTCATGAGGGTGGAGTCCTCCTGAACGGCATGAGTGCTCTCATGGAAGACGTCTCAGAGAGCCCCCTCATCCCTTCTTCCATGTGATGATACAGTGAGAAGTTCCATCCATGAGTCAGGAAGTGGGTCCCCACCAGACACTCAATCTGCCCTGCCTAGCTAGATCTTGGACTTCCAGCCTCCAGAACTGTGAGCAATGAGTGGCTGTTGATTAGCCACTTGGCTATCCTATTCTGTTACAGCAGCCAGAACAGATAGACTCTAACAGTCCATGCTGCTGAGGATGGCTAAGAGCCCCAGCATGAAGGGGCATCAGGTATGGTGGGAAGAGTGAGTGTTTGACATGCCAGGATGAGGCAGGGCAGGCTTAGAAGTAACAGAAAGAAACCCAGATGCCCCAAAGAGAAGAAAAAGTAGAACAAAAGGAGGAAAATGAGACATACAAAGCAGCATAGCCATGGTAAGAAGCAACAATGGGGGCTGGCAGATAACAAGGCAGTTAAGGGCGCTTGACTCCCACATGGTTGACTATGGTTCAAGTCCCGAACCTGGTGGCTTGCTTTGTCACTTTCTCTCTCTCTCTCTCTCTGTCCCTCTCTGGTCAAATTAAAATAAATAAAGTTAAATAAAATAATTCTTTAAAAAAAGTAAAAGAAAGAACGGTGATGGGTGCATTCCCGATGAGCTCCCTGTCTTTGCATTTTACTGCATACAGATAGGTAACTTCACACCCCTCTTCCTGTGTCACACACCTTGCTGTCTCTAGGTAAAGCCCAGCATGGGCGTGTGCTGTTCAGGGGGTTGAAAATGATTCCTTGTGACCCATGTTGGTTGGGCCCATGAGCCACCCCTGGGGATGGCTGTCTGCATGTATTTGGGAGCTGTATTACCCACCTGAGAGTCTTGTTGCCATAGCAGCCAGGGTCTCCGATGCCGAGGTCGTCAGCCATCAGCACAATGATATTGGGCCTCGTTGCCACCTGGCTCTGGGCTTCACACAGACAGAGCAGCAGAAGGAGAAGGAGCCTCATCTTCCTGCACAGGGCAAGGGGAAAAAAGGAACTGAGACACTGGCGTGTGCCAACTTCTTTCCTCTTTCTTTCAGACACTCCTTACACAAGTTCCCAAAGTCATTGTCTACCTCTGACAGTCTGCGCTCCAAAAATACTCCTGGGAGGCAGCAGGTTGTGTGGTGGTTAAGGCACTGGACTCCTACATGATGGACTGCAGTTCGAGTCCTGGACCTGGCGGCTTGCTTTCTCATTTTCCTTCCCTCTCTCTGTCTCTGTCTGGTGAGTGCAAGTAAAATAAAATAATAGTAATAATAACACATACACACATAAAATTAAATGAATAATCCTTTTTGTAAAAGAAATAAAAGACATTTGTCTCAGCAATTGCTGGGAGAGGAGCTTCATCGTCTTTCCTGTGTGTTTATTTCCAAAATACCCACTTCCTTCTCTGTGGTGAGCACAGCCTCTCCTGTCCACGCTAGACCCACACACGGAATGTGCTTAGAGAAATGAAAGCACAAACCCCTTCCTGGTGTGTCCCTAGGAGAGGAGGGCTCCTTCCTAAGCTAAAATCCTCCCTCAGCATACCAAGAAAACAGGTGTGTGCTAAGAGCAAAAGCTCTCATGTTTTTAAGTTGTTTTTCTCATTTTTTTCTCAGTGGCAAGAAGAGCAGGAGACAGAGAAAGAAGAGTGTAGAGAGTCAGCCCTCTTGGGGTTCTCCATGCTGTGGTCCTCCGAGCCTCCCCTAGCCCCTGGGGCCATGACAGTGGCCCAGCAGTCACGCAGCATCTGCAAGGCTGGCTCACACAGGCAAGTTCTAGAATCCTATCTAGAGACCTCCATCCAGACGCACCCCCCTATGATCCAGGACTGACTGAGACTGGGCGTGGATCACCGTGCAAAGACCCTTCCAGCTTCCCTGACATACTTTCCTTTAATGAATCAGTCCATTTTCTGCTGGGACACGGGGCGCTGTCCAGCTCTGCAGAGTTGGAACGGGTATCTGGGGGTGCAACTTCTCCCACAAAGACAAGCACAGGATCTCTCATTTTGCAGCCTCACCCGACAGATCACTTTCCATTCCCTAGGCTTTCCTGAGGAGTCCGCCATGCCATCTCTTCTTCCTGGTTCCCCCCTCAACGGAGAGGCTGGTGTCTCCTTACTCCAGCGTGAGTCACAGGCTTGCGCTCTTCTGTCCTTCTCTCCCTGTTCGTTTTGTAGAGCTCAGCGTGTGTGTTCAGCCTTGTGAGCCACACAAGCAGTTTGCTTTCCTTCCAATGAGACTCCCTCTTTTTCTGGGGGGGACACTGGTTTCCAAGGTCCCCTTGTCATCTGACTCTCTTCTCTCTTCAACTTAGGTTTTGCCGCCCTAACTTCTCGCCCTGCCACGAGTTGTCTGTTGAGACTTGGAGCTGATGTGGGTAGTGACAATTAGTGGTAAATGTCACTTACTAGGTTGCCCAGCCAGGCAGAGGGCTGGCTCGGTTCCCTGGCAGGTGGCAGAGAGGTGTGCAGCGTGAGACATTGCAGCCTTGAGCTCTGTTTGTTCTTAATGTGCTGCTGCTGCTGCTTTTTCCAGTTTCTTCCTTCCTTCCTTCTTTTTCTTTCTTTCTTTCTTTCTTTCTTTCTTTCTTTCTTTCTTTCTCTTTCTTTCTTTCTTTCTTTCTTTCTTTCTTTCTTTCTTTCTCTCTCTCTCTCTCTTTCTTTTCTTTCTTTCTTTCTTTCTTTCTCTTTCTTTTCTTTCTCTTTCTCTCTCTCTCCTTCTTTCTTTTCTTTCTCTTTCTTTCTTTCTTTTTGTCTTTCTTTCTTTCTTGCTTTCTTTCTTTCTCTCTCTCTCTCTCTTTCTGTCTTTCTTTCTTTCTTTCTTTCTTTCTTTCTTTCTCTTTCTTTTCTCTCTCTCTCCTTCTTTCTTTTCTCTCTCTCTCCTTCTTTCTTTTCTTTCTCTTTCTCTTTCTTTCTTTCTTTCTTTCTTTCTTTCTTTCTTTCTTTCTTTCTTCTATGAGTAGGAGAGACAGACAGAGAGAGAGAGACTCAACAGCCCCAGACCACACATGTACTCTGAATGCTCAGAAAGGGTCTCCCGGACATGAACCCACATGCTTCTCATGTGGCCCAGCCTCCAGGAGCACCGTATACTGCACACCCCTCTGCAACCTCACGTCGCTCACTCTGTGAACGGGACAAACAAGGTTGACTTGCTTCTTCCTTGAAGTCTCTTCGCTTTAATGAAACCAAGAATCCAGAGAAGTATTCCATGGTCATGCCCTCTTCTAACAGTAGACAAAACTGTTTACATTTGGGACCAGCAGTTGGCATAATGGCTATGTGGCTGGACTCCCACGTAGTCGACCGAGGTTCAAGTCCTGGACCTGGTGGCTTAAACTCACACCAGGTGCATGTGTGTGCGTGCCCAAGATCCCGAGAAGAGAATGGAGGAGAAGGGATTGCGGCTTGGCCATCCCCCCTGGGGGTGATTTCTCACTTTCTATCTCTCTGTCTCTCTCTTTCTGGTAAGTACATGTGCCCTATAACAAAAACCTCTCCAAAAATAAAACATCATTTGCTGTGTCCAGATGATTCAGCTGAGTGATATCACTACGATACGTGACATAATTGTGTTTTATTTACACCGCACCAGCTTTACTTCCCATGAATTAGACACAAAGCCCAGGATGAAACGGTGTAGCCACCGACACAAGCTTGTCATGGTGTCTCATTTAAAACGGGCTAGAAACAAAAGCAACCCTTATCGTATCACCAAGTTCTTATTTTGCAGCTAAAGATCTACCATGGCTTGAGGCAGGGTTTCCGAGACAGAAGGTGGAACTGATGGAGCATCTCCTTCCTGGGTGGAAGTGATCAGCCCCTTGAACATCTCTGACATAGAGCTCCTTGCTGTCTTCCTCGAGGAATGCAGACACTGAGCCAGAAGCATCTGGAGAGAACTTAAAGTCTTGCCGAACTCTTAACTTCTTCATCAGAAACTTGATAGCGAAGGCTGAGCAATGATTCGCCTTCTCATTTTTTTTTAACTGCCAGAGAGCATGTACAGTTGCTAGAGAGAGGCAAGGGAAAGAGAGAGAGAGAGAGAGAGAGAGAGAGAACCCCCTCAATGGATGGGATGTGGTCACTCCACTGTCCCTTCTCCATCTCTGCATCCTGTCAAGATTTGGGCACCCATGCACCCATACCTATTGTGGTTGTTTTTTTCCTTTCCATTCCTTTATTTTTTTTCCTCACGTCTCATTGATTCACAAAATATCTTAATTAATCTAACTGCTTTCAATAGCAAGTGGAGCTGATAATCTGTGAACACATGTGGACTATGGGCATGAAACTCTGTGGATAGAATAAACATACTAGAAAGAAGCACCTAGCTGAAGCTATATAGTTTACTGTGGTCATGACATAGGTATTTTTTAAATCTATTTTTTAATGTCAAGAAAGGCAGTTTTAGCTTTAGTAAATCAAAATCAATCAATGTTAAGAAAACTTTCCTTAAAACTGAAAGCCAGGAAACAGGTTAGGATTCTGTTCAAATAGTAGGTACATGGGCCTGTCCACAACTCCAGAGAGGACAGAACTCTTTAACTCTGGAAATCAAAGCTTAGAAGGTCAGTAACGGTTTAGTCAAGTCATACAATTCTATTTCACCAGCTCAGTCTCATGTACTTAATTTATCTTCCGCTGTGGCCCAAGGTTTCCATTTAAATTCTGGAAGGTAACATTCAACTCTGGACTTGTTCCTACCATAAGCTGACCATTTCCTTAGATGTTTTTGCACTCCTATTTCTGTGTGTCTGACTTTCGTTTTCCTGCTACAGCACTCCCTTCAGCACTTCTTGGAGAGCTGGTCTGGAGTTGGTAAATTCTTTCAGGTTTTGTTTATCTGAGAATGTTCTTGTCTTCTCTTCCCATATGAAGGATGATCTTGCTGGGTAGTGTATTCCTGGTTGAAATTCTTTTTCACTCAACACTTTGAGACTAGTTTCCCATTCTTTCCTTGCTCACATTGTTTCCGAGGAGAGGTCCGCTGTTCCACCTGGGCTGAGATTCAAACTGCATCTGGCCATGTGGGACCCAGCTCCCTTGACCGCTAAGCTATGGGGCCAGACTCAGTTTGAAATTTTCAGGGTTTTTTTTTTTTTTTTGAGAGAGATTTTGGCTATAGCGTGCGTGTGCTCACTGGAGAGACATAAAAAGACAGAGAGACAGAAAGAGAGAAATCACTCCCTGGGGGAAATGTCCACCCCCGCAATCCCTTCTCCCATTCTCATCTCGGGATCTTAGGCATGCACGCACGCACACACACCCATTGTGAGTTTCAAGCTGCTGGTCATGGACTCGAACTGCAGTTGACCACATCAGAGTCCAGCACCTTAACCACGATGCTACTTGTTGGCATTATTTTGTAATTTTTTTTTAAAAAAGTTAATTTCATGAGAGATGGGGCTGTGGGGGGTGACAGAGAGAAAAAGACATGCCTAACAGGGTCTTGATGCTACAAACTACCCCAAGCCTCAGCCAGCTCTACATGGGCGTGTACACACCCACCTGGCTTGTGCAGAGAGGTCCCGGGCTGTGAACCCAGGACCTTTCCACGTCAGTCAGTCGTGCTACCCCTGTGTTGCCATCTGGCCCCAGCAGAAGAGATCTTCAAAGACTCCAGGGAGTATTGGGGTCCCTAAGTGAATTTAATGGCTTGCAAATCCATAACTAATACTAGTACCGTGTGAAAGGGTGGACTTACTACCCTTCTGTCCCTGTCAGAATGCTGCACATGTCATTCACCCCAGAGAAGGTGGGTTCTAAGCCTGCAGTGCCATGACTCTAATTCATGGCTATTTCATGTTTCACTGAATAGATGCAATAAGTGAATACGTGTTCATACTTTATCTTAAAATGACAGCTCGTTCAGACCAGCAGATGGCATAATGATTCCACTGCTGGACTTCTGTAGTTGACCACAGTTCAAGTCCCAGACCCAGTGGCTTAAAACTCACATACATGTACAGATGTGCCCAAGATCCCAAGAGAAGAATGGAGGAGAAGGGACTGTGGCATGGCCACCCCCTGGGGGGGTGATTTCTCACTTTCTGTCTCTCTGTCTCTCTGGTGAGCGCACATGCGCCCTGTAGCAAAAATCTCTCTCTCTAAAAAAAAAAAAAAAAAAAAAAAAAAAAACCAGCTCTTCGAGCAAAAAGA
>NW_006159697.1:2983601-2989605 GCF_000334495.1 Tupaia belangeri chinensis
AAAGAGAGGAGAGAGAGAGAGAGAGAGAGAGAGAGAGAGAGAACCCCCTCAATGGATGGGATGTGGTCACTCCACTGTCCCTTCTCCATCTCTGCATCCTGTCAAGATTTGGGCACCCATGCACCCATACCTATTGTGGTTGTTTTTTTCCTTTCCATTCCTTTATTTTTTTCCTCACGTCTCATTGATTCACAAAATATCTTAATTAATCTAACTGCTTTCAATAGCAAGTGGAGCTGATAATCTGTGAACACATGTGGACTATGGGCATGAAACTCTGTGGATAGAATAAACATACTAGAAAGAAGCACCTAGCTGAAGCTATATAGTTTACTGTGGTCATGACATAGGTATTTTTTAAATCTATTTTTTAATGTCAAGAAAGGCAGTTTTAGCTTTAGTAAATCAAAATCAATCAATGTTAAGAAAACTTTCCTTAAAACTGAAAGCCAGGAAACAGGTTAGGATTCTGTTCAAATAGTAGGTACATGGGCCTGTCCACAACTCCAGAGAGGACAGAACTCTTTAACTCTGGAAATCAAAGCTTAGAAGGTCAGTAACGGTTTAGTCAAGTCATACAATTCTATTTCACCAGCTCAGTCTCATGTACTTAATTTATCTTCCGCTGTGGCCCAAGGTTTCCATTTAAATTCTGGAAGGTAACATTCAACTCTGGACTTGTTCCTACCATAAGCTGACCATTTCCTTAGATGTTTTTGCACTCCTATTTCTGTGTGTCTGACTTTCGTTTTCCTGCTACAGCACTCCCTTCAGCACTTCTTGGAGAGCTGGTCTGGAGTTGGTAAATTCTTTCAGGTTTTGTTTATCTGAGAATGTTCTTGTCTTCTCTTCCCATATGAAGGATGATCTTGCTGGGTAGTGTATTCCTGGTTGAAATTCTTTTTCACTCAACACTTTGAGACTAGTTTCCCATTCTTTCCTTGCTCACATTGTTTCCGAGGAGAGGTCCGCTGTTCCACCTGGGCTGAGATTCAAACTGCATCTGGCCATGTGGGACCCAGCTCCCTTGACCGCTAAGCTATGGGGCCAGACTCAGTTTGAAATTTTCAGGGTTTTTTTTTTTTTTTTTTGAGAGAGATTTTGGCTATAGCGTGCGTGTGCTCACTGGAGAGACATAAAAAGACAGAGAGACAGAAAGAGAGAAATCACTCCCTGGGGGAAATGTCCACCCCCGCAATCCCTTCTCCCATTCTCATCTCGGGATCTTAGGCATGCACGCACGCACACACACCCATTGTGAGTTTCAAGCTGCTGGTCATGGACTCGAACTGCAGTTGACCACATCAGAGTCCAGCACCTTAACCACGATGCTACTTGTTGGCATTATTTTGTAATTTTTTTTTAAAAAAGTTAATTTCATGAGAGATGGGGCTGTGGGGGGTGACAGAGAGAAAAAGACATGCCTAACAGGGTCTTGATGCTACAAACTACCCCAAGCCTCAGCCAGCTCTACATGGGCGTGTACACACCCACCTGGCTTGTGCAGAGAGGTCCCGGGCTGTGAACCCAGGACCTTTCCACGTCAGTCAGTCGTGCTACCCCTGTGTTGCCATCTGGCCCCAGCAGAAGAGATCTTCAAAGACTCCAGGGAGTATTGGGGTCCCTAAGTGAATTTAATGGCTTGCAAATCCATAACTAATACTAGTACCGTGTGAAAGGGTGGACTTACTACCCTTCTGTCCCTGTCAGAATGCTGCACATGTCATTCACCCCAGAGAAGGTGGGTTCTAAGCCTGCAGTGCCATGACTCTAATTCATGGCTATTTCATGTTTCACTGAATAGATGCAATAAGTGAATACGTGTTCATACTTTATCTTAAAATGACAGCTCGTTCAGACCAGCAGATGGCATAATGATTCCACTGCTGGACTTCTGTAGTTGACCACAGTTCAAGTCCCAGACCCAGTGGCTTAAAACTCACATACATGCACAGATGTGCCCAAGATCCCAAGAGAAGAATGGAGGAGAAGGGACTGTGGCATGGCCACCCCCTGGGGGGTGATTTCTCGCTTTCTGTCTCTCTGTCTCTCGGTGGAGCGCACATGCGCCCTGTAGCAAAAATCTCTCTCTCTAAAAAAAAAAAAAAAAATGACAGACAGCTCTTCGAGCAAATAGGATATAAAAAGTACTAAGAGTGCTTTATATCTTCACCAAGTCCCCCGCACAGAAAGATAATGTTGGAAATCACTTTTATCATGAGTTACGCTGGACTGAGTGATCTCAGATCTTGTGACAGGCTTTGTCAGCCCTGACACTGTTGGTGTGTTGCATGAGCTCAGCCTGGCGTGCTGGGGCCTTCCTGAACACTGAGGGTGCTTGGCAGTACCTGTGGCTGCCACCCACGGGGTCTTCACTGCATGCTCCTCCAGCCCCAGGTCCCAGCCCTCTTCCCCAGCTGGGGAACCCAGACTGCCTTCCATGGGTGACTGCCTGATGTCATCTGGGAGACCATGGTGCTGCAGCTGGAGACCACCGAGTTAGTGCTATTGTGTGTCACCTCCCTATCACCTCTGACATTGCCACCTCCTCTACGTAACACAAGTATCATGCACTTCCTCTGTCCCAGGTAGAGGCAGCCTGGTGTCTACTGAAGGGCTCAGATCCTTCCATGCACCCACAAATATCTACCAACAGAGAGGGCTTCCCGTGGAGCAGACGACAAGCTCCCGGAGCTCATGAGCCCCTGCAATTCCCGCGTACACAGGCGACACCTGCAAACAGGCTCTTCAGAGAAAAGAGCAAGCTTCAAACATCCCTTCCCCTCCTGCCTGACCTGACGCTTACCCCTGCCTCTCGTCCCCATAGCAAGTCCTGCCCCGCCTAGCCTTTTATCGGGACTTATCCTCTCCAAAACCAGCCTCTTGTCACGGGTCTGTCTAAACTCACATCAAAGAACCCACGCTCTTGTACACTGGCGATCCGCAGGGCGACCATCTCTCTCTTGACCTACTTGTAATCTCCCTCTCATCTCCCTCTCTTTGAAGGTCTTCTCTTCTCAGAAAAGGCAGCTTCAGCTCCCCACTCTTCCTTTCCTTTACAGATAACCAAGCCAAAAAATAAAAAAAGATGGTGTGTTCTTCACCAAGGTCATAGCTAGACGTTCATTGCTACCTCTCCTTCATTCTCTCTTTGGTAACCCTCTACTTATTTATTTATTTTGGCTTTTGCCATAGGGCACACACACTCACTGAAGAGAGAAGGAGAGACAGAGAGAAGGAAAGTGAGAAATCATCCTCTCTCCCCGCCTGGCAGGGAGAGTTATGCCACAATCCTGTCTCCATTCTTCCTCTGGGATTTTGGGCATGCATGCACATGTGCCCGGTATGAGTTTGAAGCTGCCAGGTTTGGGACTTGAACCACAGTTGACCATGTGGGAATCCACTGCCTTATCCACCACGCCACCTGCTGGCCCCATGATGACTATTATTTTACGAGAGAAAGCGAGCATATAACCATGACGGGGTCTTGAAGCTGTGATCCTCCCCAGTCCCTGCCAGCCCAGATCATGAGCACAGGTGGATCCACTGTGCCCAGGGAGGTCCAAGGACATGAGCCATCAAATCCTCCTGTGTGGGTCTGCCTCACAGAGCATTGCCAGTTACCACGGCACCACCCTCTGGTCTCATCCCTTCAATGGCTTTTCCTCTCTGTCAAGAATGAGTGAAATACAAGGAGAAGGAAGCACCAGGGTCTAGAGCCAGCAGGTGGCACGGTGGTTATGGCCCTGGTTTGCCACATGGCCAATGTTGTGGTTCAAGTCCCACATGCAACGGCTTGGGAAAGAAAAAAAAAATCACGACAAATAAATAAATGTTTAAAAAAATGAAATCAATAAAAAGAAGCAGGGTCTAGTCCCATCTCAGGTTCCCAGCGTGGTCATGAAACATGATCTCCCATGAACCCCTTGCTCCGCAGCACACCAAGACACTCTGTCAACCGTAGAGTAGTTGCCGGGGTCATCGACACAAAGTTTTCCAAATGGACATGGTGAGGGACAAAGGTTGCTTGTGAGGAGCGCTCTAATCCTGCCAACGGAAACCAGTTCACCAACGGCTCAACCAGACACACTTCAATTGAACACGATCAGGGCAAAACCCGGCAAGAAGGTATCACATCAGTTACTCGGTAAGCCTTCAATGGCCGGAGGGAACATCTCTGAGCACAGAAACCACTAAATGAGCCCCAGGGGAGTCCAGCGCCTTAACCACGACACCGCCCGCTGGCCCCTGTGACACGATCTTTATTGAAATTGAACTCGGGGCTATGCGAGTCCTATGTGTTAATGTCTATATTAATTTTTGAAGAACAGAAGGGTTTTGGTCAGCTCAGTGTGGCGGGAGAGGGGTCTTCACAAGGTTTACAGAAAAGATACATTGGCAGGTCAGCAGGTAAGCCCTATGTAAAGGGGGGTCCCATCCCGCATGGCCAGCTCTGGTCTCGGTACCCACCACAGACTACGGTGGCTTGAAAAACGTGCTGACTGGGCACTGTGTGTGCATGCCCTAGGTCTTGACCGGATGGAGAAATGGATGAGAAAGGACTGCAGTGTGATCACACCCCATTGTGGGTGCTCTTTCTTTCTCTGATGAGCACACGAAAGAAAAAGGAATATTTTGAAAAAACGATACTATTTCTTTTTTTTTTTTCTTTTTTTCCTTTTTTTGGTAACAAAATAATCTAGTACTTTAATTCTATTTTCCCAAAATCTTTTTTTTTTCTTTTTTTGGAGAGGTTTTGGCTATAGGGCGCGTGCGCTCGCCAGATAGACAGAGACAGAGAGATAGAAAGCGAGAAATCACCCCCCAGGGGGGATGGCCACGCCACAATCCCTTCTCCTCCATTCTCCTCTCGTGATTTTGGGCATGCACGCACACACATCCAACGTGAGTTTAAGCCGCCGGGTCCAGACTCGAACTGCGGTCGACTACATGGGAGTTCAGCGACATAGCCATCATGCTAATTGCTGGTCCCCCAAAATCTTTTTGTACATCATTAATTGTACCTCCAAAATGGACCTGCTTTTCCAAAATCTTTTTGAAGCTCTTTATATTTCATTAATTACACCGCCAAAATGGGCCTGGGCTAGCATGAGAAATGCCACTTAGCTCAATTAAGAATGTGTGAGACTTTCAGTTTACGAGCCAGCTAGAATCCTGCTGCAGATAAACAACTGCTAGGAAGTAAGCAGACCTTCTTCTCCCACAAGTATCGCTGAGAACAGGTGTTTACAAAGATGTTCCAAACTCCTAATTCAGAGTTAGTGGATATAAAAATACTTAAAAATTAAATAAAAGTGTTCCATCCAGGATATTAAAAGCACAGTGCATTAGCTTCTAGAGACCTGCATAATTTCCCCTTTAAAAATTACATTATTTTTCTGAACAACCTTAATTTGGCAAAGGAGCAAGAAAAAAAAACTTTTTAAAGAAAGTCTCTGTTCCTGAAACAATTATTATAAAGGAGAGAGACAAAAGAACATTTTCATAACTAAAGATGTAATTAGATTAAATTTGTTCATTAAAAGAAAATTAACATTGTGCTTACATAACGGAAACTTCACCGCGGCGAAGAAAATGTACCCAATCTATTTGCTCGATGGGGAAAAGGCTTATTAAAAATAGAGGAAAACCTCCATGACTAATCATACTTTTAAGGAGAAATGCAGGTTTTTTCCAACCTAAGCTAAGCATAAGAAGAGAAATTTGGTACACAAAAGTACTACTATCTAATACATGTCCTCTTTGTAAATCAGTAAAAAAAAAAAAAAAAAAAATGGTCTCACTGGACCACAGTAAAAACTCAGTCGATGTGATTTTCAAGACACCGGATCCAGGACTCGAACTGTGGTCAGCCATGTGGGCATCCAGCAACATCACCCCTATGCCATCTGCTGGCCCAATCACTAGTGGTTTTTAAGAACTAAGCATTCACAGTGCAGCCACAGTGGCACAGCAGCAGCGCCATCCTTGCAATGCTGGAAGA
>NW_006159697.1:2989973-3001710 GCF_000334495.1 Tupaia belangeri chinensis
TTATTGGACAGTTTCAAATGTATTCCAAATTCTTCAGTGCTAGTATGTGCTTGGAAACTTTCTTTAACAGTACAAATATTCGTAATGTTTGCTTTTTTTTTATTCCCAGCTTGCAATCCAGCATCTCATCAGGCAGCAAAATAAAATGAGCTATTCTTTCAAAAAAAGAAAAAAAAAATGACTATGGAGCAAGGCTGGTACAGTAAATAGAGCAGGGAAATGGCTAGTTTTTCCTTTCTTGTTGTGGAAGTGATTTTTTTTTTTTTTAGATGTTTCTAACTTAGCCACAAGTAAAAGAAAAATGACCATAAAGACAATAACTATCAGTTAAAATAATGAAAAGACACAAGTCGGGACCAGCAGTTGCTGTAATGGCTATGTCTCTGGACTCCCACATAGTCGACTGTGATTCAAGTGCTAGACCCGGTGGCTTAAACTCACGCCGGGCGCGTGTGCGTGCGTGCCCAAGATCCCGAGAGGAGAGTGGAGGAGAAGGGATCGCGATGTGGCATTCCCTGGGGGGGGGTGATTTCTCCCTTTCTGTCTCTCTGTCTCTGGCGAGTGCATGCGCCCTGTAGCAAAATCCTCTCCAAATAAAAAAAGAGAAAGAAAATGAAAGAAACGAGTCAATTAAAAAATTACCAGAACAGGAAAAGAATACGGATAAGCAAGCCACAGATCAAGGAAAACTCTCTGTAAGCCAATGATCTTTCCAGGGATTCACATTCAGAATACATAAAGAACAAATCGATGATTTTAAACAACTGAAAAACCATAAGCTGAGGAAGAGAGTTGGCCCTAGCCATTATGTAGAAGCTACGCAGAGGGGATGAGGTCTATAGGTGACAGGGACGTTAAGGCAGCTCAGTCCCACCTGGCCGACTACACGGCTCGAGAGCCGGATCACCCCATTGGCAATCGCGCTGGGCACTTTCATGTGATGGCCCAAAATCAGAGAAGAGGGGGATGGCCGTGCGGCCATCCTTGCTGGGGGGTGATTTCTCATCTTCCCCCTCTCTCTCTGTCTCCGGTGAGGCACACATGGCCTATAGCAAAATGAAAGCAAACAAAGAAACAAACAGAATAACCCAACTGGAAGCTCCGCCAATGTCCAAGAGCAGGGACAGGGGTAAAGAAGCTACTGAGCATCACTCCAGCGTACCTACATAGCCACGCAAATAAACGAACTGCTGATACGTATAACTACACAGGAGAATCGTCAATGCGTCCTGCGGAGCACAAGAGCACAATACCAAAAACCCAACCTGCCCGAGACCGCCCCGACGGTCTAACGAGAGGAAAAGTGATCCATGCAGATGGAAATGTCAACAGCGGTTGTGTTGGGCTGGGGTATTGGGCACAAAGGGTCACAGGAACATTCTAGAGTACGCAGCAGAAGGTTCTTTATTCTCCTTTGCAGATGTAATTATCTGTGTGTGTGCAATGATCAAAACTCAACACACAGACATTTGTTACCTGCACATGTTACAACAGGCAAATTGTATCTTGTAGAAAATACACCACACACACACACACACACACACACACACAGAGAGAGAGAGAGAGAGAGAGAGAGGCAGAGAGAGAGAGAACACAATTGACTCCCTAATCTATAAAATGACCAAAGGAGCCATATGTTCCAAGATTCTGCTCTAAATTTCATACTCTGGGATGCTGTTATGACTTCATGGTGACAGTTTATTTCCTTAAAAAGCTAATGTAGGGACCAGCAGATGGCATAATGGCTATGTCACTGGACTCCCATGTAGTTGACCGCAGTTCGAGTCCTGGACCCGGTGGCTTAAACTCATGCTGGGCACATGTGCGTGTGTGCCCAAGATCCCGAGAAGAGAATGGAGGAGAAGGGATTGTGGTGTAGCCATTTCCCCTGGGGGGTGATTTCTCGCTTTCTGTCTGTCTCTCTCTGTCTTTCTGGTGAGCGCACATGCCCTATAGCAAAAACTTCTCAAAAAAAAAAAAATACCCTAATGTATGTGAAAGAAAAAGCACTTCAGAAATATGCAGAAAGATGTGACCACAGAATACCTGAGACTCCTGCCAGGCCTGCTTGCGAGGTTAGCTCTTCTGAGCTGGTATGCAGGAATGAGAATTCAGACACATTTGCACCATGTCCAGAAATGGTAAAAAGGGCTCACTCTTGTCTGAAATTCTGAAATGCTTGTATAAACCACGCAGAACACCTGCTTTCCTTCTGTGAGTCTCCAATTTTGCTAGCATGAGGTGTGTGTGTGTGTGGGGGGGTGCTTGCAGGGCCAGCCCCAATAAAAGCCCTGGGCATGTCGTCTCTAACGAGCTCTTCCTCCGGTAGACAACACTCCACACGCGCTGACAACTGGCTGCTGGAGGCATTCTGAGTGTTTTGTGTGACTCTCTCCCTGGGAGAGACACCTGGAAACGTGTGCTTGGATTCCCAGCCCCCCAGACTTTACTCCCCCCCTTTGTTCATTTTGCTTCATTTCCTTTTTACTACAAGAAATCTAGCTTCATATCCTTTTCACTGCCAGAAATCTTAGCCCTGAGATCTACTGCATACTGAGCTTATGAGTCTTCCTGGGGAATGATCAAACCTAGGGCAGCCTGGGCACCGCGAATGCAAGAACCAAGCAACGTCACCAGGTCTGGCTTTGGCCCCTCACAGCATCCTCCTTTGGGTCTATTCTGTTATGACCTACATGTGGTGCAATGAGCCAAAATGCTCAGACTGACTCGGAGTAGAGGGTCTAAACGCAGGGATGGTCAACACCTCAGTTATCAGGATATATAACAGTTATAGACTGAACCTCCTGTTCTTGTGCTGCTGGCTTTCCAGTAGGTGCCAGCCGTTCCTACACCCTCAGCCAAGAGGCCTTTGAAGGGCATATATATAATGCCCACCTGGAGCTCTGCACACAGCAAATGGCAGGTGGAGAAAGAAAGCAGCCAAGGAAGCCAGGATGGCCAAACTAAAGTCGGGGAGCAACAGAGACGGTCTATAACATCAACGTTCAACGGGGAAGGCTCTTAGAACTGTTAGAACCAGAAAGATGACTGGACGCCCTCGTGTTCCAGGCTGCCTTTGTACACCAGATTCAAGCTGCCATAGCCACATCCCACAGATGGGGTGGTTTATAAGCAACACGAGTACATGGCTCACAGTTCTGGAGGCTGGAAGTCCAAGATCCAGGTCAGGCACATTGAGTGTCTGGTGGGGACTCACTTCCTCGTTCATGGATGACACTGGATCACTCTGTCCTCATGTGGTGAGAGAGGAGAGGGAGCTCTCTGGGGTCTCTTTTATAAGGACACTAATCTTGGGACCAACAGGTGGCATAATGGTTACATCGCTGGACTCCTATGTAGTCGACCCGGACCTTGCGGCTGAAAACTCATGCTGTGTATGTGTGTGTGCATGCCCAAGATGATCCCAGTAAGAGAATGGAGGAGAAGGGAGTGTGGCATGGCCATCCCCCCCTTTTGTCTCTCTATCTCTCTTTGTGTCTCTGGCGAGCATATGTGCCCTATAGCAAAAAAAAATCTCTTAAAAATTATAGATATATAAGAGAGTAATCTCACTCATGAAGCTCCACTCTCCTGACCTAAGAGCTCCCAAAGTTCTGAAGCCCTCACGCCATCACCTTCCAGGTTATGGAATCAACGTATCAATTCTGGGGGTGGAGGGGACCCGAGCTCCGCCAGTACACAGGTGAAGGGGCAGAAGTCTGAAATGAAGTACTTGTCTCTACTGACTCTCATCAAACCAAGAAGAGAAGAGACGGACCCTCCTCCCGGGCTTGGTGCCGCTGGCCGAAGGATCCTTCAGCGCTCTGCCACCTGTGGGATTTTTATTCCCGCAAAAAAAAAGTGCGGTGTGAAATCACGCCTGGGAAACCTGGTTTTTCATCTAAGACCTGCGGAGAGCCTATCATAAAGTCAGGTGGCCCTCCGTTCAAATCCTGGCTTTGTTCCTGCGAGCTTCTCAGGGCCTCACTGTCTCCGTTTTTAAACGAGCGGAGGTGCCTGGCCCACCGAGTCTGCCAGGCAGCCCCTACTGAATAGCCCTCTCCCTGCCCCTCTGCGCTGCACCGACTCTCCAAAGTCCCTCTCGGATCACAGAGATCTGAGGCATCTCAGAGGATTTCCAGGGCCGGGAGAGATGCCTATCTCCTTAGGCTGGCTCCTGCTGGCTTTCATCAGTTTAAAAAAATGATTCGCTCTTGGCTTTCCTTCAAAAGTCATAGGAAAGAAATACCCATAATGCACACTATCATACACAAAAGATAGAAATTCTCATCAAGCCATTAAATATCATGGCACGGGCACGGCTTTTATCTCAAACTCTCTCCAGGAGTATAGTTCAACACCTCAGAAAATCGTTCTAAATTTCTATTAAATTCAAGAAAAGGGAATATTATTCATAGAATTTTGAAGAGAATCGTGGTGACGGGCTTTCCTTTTGCTTACAAAGAATATATTTACTATTCGGTGAGGCTTATAGTTAAAAAGTCAAGACTCTGAAAACACCTTTCCCTTGATGACACTTAAACTATGAATACAAAGTTCCTACTACCAAGTGCTTCATTAACTCTCTCCTTCCCTCTCTTCAATTTGCCAGCGGGTAGGTACACTTACTGGAGAGACAAACATAGCAAAAAGAAGGCAAGGGACCAGCAGTTAGCATAATGGCTATGTTGCTGGACTCCCACATAGTCGACCGCAGTTCGAGTCCCAGACCCGGTGGCTTAAACTCACGTCAGGCGTGTGTGCGTGTATGCCCAAGATCCCGAGAGGAGAATGGAGGAGAAGGGATTGCAGTGTGGCCATCCCCCCTGGGGGGTGATTTCTCACTTTCTGTCTCTCTGTCTCTCTCTGTCTGTCTGGGGAGTGCACGCGCCCTATAGCAAAAACCTCTCTCAAAAAAAAAAAAAAAGGCAAGAAACCATGCCCCATGGGGTGTGGTCACACCGTCATCTCTTCTCCATTTCTCTGTTGGGATTTTAAGCATACATGCACATGCGTTTGTCATGTTTTTCAAGCTACAGGGGCTGGGATTTGAACCACAGTCAGGCATGTGGGACCCAACTCTTCTAACCACTAGGCCATAGAGTCAGCCCCATAAACTCTTTGAGTTGTTTTTCACTAAAGTAAAAAAGAAATGGATTGTCCATTAGAAATCTGAATGTTTAATGAAATATTACTAAATATAACTTTAGTGTGGTGGACCTGTTGGGATGAACGTCTTTCCTGATTTTTTAGGATTGTTCTGGTTTTCGCACCCAAAGCTGCATGTACTAGGAATTCCCTCCATCCTGGGCTAACCAGAGCAGTCACTCAGCCTTGTAGGATGGGTGAAAGTAAACTTCTGAGACCAGCACATGGCGTAATAGCTATGTCGCTGGACTCCCATATAGTTGATCACAGTTCGAATCCTGGACCCAGTGGCGTAAACTCACACTGGGCACGTGTGTGTGCATGCCCAAGATCCTGAGAGGAGAAGGGATGGTGGCATGGTCATTTTCCCGGGGGTGGGGTGGTGATTTCTCACTTTCTGTCTCTCTGTCTCTCATTGTCTTTCTGGAAAGCACATGTGCCCTATAGCGAAAACCTCTCAAAAAAAAAAAAAGTAAACTTCTTCTAAAAATATTTTTTTAAAGAATGACAGTCACTGTGGCCAGCAGGTGGCATGATAGTTAAGAGTGCTGGACTCCCACATGGCCGACTGGTTTGAGTCCCAGACCTGACGGCTTGCTTTTCACTTTCCCTGTCTGTCTCTCTCTTTCACTCTTGTTCTGACTCTCTCTGGTCAAATTAAAATGAGTACATAAATAAGTAAGCTAAAGAAAAATAATAATTGGGAACCTGCAGTTAGCGTAATGGCTATGTCGCTGGACTCCCACGGAGTCGACAGCGGTTCATGTCCCAGACCCAGTGGCTTAAACTCATGTCGGGCGTGTGTGCATGCGTGCCCAAGATCCCGAGAGGAGAACGGAGGAGAAGGGATTGCGGCGTGACCATCCCCCCCAGGGGGTGATTTCTCGCTTTCTGTCTCTCTGTCTGCCTGGTGAGCGCACGCGCCCGATAGCAAAAACCTCTGCAAAAAAAAAAGAAAGAAAAATAATTGTTTAAAACAAATATTTTTTAAAAAGAAAAAAAAACGGCAGTCACTGTTTTTAAACATGTTCATGACCTTCCAGGAGCAGTTATCCTGTAGATAAGGAGCAGCTACCAACTTTGTCCATCAACTCCCAGGAAGAATAGGTAGCGACTCCAAACCGCTTTTAGCTGAAAAAGAGTTTTGCTATATACATGCATGAGTCGATCCAATCCCTGGAATCAAAAGTGCAAACAGACAGAAAGAAAGGCAGGAGGGGAGATGGATTACTGGGAAACCCACCCTTCAGGGTAGTGGTCTCTGTAGAGCTGGACAACGTCGTGGTAATCTAGGTAATACAAGAACATTAATGGCGGTCATTGTCTTCAGGTGAACTATCATGGCAGCCTTGCGATGTGCTGTTTGTAGCTGGGGCGGGGGGCATCTTTCCCCACGCAGAACTCTGGTTTTTGTACGGGGTCCCACTGTGAATGTCTCCGTTAAAAAACGTCTTTTACAAAGCAGAGATGCCCTTGGCAAGGGTTTTCATGTGTTGAGTCTGCTTGAGCTTCAAGCTTATTCTTATTCTCGTGGACAGACCATTAGGACAACAGTCAACCAAGAAGAGCCAAGTTCTAACCTCAACAGGATTACACTTGACCATGGGACAGGGTTCCCCATCATGAGTCAGTCAATGGCGGTTACAATGGGACCTGTCTTAGTCCAGTCAAGCGACTAGGGTCACTGATAAACAACGGACATTTGTTGCTCACAGATCTGGAGGCTGGAAGTCCAAGATGCAAGTGGGGCAGGTTTTGTGTCTGGTGGGGACTCACTTCCTGATTCATATGTGCTACTTCTCGCTGTGCTCACATGATGGCAAGGTAAGCAAGCTCTCTGGGGTCTCTTTTAGAAGGGCACTAATCTCACTCACTGAGGGCTCTACCCTCATGACCTCATCACTTCTCAAAAGCCTCCAAATACCATCACCCTGGTGTTAATACATGACTTTGAGAGGACCAGAAACAATCTATCACCATGCCTAAGCAAATGCAAACAGAAGGTCCCTCAGACCACACCGTATTTACTCATTAGAGGGGCACACGCCATGTGATATCATATATAAATGGCCACATCATTGTTTTTTACGAGGTTTTTGCTTTGGAGTGCATGCAGTCACTGGAGAGAGAGACAGAGACAGTGAGAAGCAAAGAGATAAATCACCACCCCTTTGCCCCGGGGGGGGGGTAATCTTTTCTCCAAACCATTCTCCTCCTAGGATCTTACACACGCACACACATGTACCCAACATGAGTTTCAAGCCACCAGGTCCAGGACTCGAACTGTGGTCAGCCATGTGGGAGTCCAGCGACATAACCCTTATGTCATCTGCTGGCCCCCACATCATTTTTTAAAAAAATCTTTAAAAATTAGAAACAAGATAAACTATCACGTACAGTCTTCAAACACGATTGCACCTGAAGCTTCATACTTTGATAAGGCACAGCACCCACACGAGTTTTAAATATTACAAAGGAAGATAGCAGTCAGGAGAAACTCGTTAGCTGAAGATGCGTCTGCCTCACGATTCCTGAATGAATATTTTTGTAGACAGCGTGTGTGTACTGAGGAAGGTAAGCGTGGTTGTCCGGTACCATCCCGAGCTCTACAGGAATGACGGGTCCACTACCCTCACAGCCATGCTAACAGATTCTTCCTCGTGGGAATATCAGCAGCAACACGGATGCTCATTCTGACATAGAATCTGAAAAGCTAGGAGTGGCAGCTATTAGATGTCTTCCTCTTGGGAATATCAGCAGCAGCATGGATGGTCATTCTGATACAGAATCTGAGAAGAGTGGCAGCTGACTAAGCACATGTTCCGCAAGAGTGCTGACTCGAGACCTGCAGACCTGTTTGGAACGTGAAAGGCTTCTGAGACTGTAGCAGACAGCTGTGCACTATTCGGTATCTCCCAGCAACGACCTGTAAGCATGAACTGTTAGAATGTTTATTCAACACGCCGTGGATAGCCTGTGCTTCCGATGAGCATGCAGATTCAGAAAGACCCTGATTCGTGGAACAAAAGATGAAAACCAACAAAATTCAATGTGGTGGGTGAAACGCATCATCTATTTCAGCAACACAGTCAGCAGCACTAGGATGCATCTCTTAAGATGTGGCCTAATTGTGGGGCTGGCAGGTTGCATGGTGGTTAAGGGCACTGGATTCCCACATGGTTCGAGTCCTGGACTGGGCAGCTTGCTTTCTCTCTTTCCTGTCTCTGTCTGGTCAAATTATAGATTAATAATAACAAATGGAATTAAATAAATCTTACAAAAAAAAGATGTGTCCTAATTGTATGTCCCCACTCAATATATACTGAATGTCTGCACTCTATGGCAGAAACTAAAGGGTTGGAAGGTATAAAGGCATGGAGAGCAACTGTAGATACCAGAAACAGTGTGGGAGGAGGGTGAGACATGGCAAAGAGTGAGAGGGAGGGAATCTAGGGGGAAAAGAAGGAAGCAAAACATTTAAGGGACATAAAAATGGAAAAGTATCTGTCGATGATATGTAAAATCATATTTTCACTGGATTGATAATAGTGTATTATAGGAGAATTCATTTTGTATGCTGTCATGATACACAGTGATTGCATATGAAAAAAAAATAATAAAAGAGAAAAAAAGATGTGCCCTAATTGCAACTCAAGTGAAGAAGACTGTAACAAACAGTAAAGTAAGTGTGGCCAGTTGAGTGATGGGCTTGATGTGCAAGTGTAGGGTGACTGGATCCAACACCCATGCAGCTTCTTGTCCCATGCTCACGAAGAATTAGAGACGTGGACACAGAGAGGGGATAGCAAAGCAGAGTTTATTACCAAAAGAAAGGAAGAACAGAGTTCCCAAGCATGCAAGGGGCCCTGAAAGGATTGCCAAAGAGGAGTTAGAGGGGAGGGGTTTTTAATCTAGTAGTGTAGAAACCGGCTGGCTTTCTTATAAGGAAGTGGGCTTTAGGAAACGGTTACATGGGAGTCTGAGTGATTTACTACCCTATTTTATCTGTGGTCAGTGGGCCATGCAGTTCTGTACTTCTTGTTAGAATACAGTTACTCAACAGAAACTGTTGCCCTTAGCTACATTTGTTTTGAGTCCCAATGCAGCCAGCTTTGGGCTGGGGAAACTTAGCCACTGGGACTGCATTTTGGGTCTTCACCCTCTCTGTGTGCTCAATATCCCTATCTCCTGTCTTCTTAGCAGGCAGTCACACATTCTTTAAAGACATGTAAAAGGGATGAATATTATCCATTACACGGACCATAACAGAGAGTTAAACTAGGGGCTTCCTTTCTGGGCCCCTACCGTACCTATCTGTACATAGGGTCTAACTCCTATGTCAGAATGACTTAGAATGGTACAGTTGCTATTTTCATTTACATTCATACCTTTGAGACAAGGAAGATGAGTTCTACACCATCCTTCTCTCCAAGACCAGAGTTGGAACATCTTTCCACTCAGATCACTGCAACTTAAGAGCAATTGGAGACTGGCTGGGATAGCAAGAGGAGAATGATCAGATGCTTAAAGAAATAAAACTCTTTTCACACACATGATTACTCAGGGATTGGTAACATTTCCCCTAAAGCAAAAAAAATGGCATTAGCGTTATCTTTAAATGTGTTCATCTGTGGGCTGGATGGTAGCGCAGAGGGTGAAATGCATACACCCTGGAGGCTGGCCCACATGGCAAGCTCTGGATTTATGCCCAGAGGCCTCCTTTAAGTACACCAGGCATGTGTGTGTCCACGATCTGGGGCTGGTTGAGACTGACGCTGGATCATGGCACCAAGACCCTTCAGAGAGTCCTGTCTCTCTGCCTCTCTTCCTCATAGAAGAAATAAACATATTTCCTAAAAAAATGTCTGCTCACATGCCTATCTGCAGGAGAGAGAAAAGGTGCAGTGATATTTTAGAGGCCAAAGTCAGGCAAACAAAGAACATCATATGACACAAGCTGCCAGACCACCATCAGCCGGTCAAAGCCCATCCTTCTCAAGACATGAGTGGAGGACCAGCAGATGGTGCAACGGTTATGTCGCTGGACCCTCATGTAGTTGACCGCAGTTCGAGTCCCAGACCCAGTGTGTGCTGTGTGTGTGTGTGTATGTGTGTGTGTGTGTGTGTGTGTGCATGTGTGCCCCAAATTCCAAGAGAATGGAAGAAGGGATTGTGGCGTGGCCATCTCCCCTGGGGGGTGATTTCTTGCTTCCTGTCTTTGTCTCACTGTTTAGTGCACATGTCCTACAGCAAAAAATCATTCTCTCAAAAAAAAAAAAAAGAGACATGACTGAGTGGAGGGTAAAAAGCCCCTCTGGCAGGAACGCTGCAGAAAGGATTACATCTGCAGAATTAGAGAACTTGAACAAAGTGACCTTGTCGCCCTTCCCCACCGGAAGACTGCTGGAGCCCACGTGCAAACTCATCATGTCAGACACGCCGGAGCAAAAACGTACCACGGGAGAGAGAACCCCCACACCAGCCTCTCCTTGCAAGACATCCGAACGTTCCTGGTGCTACGTATTAGACTATGAATGGGCTCTCCTGATGAAATAAACTCGATAGGAAGATGATCATTAACAAATAATTAGCCATGTAATTTAATTACAGGTCATTTCCATGTTTTCAAACAGTCACAAAAGCGATCTGCATCTTACTAATTAGCCCCATTTACACCCCTCCTCAACCTTCCCTCACGAAGCACGACGGAAAATCATTCTAATCAATGGAAATTACCAAGTAACAACCCATTTAAGAAACAAAAATACGGCAATATACATTGGGACACATCGGGGGGGCAACCAGGGAGCTCCAGCAAAATTCTCAGGGGGGCAGTTCCCATGTAGAGACCACCCTGAGAATGCCCTGACCTGGGGCTGGCTGAAGTAGAGCGTGCTGTCTGTCCATCACTCTTTTTTTTTTTTTTTTGGAGAGATTTTCACTATAGGGCACGTGCACTCGCCAGACAGACAGAGAGAGACATAGAGACAGAAAGTGAGAAATCACCCCCCCGGGGGGGATGGCCATGCCGCAATCCCTTCTCCTCCATTCTCCTCTCGGGATCTTGGGCATGCACACACACGCGCCCAGCGTGAGTTTTAAGTCACCGGGTCCTGGACGTGAACCGCGGTCAACTACATGGGAGTTCAGCGACATTATGCTAACTGCTGGTCCCTGTCCATCACTCTTACTCATGGAAGAAATCAAAACACTTTAAAAAACAGGCAAACAAGGGACCAGCAGATGGCGTTATGGTTATGTTGCTGGACTTCCACGTAGTTGACAGTGGTTCAAGTCCCGGACCCGGCAGCTTAAAACTCACGCCAGGTACATGTGCGTATGCGCCCAAAATCCCAAGAGGAGGAGGACAGAGTAGAAGGGATTGTGGTGTGGCCATCTCCTTGGTGGTTGATTTGTCACTTCCTGTCTCTCTGTCTCTCTGGCAAGCACACATGCCCTATGGCAAAAATCTCTCTTAAAAAAGAAAAAGAAATAAGCATAATAACCAGAGAATGTGAAGACCTCAAGTCTTCTCCAGCCTCTGCAGCTCTTGAGGAAGTGATGGCAACTTACCTGGATCCCCCCTCCT
>NW_006159697.1:3001780-3016867 GCF_000334495.1 Tupaia belangeri chinensis
GGGCAGCAGGGGCGGCAGGTAGGCAGGAGCTGCAGGTAGGCAGGGCCCACAGGCCAGGAGTTAGTGAGATTCTTTCTCCTTTCTCACGCCCATATGCAGCCTGGGCTAGTTACCAGGAGTTGCTTTTCTAAAAATTTTTATTTATTCCTTTAATTTTTTAATTTAACCCGACAGAAACAGAGAGAAAGAAAGAGAAAGTGAGAAAGCAAGTCACTGGGTCTAAGACTCGAACCACAGCCGGCCATATGGGAGTCCAGTGTCCTTCACTACCATGCCACTTGCCAACCCACCAGGAGTTTCTTTCATCAAGGGCGTTTAGCTTTTCTTGAGAGGGCGAGCTCCAGTTAAGGTTTATGAGTGTTAGGCCTGTGCTGAAGTGGCCTTGTCTTCTGAAAGTTCTCCTGGGCCGCAGTTGGACACCCCCAGGCTGAGAGCACCTCATTTACAAAGTGACCAACAGGGTTGACTCTACAAGACACTGGAGTGGACTTACTGGCCACCATGAGTTGAATGACCATGGCATATCTCTAACAGTGGAAACTCACGGAAAAATGAAATTGAAGTACAAGTTGATTTGGGGGTAAATGAACAAGTTTTTTGAAATCCTTGCATAGTATTTTCATGAAGCCTCTTCATAGCATACACCCTACTTGGCTAGCTGTGTGCTCTCCCGGGGACCCCTCAGCTGCTGCCTTCCTTGCAGGTGAATAAGACCCCAAACAGGAGACGAGGTGGTTAGGGGAAAAGCAAGCCCACGATGTGGAATTGCACCCAAGCCCCGTGATCTCAGAAAGCAGCAAAAGTTAAAAATGCCCTGGCGGGACCAGCAGTTAACATAATGGCTATGTCGCTGGCCTCCCACATAGTCGACCACGATTCGTGTCCCAGACCTGGTGGCTTAAAACTCACGCCGGGTGTGTGTGTGTGTGCGTGCCCACAATCCAGAGAGGAGAACAGAGGAGAAGGGATTGCAGCGTGGCCATCCCCCCTGGGGGGGGGTGATTTCTCGCTTTCTGTCTCTCTGTCTCTCTCCTGGCGAAGCGCACGCGCCCTATAGCAAAAACCTCTCCAAAAAAAAAAAAGCCCTGGCAGGGGAATCACCCATGGCATGGGGGTTAAGGACTGGATCCCACATGGCTGAATAAATGGTTCTAATCCTGGCTCCCCCAGGAAGGAAGGGACTGAAAAACACACCAGGGGGACCAGCTGATGGCATCATGGTGAAATCACTGGACTCCCATGTGGCTGACCGCAGTTTGAGTCCTGGACCCGATAGCTTAAAACTTACTCTGGGTGTATGTGCGTGCATGGCCAAAATCCCGAGAGGAGAATGGAGGAGAAGGGATTGTGACATGGCCAATCCCCTCCCCCCCTGGGGGGGGTGATTTCTCTCTGTCTCTCCAGTGAGAGCACATGTCCTATAGCAAAAATCTCTCTTAAAAAAAGAGAAAGAAAGAAAAAGAAAAACACACCAGGCATGTGTGTGTTCCCTAAACCCCGAAAGGAGAGAACAGAAGAGCAGGGATTGCAGCGTGACCATGACTCCTGGGGACTGCTTTCTTCTTCTCTTTGGAGCGTGTTCATGCCCTCTGGCAAGTTAGAAGACAAAGAGAGAAATGCTCTGAGGAAAATTCTTGGCTCCATCAGCTCCTGAATCTTCTCCTGGGATCATCTTTCTGGGCTCTTCCTTGTAAAACCTCATTTCAGCAAGGACCTCCACTAAGGACTATTCTCCTTTAGCTGTCATGAGCGTTGCCCATGGAGAATGCTTGCTTTCTTTTGTTTTGTTTTGTTTTGTTTTTGTTTTAGTTGATACAGAGCACTTGCCAAAGACAGACACACACAGAGACAGAGAGGGAGAGTGAGAAATATTTCCAGAGGGGACGTCTATACTGCAATCCCTTGTCCTCCATTCTCCTCTCAGGATGTGGGTACACACGCACACATGTCTCGCGTGTTGTTCACGCTGACTCAAACCATGCACTCGGCCAATGTGGCCAAGGCACTGGCCGCCTTCACCTCCAAGATGGACAATGCTTTCTCGCTCCCTCTTCTCTCTCAGGTGAGTGTATGTGCCCTACAGCAAAATGGAAACAAACAAACACCAACTAATGCCTAGGGCAAGAAGGTGCAGAGTCAAACGTTAAACACAACCAAAAAAGCCCCTCTATAAGAAGCAGGCTCTCACTGATCCCCGTCTGTCTTCAGGTGTCTTTAGATGCCATGCCATACCAGCTGGGGATGGTGGAGGTGGAGGTAGCTCTCAGATGTCAAGCGTGATCAGATTAGAAGTTCCTCTCTGTGGCTGCTTTTGGAAAAGATCCAATCTGAAGCACCTTCTAATGGGCACCCACCTCTCACAATGTGTCTTTTCTGTGTGTACTAATTATATCCCCCTCTGACCTTAAAAAGGAGCTCACAGGGTCAGCTGAGTGTGCCTGGCCTATTTCTTAAGGTGCTGGGTCCAGGACTTGAACTGTGCAGTTGGCCATAAGGGATCCAGCTGCCTTAACCACAAAGTCAGGGATCTGCCTCTCTGCTGCCCTTTGCATGCAGTAAATGCTTTCTTTCATCTATCTGCGATATGATTTCCATTAATCAACATTCCTCCAAGCTGTTCCCCAACCCCCAGTCTCTAGCTGTCATTTTCAGCAACTCTTAAAATGACATTGTCAACCGCGGTTCGAGTCCCGGACCCAGTGGCTTAAACTCACGCCGGGCGCGTGTGTGTGCGTGCCCAAGATCCCAAGAGGAGAATGGAGGGGAAGTGATTGCAGCGTGGCCATCCCCACTGGGGGGTGATTTCTCGCTTTCTATCTCTCTGACCTCTGAATCTGTGATTGGAAACATTTTCTCTGCTTATATTTTATAAGTTCAAAACTACATATGGACTAATAAATAAAAATAATTGTTGTTGTGATGAAAAACATGAGTCTCCTTTGCATGAGGGAATAAGTGGGTGGTTTCTGATTTGTTTTGTTTTGTTTTTGCTATAGGGCGTGTGCACTTCCTGGAGAGAGACAGAAAGATACAGAGAGAGAGAAAGGGAGAAATCACCCCCCCGGGGTGGATGGCCACACTGCAATCCTTCTGGCATCTGTCTTCTCTTGGGATTTGGGGCACGCACGCACATGCTCCTGGCATGAGTTTCAAGCTGCCAGGTCTGGGATTGAACCGTGGTTGGCCATGTAGGAGTCTAGTGCCCTAACCACTATGCCACTTAATGGTCCCGAGGTGTAATTTTTAATGAAAAATTTTCAGCTCTGATAATGGAGTCCAGGGAAAGAATATCAGATGTGTTGCCAAACCTAACTGAACGAATTGCTTCTTTTCTGGTCGCATTCTGGTCCAAACTACATGCCTTATGATAATTAAATTGACCACGAAATCTTTACCATAGCTTTAGTCATCAGACCCTTAGAATCAGGATTACATTTTATTCACAATGGTCCATGTGTACCTTTTATTTAATGTGCTTTGATCATACCATTCTAAGCTACACAATGTCATTCAATGTATATAAAAAATAAATTAATTAATAAAAGAAAAGAAAGAGAGTAGTGTGTGTGTGTGTGTGTGTGTGTGTGTGTGTGTATGCATGCACTGGCCGGTGACAACGAATGACCAGGGCATTCAGAACCTGCATCTTGTACAGACCCCTGGCTACCAAAGACCCAGACCAGAGCTCAACCCAGAGAAAAGCCCATTTTCAGGGAATCCTAGGGTACTGAAGGCAAAGAAAAGTTTGTACGTGTATGGGGTCGGGGTGGGGAGGGTGGCGAGGTTACCAGGAGAAATGAAGACTGTGGGTCAGTGGTAATGCAACTGGACCCAATCGAGTAAGGTCCTGGGTTCACATCCCAGGACCTCCGTGAGCACGCCAGGCACAGGTGTAGGTGATCCTGGGCTGTCAGAGGCTGGGAGTGGATCTTGGCATGGGGACCTCGTTGGGGATGCTTGTCTCCACTTCCCTCCTTATCTCTATCTTGCTCATGCAAAATAATACATAAACTTAAAGAAAAAGACTCCATGGCTTTGGTCTTTCAAATAAAAGTACAAGACAATCAAGCAAGGGCTGAAAATATAAACGAGAATAACTTCCGACCTGAAGTTGTCTATGAGCCAGGGTTTCACGGACCCCGGAACGGAGCCCATGAACACACTGAGCATCAACCAGGTGCCCCGAGCTGACTGTCTCTGCTCACGAGGAGCCTGCTCCTCTGTGTGGGGAAAGAGCGTGCATGCCCCAAGGACCACATTTCTCGCTGCTGCACTGACATGTGTGATCCCCAAAGAACCACCGGATAGAGATGTCACTCTTTAGCTAGGGGGAACAGGGAAACGTGATGAATCATAATTGCAATCATTAAATTCCCGGTCTTACTCTTTTTCACTCTGAGAATAAGAAGGTGACAGGCAGGGAGAAACACCCTCTTCTTCCAACGTAATTGGAGTTCAGAAGAGAAAGCACCTGCGAGGAGCGTGAAATTCACCCTGGCTCACGGTGCCAGCCTGGATGACCGTCCACTTGCCCGAGGGTCTGTGTTACTAGGAACAGTCGACAACTATGTATCTGTTCCCTGCTTTCTAACGGTGTGTGGGCAGCATGCCCAAGTCCGACAGGCTGTTTGCAATGACAGGACCACAGAGGAGGCTCTGGAACGGAAGACCCAGCACTGAAATGATGCCCGAGCCCTCGAGCAGCTCCCAGTAAACCTTTCAGTATTGCGCATCGTTTTAGAATGGAGAACAGTACTATAAGCAGTTGAAGGAAGGAAGGAAGGAAGGAAGGAAAGGAGGAAGGAAGGAAGGAAAGAATGCGGGAATTGACAAGAGGAAAGAAAATGTCTTAATTTAAAAAAATTTTTTTAAAGAATTATTTTATTTAACTTAACTTATCCATGTATTTATTTTAATTTGACCATAGAAGGACAGAGAGACAGAGAAAAAGTGAGAAGGCAAGCCGCCAGGTCTGGGACTTGAACCACAGTTGGCCATGTGGGAGTCCAATGCCCTTAACCACCACTCCACTTGCTAGCCAACATCTTAATATTTTAAAGAGACAAATGATGATGGGGCCTACAGGTGGCACAGAGGTTAAGGCAGTGGTCTCCCACCTGGTTAACTGCAGTTCGATACCCAGATTTGGTGGCTTGCTTTCTCATTTTCTCTCTCTCTGGTGAGGACACATGCCCTATACTAAATTTTATAATTAAAATAATTAAAATAAACAATTCTTAAAAAAAAAAGACAAATAATGAATGAAAAAACTATTTAAGGGCAGCTATTGGTGCAGCTGTCATACAATGCTTTGTGATACTAGACCTACATGGGAGGGTCCCGGGTTTGCATCCTGAGGCCTCCCTGGATGTGTTGGGTGTATGCGTCCATCCATGGTCTGGGCTGGCTGGGCGGGGGGTGGATCAAAGCATGAAGGCCCTGGGGGCTTGACTGTCTGGACTTCCACCCCTCCTTCCCTTTCTCTCTTTCTCTTTCCCCTCAGAAGAAATAAACACATAAACTGAAGAAAAAAAGAAAGAAAGAAGAAAAAGAAAGAAAGAAAGAAAGAAAGAAAGAAAGAAAGAAAGAAAGAAAGAAAGAAAGAAAGAAAGAAAGAAAGTTAATTATCAATTACCAGGCTGAGGATCCTTATACAAAATGCCGAGACCAGAAGTGTTTTGAATATTGGATTTTTTTTTTTAAATTTTGGGCCATTTGCATATACCTAATAAGGCATCTTGGGAATGGATCCGAGTGTCGACAGCATTTGTGCCCACCAGACAATGACAGAGGGCATTGTTGAGGGCATTTGTGCCCACCAGACGACGACAGAGAGATAGAGCATCCCTCCATGAAGGGTTGATAATGTTACCATCCCTTTCCCGTTTCTGTATCCTGTTTGGATCTGGGGCATTCATGCACAGGTGCCTGGCATGTTTCTCAAGCTGCAGGATCTGGGGTTCAAAGTGCAGTCTACACATGGGATCCAGCTCCCTTTTACACTACACTAGGGGGTTGGTCCTCTTTATTTTTGCAATCAAGAAAAAAAAAATCTGTAAAGTATAATTGAATCACATTCTTTCCCTGCAGAGAGTAACATAGTTAAAATTTATAGACTTCCTCAAATATAAAAATGTGTACTAATAGGAATACAAAGAACAGGCATCTGAGTTTACCGTCGGCCTCGGGAGACCTTAATTCAGAGAACTTCGGTTTGATAAGCTCTGCTGTCTATGCAGCTAGTTCTTTCACATAATAGAAATAAATTATAAATAAAGAAGGTTCCCTTTTAAAGAGACATTTGCTTACCTTCTTATATTCTTTTTTCGGCCCAGGTATGAGGTTCTTGAATAGTAAGAAACAGTCGTTGCAGAGAGCTGAACGACCACAGGTTTCTAATCTCTGGAGTGTCTCCTCACAGGAGGGTCTGATTGCAACATGCAAGAGCAAACATACCACAGCTCTTTGCTCTTGTGTCTAAGAGACCTTTGGAACTGCCACCAATAGCTGCAGACTCTACACAGCACACTACATTAGGGTGTGTACCTTCCATTTTTGTTCTACTAGTTTTTTTTTTTTTTTTGAGAGAGACATTTTTGCTATGGGGCACTTGCAGTCACTGGAGAGACAGAGAGACAGAAATTGAGAAATCACCCCCCACCCCACCCCCAGGGAAAGATGGCCACACAGTAATCCCTTCTCTTCCATTCTCCTCTTGGGATTTTGGGCATGCATGCACATGCAATCAGTGTGAGTTTTAAGCTACTGGGCCCAGGACTCGAACCACAGCCGAGTATGTGGGAGTCCGGTGAAGTAACTATTACTCCATCTGCTGGTTCCACTCTACTAGTGTTTTGTTGAAGCATATGTATGTAGCATGTCTGTATGATTCTATTAATATCATTCCACTCTCTCCACCATTGATCTGTATCATTTATCCATCTATCTCATGTACCTACCTATCTGTGCGAGTACACATCCATCCATTCATCTACCCATCCGTCTGTCCATCCATCTGTCTATCCATATGTCCATTCATCCATCCATCCATCCACCCATCCATCCATTTACTTATCCATCTATTCATCCATCCATCCACCCATCCATCCATGCATGCATGCATCCATCCATCCATTTATTCATCTATCTATCCATCCATTATCCCATCCACTCATTCATCTATCCATCCATCCATCCACCTATCCATCCATCCACCTATCCATCCATCCATCCATCCATCCATCCATCCACCCATCCATGCATGCATCCATCCATCCACTTATTCATCTATCTATTCATCCATTATCCTATCCACTCATTCATCTATCCATCCATCCATCCATCCATCCATCCATCCACCTATCCATCCATCTATCCATCTATCCAGCCACCCATGCATGCATGCATGCATCCATCCATCCATCCACTTATTCATCTATCTATCCATCCATTATCCTATCCACTCATTCATCTATCCATTCTTCCATCCACCTATCCATCCACCCATTCATCTATCCACCCATCCATTATCTCATCCACTCATTCATCTATCCATCCTTCCATCCACTTATCCATCCATCCATTCATCTATCTATCCATCCATTATTCCATCCACTCATTCATCTATGCATCCATCCATCTATGCATCCATCCATCTAACCATCCATCCACCCATCCATCCACCACTCATCCACCCATTCATCTATCCATCTATTTAACCATGTATCTATCTTTCTTTTATTTTCTCAATCAATCCTATATTTATCCATTATCTATCCATCTTTATCAGTCGATGATCTTGAAGTCCACAACAGTGAGGGTCAAAGCAAAGGACCTATTAAATGACAGCTTCCATCATGGAGAAAGAGTGATGAGGATGAAAAGGGGATACATGTTGGAAACAAATGAGTCCGTGAAGTACCGGATGCATGTCTAATAGGGTATGAAAGGCACCACAGCTCTTAGTATGAAGCCCCTTCCAGACTGAGAACTAAGGAAGTGTGTTAACTAACCGTGGTTCTAGGGCATCGACTTCTGTTCTTGGAGATTTGCTCCCAACACTGAACGCACAAAGAAACATTCACTTTGCTAACTCCTCCTTAGCACTCATCTTTTTCATGCTGGGTCTGGAAAACATCTCGCAATAGGAGGAGGAAAAAAGGGAGCCCATCTCATAGTTTTGCACACACGGCCTGGTCCCATCCCATTCATTGCTGGCTCTCAAAATGAGACCGAGAGGCTCTTTGTCACATCAGTGAGGAGGAAGGAGTTGTAGGCACCATCATAGGGTTCCAGATTTCAGGGTCTAGAGTTACTGTACAGAGTTTCAAAGTTTCTGGGCAAGTGGGATAAATATTTTTCTGAATGGAATTATACCATATTGATTTTTTTCGCCAATGTTATGAAAGAACAACCAATATGTTACTTAGATAGCATTTTCAAAGGCTGGACCCATATACAGTGGTTAAGCCCTGTGCATAGAGACTTGAATCCCACATGGCTAGCCTGGTTTAATGGCTCTGGTGACTTGAAAACCATGCTAGTGGTGTGTGTGTGTGTGTGTGTGTGTGTGTGTGTGTGTATGTGTGTGTGTGCACATGTGTGCGCATGCCTGAAATCCCTACAAGATGAAGAAATGGATGAGAAAGGACCATGTCATGACCATGCCCCATTGGGGGTTTTCTCTCTCTCTAAGTTCGCAAATCCTCTGGCCATTAAAAAAATAAAATCAAGCAACTAAGAAGAAAACTAAGTGTCAGAGACTAAACCCACTCTAAATATTCTTACAGAAGAGGACCTTGAATAATATTTGAAATTCACTACAGACTAGTTATCAGAGAAAGAAATGGAAGTGCACAAATTTCCCTAGGACTTCAGATGTGTGGTTTGTGGATAGGAAATCAAAATTACTTTTAGTTATCATCCTGATATTCGGTGTTATTAAATGCGCTTCATACACTTATCTTTCACATTTGCATGGTAATATCTCCAGAAGCTAAGGATGTTATTAGGCAATGTCTTATTTCTACCAAAAAAAGAAATGTCCTTTACAGATAAATGTATTCTGGAGTCCAAGTTCTGATCTCAGAATAACGGGTCTGATGCTCACTGTAAAAAGCAAAAAAAAAATAATAATAATAATAATAATAAAAACAAAAGAAACAAAGCAAGGAACGGCCCCAGATTAATTATGGTAAATACACCTCAGCTGTGGACTTGGTCAGCCCTTACTCTGAATATTAAAATTTCCAAATAAATACACTTGACAGCTGACTGAACCCACCCAGCTCTCCATTCATCTGGGGTAAAATATTACACAATTAAACTCATGCAGCAAATCCCCTTAGCCTCTGGAAACAGACGGAAAAAAAAAAAAATTAAGGACTCCAGAGACCAACACAGTCATAAAACCTTCGCCTTTGAAGAAAGAACATAAGTGCTCAGTTACAAAAATAAGGGATTATGAAAACAGGATAGTCCATGGTAAATTCTCATTAGGTCATCCAATTCTGTTTTAATAAAAATAGAGACACCAAAGAGGGGTGAGTTAACAGAAACATTATACCAACCCTTCATAACTAGCTGATTATTACTTTAAAATGCAAAGACTGCCCCTAAGTTAGAAAATCAATCTGATTGCAGGCACTTTACTGTGGTCCTCCAGGATTTTCTATGGAAACTGGAAGCCGGAGTACAGATGGATCACTTCTTTTTTTTTTTGGAGAGATTTTCACTGTAGGGCGTGTGCGCTCGCCAGACAGACAGAGAGAGACTTAGAGACAGAAAGCGAGAAATCACCCCCCAGGAGGGATGGTCATGCTGCAATCCCTTCTCCTCCATTCTCCTCTCAGGATCTTGGGCATGCACGCACACGCGCCCGGCGTGAGTTTTAAGCCACTGGGTCCAGGACGCGAACCGCGGTCGACTACATGGGAGTCCAGCGACATAGCCATTACGCTAACTGCTGGTTCCCGATAGATCACTTCCTGATGGTCATCAAGTGACATCTCATTTACCCTTGAAAACTCGAATGAGGACTGTCTCTTACAATGGAGGGTGTCCATAGAACTCTCTATAGAACTCACTTCTAAAATGGAGTAAAGGTTTAAACTGAGTGTATAAACCTCAAGGTCTTTTATTTTATTTTTATTTTTTGAGAGAGATTTTTTTATAGGGCCTGTGCACTTGCCAGAGAGATAAGAGAGACAGAAAGGAAGGAATATCCCCTCCGGGGGCGGGTGGGAAGAGTGGTGGATGGCCATGCCACAATCCTTTCTCTTCCATTCTCCTCTTGGGATTTTGGGCATGCATGCACACGCACATGGCGTTGAGTTTCAAGTCACCAGGTCTAGGACTTGAACTATGGTCGATCGCATGGGAGTCCAGTGCCCTAAACCACTATACCACCTGATGGCTCCACCTCTAGTTCTTAAATTCTATCTTTGTATCTGTTGTACTATCTTGTGGGTTCCTTTATTAATAGGTAAAATGCATTTTGATTTGTGCTCATTCTTAAAAAAAGGGGGGGTATTAATATTATCATCCTAAACAAAAGATGTTTCATGCAGTAAACATGAAGGAACTGCTATGTGTCCTTTTACATTGTATTCTATTTCTTCTATGAGAGAGAGAGATGGTGTCTGCATGACTTCCATTGGCACGTCCTCACCCAGGCTCCCCGGACATGTCCCAGCTTTCCCCCCACACACCCTTCTTGCTCTGTCTGAACAGATGACAGTATTTGACCCTGAACGCACAGCCACCTGTTAGGGGCTGACTCACTTTCCTCTGGGTGTCTTCCATGTATACATGAGGTATACGTGCTCATAACTTCTGTTTACTTTCCTCTCGTAAATCTGCTTTTTGTTTTATTTTCTTTTGTTACAAGGGTCTGCTCCAGCTAAGAAGTCAGGGTAGAGGAAAAATTATGACTGCAATAATTGGCTAAAGCGATGGCGTCTGAGACACAGCAGAGACATCCCGCATCCGTACCTTGTCTATATGAAAAGAGCGTCTTTTAGCTTCACTGTTGCCCTCTGTTATAAAACAGGACACAGAGGGGCCGGGGGATGGTGGGGTGATAATGCAACTAGACACCTGTAGGCAAGGTCCGGGGTTCAGGTCCCGGGTCCTTTCTGAGCATGCCAGGCATGGGTGATTTCGCTGGTGATTTGAGCCAGCTCAGACTGGGGGTACATCTCGGCCTGAAGACTCTGTTGCAGGTGCTGTCTGTCTGTCTGTCTCTCATGGAAGAAATAAATTAATACACATAGACAACAAAGCAAAAATAAAAAAAAGAACAGGTAGAGGAATGAGCAGTTACTGATTTTAGTCACAGGATCTTCTGGCCACAGAATGTCCAATCCATTTGGGTCATCAGAAAAGTCACGATGCATTTTTGCATAGAAAAACATAGAAAAGTATGTCACAACATTCCCGATGACTCAGTACATGAAAACCCGTGTTGTTCTTTGAGAGATTGGAGGACTTAGCTCTTTGACCACCCTTCCCCCAGGGTGAGGAGGCTCTTGGTAGCAGCCTAAGGAACCCTTTGGGTTCCAATAGGAGACAGTTTGCAAAGCACTGCACAGATGGTCAACCTGTTGCAAACGTTTTCTCTAGAACAGATGTAAAGGCTGTACATTAAGCGTTTGTCTAGACTGTGTTTGGAAGAGGTCTTACTATAAATAGAATGCTTTATTCCTTAGGCATTTTTCACATGCTATGGTTTATTTAATAAATTAGTTTTTTTTTTTTTTTTTGAGAGAGAGAGCGAGATTTTTGCTATAGGGTGCATGTGCTCACTAGAGAGAGTCAGAGAAACAGAAAGTGAGAAATCACTCCCTCAGGGGGGATGGCCCCACTACAATCCTTCTCCTCCATTCTACTCTCAGGATTTTGGGCACGCACACACACCCGGTGTGAGTTTTAAGCTGCCGGGTCTGAGACTCGAACCACAATTAGCACAGTGGAAGTCTAGTGTCTTATCAGCTACAACACCTGCTGGCCCCCATTTAGGTTTTTCATTAGCAAAGGATAATGGTAAATGTTTGCTGGCTATAATGTGCTATTTTTCTTTTACATTTCTTTCTTTCTTCCATGAACAGTAGAGACAGAATGAGAAAGAACATGTCCAATAGGGTCCTGACCTTGTGATCCACGCGTAGCTCCAGCCAGCCCAGATTATGGGCACATCTGTGCCTGGTGGCCTCAGGGAGGGCTCTGGATGCAAACCGGCAACCTCTCCATGTGAGTCTGCCTCACGGAGCATTGTGTTTTCCTGCCATGCCACCATCGAGCCCCCACTGACGTGTTTCCTCCACGTGTAATTTGGTAGGAAGATGCTGTCAAACTAATGAACGTATCCATCACCTCATCGACTTACCATCTTTTGTATGTTTGCGGTAGAGCATTGAAAAATCTATTCTTCCTGCAATTTTCCAATACACAACGCATGATTATGAACTGCAGTCAACACGCCATCGATCACTAAACCACCGTTCTCACGCTCACAGAAAGGTCGCCCCCCCCCTTGATCAACAGTTCTCTGTGGGGTTCTCAGACAGAGAACATGATTGTCCTAAATTCTAAAACCGAGGTGTGCTTGAGGAGAAGGGGCAGGGTGGGCTTTGTGCTCCTGAGCTCATCCCGAGGAGCACTGAGCCAGAGCGTCTGCATAAATCCCAGGTCTAGCACACCAGCCACACAGAGACCGATGCCAAACGCAAAGGGTGAACCGCACCACTGCTTCCACGGACCTTGACAGAACTCATGTGATGGTACCTCATTGTGATTACTCTGTCTTGCCAATCTGGCCTCATGCCAAAGGAAGCTGAAGTTGTTGGATGGGTTTGGAAGGCAGGACAAGAATATCAAAGACAAGTTCTGAATATTCCATGCTTCTCTGCGCCATTTTTTTCCCACTCAAGATTGCACACATGTGCATACATGCATGTTAGAGAGAGAGAGAAAGAGAGAGAGAGAGAGTTAGGGGCATCTTCCACAGGGCTTGGCCATGTTGCTTTTCCCTTCCTTCAGTCCTGCAACCCACCAGTATCCTGGGACATGTGCATCCACTGGGGATGTTTTCAGGAGAACCAAGCCAGGGACTCAAACCATGGTTGGCGTGTGGCTTCCAGCTCTGCTGTGGACCACCAACTGTGCTTCCGCTCTTGATGAGAATCGACCATGTGCTCAGAGCTACACAGAGAAGCACCACGAGGCACCAGCAGGTGGTACAGCAGTTAAGGCACTAGACTCCCACATGGTTGACCACAGTTTGAGTCCCAGACCTGGCAGCTTGAGACTCACGCAGAGCGCACATGCATATATGCTCAAAATCCCAAGAAAAGGTGGAGGAGAAGGGACTGTGGCCTGGGCATCCCCCTGAGACCAGACTCCATGGTTATTTTATGTCTGTCAAATTAGACTAAAAAAAAAGAGAAAAAGGGGATGCATAATTCTCTCTCTCTTCTTATAGTTATTTACTTAATTTTATTTATCATTACTATTACTATTTTTTTAATTTGCTATATGGTATGTGCACTTGCCAGAGAGAAGAAGCAAGTTGCCAGATCTGGGACTTGAACCACGATTAGCCCCATGGGAGTCCACTGACTAAACCACCATGCTGACCCCTTTAGGTGACTCCCTCACCGTGCGAGGACACACCTGGGTGGTACCTAAGGTATGGGGTCCAGCCCATGGCTCCACCCTTTGGCCTGAATGTCACTGTCAGCACATAGCCACATGTGCATGGATGTATGTAGACACACACGCGTGTGCAAACATTGGCAGATGGAGTGTACTTTTTGTACATCTCCACGTTAGGAGAGGCTAGGAAATGTATTGGCGTTCGTACATCACAATGCCTATTCTATACAAAGGTGCACCGATTACAAGGATACACCCCCTGAAGACTATAGCAAGGTTTCCCGGAATAAGAACATGTTCCTTCATCACCGTGAAGACAAACGTGAATTCAATAAACTTATCTCCTGGCCAGTCCCTGGGCCTGTCCCATGGCCTTGTGAGTAAGAGCGTCAGATCCCCCATGGCCAATCACACCGTTCAAATCCCAGCACTGGTGGCTTGTAATGGATGCTAGGGCATGCGTGTGTGCGTTTCCCAAATCCCTCCAGGATGGAGAAGTGGAGGAGAAAGGGTTGTGGGGTGGCCATGCCCCACTGAGGGTGCTTTCTCCCTCTGTCTGACTCTTCCCTGCTTCTGGTCAGTACACATACTCTCTAGCAATTGGAAAAAAAAATGCTGGGACGACCAGTTGGCATAATGGCTATGTCACTGGACTCCCATGTAGTCGACCGTGGTTTGAGCTCCAGACCCGATGGCTTAAACTCACGCCAGGTGCGTGTGCTTCCGTGCCCAAGATCCTGAGAGGAGAATGGAGGAGAACGGATTGCGGAGTGGCCATCCCCCCTGGGGGGGGAGTGATTTCTCGCTTTTTGTCTCTCTCTGTCTTTCTGGCAAGCGTGCAAGCCCTATAGCAAAAACCTCTACAAAAAAAAAAAAAGTTGAAAAAAATTCTGAATCCATGAAATAACCTGATAAAAGACATAAAGTTCACTTGGAAAATCTTTTCATCACCATGGAAGAATTAAAAAACGAAAACTAAAACTTAAACAAAAACAAAAGGAAAACCTTAGTACATATGCAACAGAATAAGCCAAGATTTGTGACAGGGTTCATCAAATAAAATGACATTTAATTTGGGGCCGGCAGGTGGCATGGCGTTTAAGGGCACTGGAATACCACCTGGCTGACTGCGGTTTGAGTCCTGGATCTGACGGCTTGCTTCTCACTGTCTCTCTCTCTCTCTCTCCCTCTCTTTTTAAATATAAATAAATAAATAGATAAGTAAAGTTAAATAAAATAATTCAAAAAAGACACTTAATTTAAAAAGTATTCATTTTCTTGGTTTCATAATACAATCATACTTTAAAATCACTAAACTTTTATTTTTTATTTTTGGAGGAGAACAAATGAAAAACAAACAAACAAACAAAGACAAGATAAAGGTATTTCCTCGATTGTCTCCCAAGTCGCCATGCTCTTAGGGAGAGGGAAAGA
>NW_006159697.1:3017253-3032342 GCF_000334495.1 Tupaia belangeri chinensis
GAAAGAGTTGAACAAGCTGTACTCAGAAACCCCGAATTTGAAACGGTGAAGCACATGAAAACGCCCCGTGGGGACGGCTCTACGGTGGTAAGGTGTGATATTGTTCTTAGGTATTTAGCAACAGATATTTCATCCCCTCTGAAAGAAGCCGCCTTTACATCGGAACATTAACGAAGGATAATGAATGCTGCATCCCTTCATCATGAATTAGTCATGAGCCTCTCCAGCCCCACACTTTTAATTAACTACTCCGTCTGTCAATTTTTTTTTTCTAGAGCTCTTCTAGCTGGTCTAAAGAATGTCAATCTCCCTGGTAGACTAAAATGACAAAAAAAAAAAAAAAAAAAAGAAATTAAAAACCACAAAAAAAAAAAAAAAAAAGTACTTAAAAAGCATCTCCCTGCAAGATGTACAGTTGTTTTCCAGAGGTATAAAAATAAGAATTGTACTGAGCAGGTGCCGAAGGCTTTGAAAGCGAGGTTAGAAATCAGAGTGGGGTTCCGTTTGAGCAACGCCTTTAGAAAATAAATTACTCTTTAAAACACCCGCAAAGTTTGTTTCCGGAACAGGAGGAAAGAACACGCGATCCTTTTAAAGGACAAGTGACAGAAATCACAATAGGAATTGAGGCTGTTACGCTGCTCGGTGTTCAGGACAGAAGGCGGCTGAAGTTTTTTTATTTTGTTTTTTAAGAGGTTTTTGTTTGCTATAGGGTGCGTGTGCTCGCCAGACAGACAGAGAAAGACAGAGAGACACGAAGCGAGAAATCACCTCCCAGCAATCCCTTCTCCTTCTCTCGGGATCTTGGGCACGCACACACACGTGCCCTGCGTGAGTTTTAAGCCACTGGGTCTGGGACTCGAACTGCAGTCAACTATGTGGGAGTCCAGTGACATACCCATTATGCTAACTGCTGGTCCCCTAGGAGGCTGAAGTTTTAAGCCTCCATGGACCTTTCTTCTAGAAGGAGAGTCCACCGTGATGGGGTTTAAACGCAACAGGAAAAAATAAGATATACCCTGAAAGGTCTTGTCTTTTGGCTCTAATTCTTCTTTCAAGTCAGATCCCTTGAAATAAAAGACCATGGAGTCTTGGAGGGAAGAGTAACTGGGCTCCAGTTCTCGGCCCGTCCAGCAGGGGTCCCCGATGGCGCTGTGGCGATCGGGTCTCAGGGCTGCCCTGTGCCTGGGAGGGAGTCGGCGGCATCCCAGCCTGTGCCTGAGAGATACCAGGAGCACCCATCACCCCAAAGGTGACAACCAGAGAGGTCTGCGGCCTTGGCCGAATTCTCTCCAGAGAGCCAAATTCACCCTGGCTGGCAGAAAACTACCTCCTGCTTGTCCCAAGCCACCTTGGCAACACCCTGCAGTCACCCCACAGCTTCTCTGTGAGCTCCTGTCACACCGGCCAGCAGGGGCCAAGCTTCATCTTATTTTTGCTCCAAACAAAAGTCTTCTCCTCCATTTTTTTTTCTTTTTTAATGCTATAGGGTGCAAGCGCTATAGAGACAGAGACAGAGAAAGTGAGAAATCACTAACCTGGGAGGATGGCCATGCTGCAACCCCTTCTCCCTCGTTCTCCTCTCAGGATTTTGGCCCACACGTGCATGTGCCTCATGTGTTTTTCAAGCCACTGGGTCCGGGACTCGAACCTCATAGTTGGCCATAGGAGATCCGGCTGCCTCAACCTCCGCACCACGTGGCTGGCCTCGTCTCTTACTTTGATAGCCACGACGTGGTCCTTTTCATCTCTCTTTGGTGGAGGAGGAAGCTCAAGCCCAGGGAGACCGAGCTGCCTTGGGAGATCATTCAGCCGGTGCCTGCAGAGCTGGGATTCTACATTCTCTCCAGAGCGGAATCCTAATTCAGGAGCCTTTCTGTACCGACTTGAACCAAGAGACTGCTCTGAGAGCCCTTTCCTGCCCTCTCCTCTGAGCCAGTGGCTCGGTGGACCTGGGCTTGTCCGATGCAGCCCCAGGCTACCCACCTGGATGTCATAATGGGTGATGTCACAAGCAGGCTGTGTCTGTGCTGGGTGACAGGAACCTCCTCTGTAAGCCCTGGCAAACTCTGCTTCCTTCAGCCCATCCCGAAGCCCACCAGCACACACACTCTGCTCCCCCAGCGGCGCCCTTGTCTTGCAGAGAGGGACCTCACTGTGCCCTCAGAGTGGCCTTGCCTAGGGGAGGCGTCTGTCTGCAGGAAGGGACCCTGCTCTGTCCCTCAGGTGCTGCAGAGCAGCTGAGAACGGCGGTACATGACAAGGCTTCCCATCACACCCTACTTCACCCTTGGCTGTCTTGACTACAGTCGGCCCCCAGGTGAGAGGATGCAGTACATCAACCCCAACATCTAAAATCCCCCTCTGCTCCCCCAGGCTTGCACACGCCCCGCCACACGCCCGTGGTGCTAAGGTGCACGCTGACTCCGGCGGCCCAGCTCCACTCCTCTCTGGGAAGAAAACGCTAGGCTCTCCTGAGTGCTTCTCTTACGCCACACCAACGGCCACACCACCCCTGCAGCATCAGAATGTTCTAAGAACCCGGCCACACTCTCCGGGGACACTGTGTCACTCAGACCACATGGTACGGCGGAGGCAGACACTCCGCACCCAGCCGGTGCCACCCACCCAGCAAAGGCACTGCACATCCCACACTCACGCTATAAGGAGGGCCGGCGGTCTCAACCGGTTGTCTGGGGAGACCTTCCGTTGCAGAGATGACCATGCGCAGTGCACCGACAGGACAGCTCTCAGCAGGGGCGCTCCAGACACTTTGGCTTCATCCTGTGAGTTCATTCAAAAGAGGAAGAATTAGGCCTGCAGTAGCCATGTGCTCAAACACTGATGCATATGCATTTTGGATGAGAAGATCCCCCTCCCTGAATGTGCCTTTTCTGCCACCGCCAAACTCCTACTCATCCGCAGAAGGCCTCCATGAATACTCCCTTGACTATCACAGCAGAATTCCTCTTTCTGATAGCTGTTATTACTATTTGCAACAATGTATGTATTTATTTAATTTATGAGCCATTGCCCCTGCAGGGGCAAAGGATGTCGAGGGCAGCAGGAGCCGTGATTCACCTGTTCATCATAGCACACCTTCAAGGGCATGGAGTTTAAGGCCCTGGATCCCGACCCACGGTTCAAGTTCTGGACCTGGTAGCCTGAAAAACACTCCAGGTGTGTGTGCGTGGGTGCCCAAGAGGAGAAGCGATTGTGGCATGGTTGTCTCTCCTGGGGGAAGGAGTGATTGCTCACTTTCCCTCACTCTCTGGATCATCCTATTTACGCAGGGAAGCTTCCAGAATACTCCATGAACGAGTCACCCTGGTGATGACTGTAGACAGTGCGGGTTGGCCCCATAGCCTAGTGGTTCCAAGGAACCAGATCCCACATGGCTGACTGTGGTTCGAATCCTGGTCCTGGTGACTTAACACATCAAAGCCAGGCATGTTTGCCTCTGTGCCCCGAATCCCAATGGGAGGGAGAAGTGGAAGAGAAGGGATGGCAGAGTGACCACACCCCACTGGGGGATGCCTTCCGCCTCCCTCTCTCTTCCTCTCTCTCTCTGTAAGCACACGCACCCTCCGGCAATTAAAACTAACTCCGTATCATACATGCCTCTGAGGGCTTCAGATAAGAAGTTGTGGATGTGTATCAATATGCAGCACGCGTCGAAGTCTGCTAGCCAGACTGCAGAAATACTCTGCATTCACTCGACGGGAGCGTGTGTCCAAGTGTCACTCTACAAGAAGAACATCTGCAACTATCAGACTGAATCAGACAGCTGCCCTCCTAATTCTCAGAAGCCCCTTTCTTGCAGGAGCAATATTGTCATTGGGTAGGACACAGAATAAAGGAGAAGTCCTAGGGGGTATTTCCACACTTGACATGACGGCCAGTCATTCAGGCTGTAGGGACACTGTTTACCTCAAGGCCACCATGGCCAGGCCTACAACAGGGCTTCGTCTTCACTGCAAAACGACAGATACCCGAATGGGAGCTGGATTTGAATGGACGACACAAAACCAGTTTTTAATTTTTAGTGTTTATTTATTTTTAGAGAGATTTTTCTATAGGGTGTGTGCAGAAACAGAGACAGAAAACATGAAATCCCCCCCCCCCCCAGGGGGGATGGCTACGCCGCAGTCCCTTCTCCTCCATTCTCCTCTTGAGATCTTGGGCACGCACGCACAAGCGCCCGGCATGAGTTTAAGCCACCAGGTCCGGGACTTGAACTGCGATCAACTCCATGGGAGTCCAGTGACGTAACCATTACGCCACACGCTGGTCCCCAAAACCAGTTTTTTTAAATCAGCCACACATCATACTGTCGGCCCAATGAAGGAAAAGAATTTCAGGCATGGGATTTTCTCTGTGGCTTTCTCTTGACTTGGAGCCAATGTCAAAGTTTTCCAAAGAATCCGACTTGAGTCTGCGTAGTGATGCAGGCCACTGTGTGGCTGGCTCGGGAAGGGGCTTGTCACCGTGTTCAATGTAGGCTCAGGGGAGCGTGATTCTCCAAGGCTCAGTTGGGGAGGTGCTATTTTAAAAAATGGAAGGCTACTGCATTCTTTGGCTTCTTCTTCTTCACATGCTGCTACCAGAATGCTCTTTATTGAGAGATGGATAGCATTAATAAATACTGAAACCAACTCGCATTAATAAATACTGAAACCAACTCGCATTAATAAATACTGAAACCAACTTGCAAAACCTCGGGTCTGTAGAGACCAGCCAGTCTCAGGCATTTACATCTGACAACATGGTCATGGAGGCACACCCCCTGAGAAGCGGGAAAAGCCCGAGCTATGCAATCCAGCACATCCGGGCTCTGGTGAGAGTTCTGTGACGTACAGCCTCTGGGATCGTGGGCAAGTGATCGGTCCAAGTCTTAGTTTGGGGGGGGCATTCGTGTTTTGTCTCCCTAAATCAGCTGTGGAATTCTCCAAGTGGAGGAAACTTTTTTTTTTTTTTAATTTTGCTAAAGAGGTGTATCGCTTCCCCAAGACAGATAGACAGACAGACAGACAGGAGGGACAGTAAGAAAGCACCTGCCATGGGGCATGATCATGCCGTAATGCATTCCCTTCCATCTCTTCTTGGGGATTGGGGGCACACACGCACATGCACCCAGCATGTTTCTGAAGTGCTGGGTCAGGACTTGAGCTGTGTGTGCAGCCGTGTGGTATGCAGCTGCCTTCATAGATACACCACCAGCGGGCCTCTATTTTTTTTTTTTTTATGATTTTATTGGCAGAAGGCACATGCATTTGCCAGAGACAGAGAAAAAACACCCTCTGATGAGGCACGGTCATGCCGCAATCCTTTTTCCTCCATGTCTCTATCAATTGCAACTGCTAGGATTCTCTCTCTCTCTCTCTCTCTCTTTTTTTTTTTTTAAGAATTATTTTATTTATCTTTACTTATTTATTTTAATTTGACCAGATATGGAGAGAGAGAGAGAGAGAAAGTGTTAAAGCAAGCTGCCAGGTCCAGGACTCAAACCACCGTCAGCTATGTGGAAGTCTAGCACCCTTCACCACCACACCATCTGCCGGCCCCACAACTGCTAGAATTCTTGAATGTCTTGAATGTGATTCTGGGCATGTAGGCACATATGCCTGTCATGTTTCTCAATCACAGGGGGCCAGGATTTGAACCGCAGTCCGCCGTGTGGGATTCAGTTCCACACACAGGGTGTAGACACTGTGGCATGAGGCCAGCCTGGTCATAGCACCCTTTGGTTTCCACTGTCCAGGGGGGTATACACAGCAGCAGACGAGGAACCGTCACAACCGGGAGCTGGTGCGCTGCTCAAACCGATTGCACAGTGAATTCTGGAGGCTTCTCCTGGGGAACTAAGAATAGTCTCAGGGTTTCAATTGAACACAGAAATGTCACAGAAAGTATGCTTCCATACATTGGCCTGTATAAATATGTATGATCTTTAAAAAAAAATACTTGAGTAACGCATAGACAGGTGGAGCATCCCTAATCCAAAAGGCTGAAATATCTGAAACTTTCTGAGCCCTGCCATGACACCACCAGTGCAACATTTCAGACCTGACTTCATGGGTTGGGTTGCTGTCAAAATGCTGCACTATGAAAATGCCGTAGAGGATCACCTTGGAGCTGTGTACATAGGTGTCTACGACACATAAACAAATGCTGCATTTAGACTCTGATTCCACCCTCCAGACATCTCCTTAAACATATGCAAATATTCCAGAACCCAGAATCCCAAATACTTCAGGTCCCACACATTTCAGACATGGGATACTCAACCTGCCTGTAATGTGGATGGCATTGCTTCACTCATAGTAGATGGTTCTTAGCTCGGCCTTCATCAAAATACAAGGGGACTTCACAGAGTGTATCAAAAGGGGACCAGCAGATGGCGTAGCAGTTACGGTGCTAGACTCCCACGTGGACCACTACGGTTCAAGTCCTCGACCCGGTGGCTTGAAACTCACATGCGTGCCCAAGATCCTGGGAGAAAAATAGGGAAGGGATTATTGAGGCCTGGCCATCTCCCCAGGGGTAAGTTCTCACTTTCCTTCCCATTGTCTCAGACTCTCCAGTGAGCGCACGCATCCTATGGCAAAAAAACATCTTTTTTTTTGGAGAGGTTTTTGCTATAGGGCGCGTGCGCTCGCCAGAGAGACAGACAGAGACAGAGAGACAGAAAGTGAGAAATCACCCCCCAGGGGGGATGGCCATGCCACAATCCCTTCTCCTCCATTCTCCTCTTGGGATCTTGGGCACGCACGCACACGTGCCCGGCCTGAGTTTTAAGCTACCGGGTCCGGGATGCAAACTGCGGTCAACTACGTGGGAGTCCAGCGACATAGCCATTATGCTAACTGCCGGTTCCCGGCAAAAACATCTTTTTAAAACAAAAAAAGTTTATGAAAAAATAGAATTAAATTACCAGTGTATTTTGGCACACACAATAAAGTCTGACGTCCACATGTAGTTTGCTCATAATATGCGTTTTCCCCGAACTCTCCTAACTGTATCTGCAACAACTCTATTTCCAAATAAAATCACAGTGAGATTTCTAGGAATGACAGGATTTGGGGGAGGAGGGGGAGACATTTTTAGTCCAGTAGAAGGAGCCTTCCAAAAATGGACAGAGGTCTCCAGTTCACCCAGCTCAGGCAGTCTCCTCGGGGATTTTGACGGACACCTCGCCGAGAGTTACTGTCTGAGAATGCAGTCTCAACAGGATCCCTCTCATCCTTCATCCTTAACGTTCTATGGCATGGTCTTGCCTTATGACGTCAAGGCTTAACAATTGGGCTTTGATTTTTATCCAGGGACCAGACAGTAGCCAAATTGGTTCTCCCCCCACCCCTTTTTTTTTTAAGATATTTGCTATAGAGTGTGTATGCTTGCCAGACAGAGAGAGAGAAAGGGAGAAAGAGAGAGAGAGAGAGAGAGAAGAGAGAGAGAAATTGTCCCCCCCCCCAAGGAGGAATGGCAAAAAAGGAAAATTTATTGAATCACTCAAAGCATATAGAACTTTCTTTTTCTTTTTTTTTTATTTTTTAGAGGTTTTTGCTATAGGGCGCGTGCACTCGCCAGACAGAGAGAGAGACACACAGAGATAGAAAGCGAGAAATCACCCCCCCCCCAGAGGGGATGGCCACGGCGCAATCCCTTCTCCTCCATGCTCCTGTCGGGATTTTGGGCACATGCGCACACGTGCCTGCCGGGTCCGGGACGCGAACGTCCGGGACGTGAACCGTGGTTGACTATGTGGGAGTCCAGTGACATAGCCATTACGCTAACTGCTGGTCCCAAAGCATATAGAACTTTAAAAGCATAATTGTGTTGTCACTTTACCATGGAATCGAATCCCTATCCTTTGGTCAGCAGACCTGGCAGCTCCGTCCACCCAACTGGAAGGATTTCCCTAAGGGGTCTTAGGCAATCCCTCTTTGAAAGTAGAGGTTGGTATTATGGCAAATACCCCTTGCAGGAGAAATGGCTCCAGGCTTTCCTTGCTAGTAACAGGTTAATAAATAGAGACTTAGCATAGTTTGGGGTGGGCAGTTGGCGTGGTGGTTAAGGGCAGTGGACTCCTACATGGTCAACTGAGGTTCGAGTCCCAGACTGGCAGCTTGCTTTCTCACTTTCCTTCCTTCTCTCTCTCACTCTGTTCTTCTCTGGTCAAATTAAAATACATAAATAAATAAAGGTCAATAAAATATATATATATATATTTTAAAAAGCACAGTTTGTCAACATTTTTTTTGTTGTTCTTTGAGAAGTTTTGCTATAGGGCGCATGCGCTCACCAAAAAGAGACAGAGAGACAGAAAACGAGAAATCACTCCCCAGGGGGGATGGCCATGTCACAATCCCTTCTCCTCCATTTCTCCTCTATTCTCCTCTTGGGATCTTGGGCATGCACATACACATGGGCCCAGTGTGAGCTGAAGCCACCGGGTCCGGGACCCAAACTGTGGTCGACTACATGGGAGTCCAGTGATGTAGCCATTACGCCAACTGTTGGTCCCCAGAATACAGTTTTAAATCTGGATGTGGAAACACATGGGGTATTCTTTGGTAAGGCTTTGTTGAAGAGAGAGAAAATCTACCATGATGGAACCTGGGAATGCAGGATGGCGTCTCGGGCCTGGTTTGCACCGTGAATTACGCATTCTCCCTACAGATAACAAAATCGGCAGACAGGCCCGAAAGATTCGGTATGAAAGATTTAATGCTTGGCGAAGCAAGCCAGGCTGCAAGGCAGGCGCTGCATCTCCCCCTTTAATATATATCAATTGTCTACGCTCTAGAGCAGACACAGAACAATTGCAGGGTATATAGCAGCGAGGGTAACGGTAGGTAGTAGAGACAGTGTAGGAGGGGGGAGGTCATAGGGGTTGGGAGGGAGGGGCTCAGGGGAGAAATCAGACATTTAATAAACACGAAAAGGAAGAGTTATCTGCTGATGAGAACATATATGATAAAGTCTTTGATTTGAATAATATGTACTGTATTCAGTGAGAAAAATCCATGTTGCACAGGCAAGCAGATAGCACACTGGCCACCCACATGACCATGGTTCAAGTCCCTTGGTTCAAGTCCCGGACCTGACAGCTCGCTTTCTCGCTTACCCTCTTCTCTCACTCTCTCTCTCTCTCTGGTGAGTGCAAGTGTTCTATTGCAAGTTAAAAAGTAATAAAATGGGGCCAGCAGGTGCCATAGTGGTTAAGGCACTGGGCTCCCACTTGGTCAATTGTGGTTCGAGTCCTGGACCTAGTGGTTTGAAACTCACACCAGGCACATGTGCATGCAAGACCAAAATTCCAAGAGGAGAATGGAGGAAAAGGGATGATGGTGTGGCCATTTCCACAAGAGGGTGACTTCTTGCTTTCTGTCTCTCTGTCTCTGTCTTTCTATTGAGTGCATGTGTCCTATAGCAAAAATCTCTAAAATAATAATAGTTGATAATAAGAATAAAGTTAATATTTTTAAATGCAATACACCATGAAGAGGTATAATGATTAATTGCAAGTAAAAAAAAATTTAAAAAGAACATATTCAGGCCGTGGGTGTGAAGGAGGAATAACTGCAGTGGCCATGAGGGATCTCACTGGCACCACGACATGCTGTCAAACTAATCCACAGCGAGGCCCGCGCCGTGCGGTGGATTAATAAAAACCACTGTTTAGTCTGGGACTAGCAGCTGGCGTAATGGCTATGTCGCTGGACTCCACACGTAGTCGACTGCGGTTCGCGTCCCGGACCCAGTGGCTTAAAACTCACGCCAGGTGTGTGTGCATACGTGCCCAAGATCCTGAGAGGAGAATGGAGGAGAAGGGATTGGGGCATTTCCATCCCCCCTGGGGGGTGATTTCTCGCTTTCTGTCTCTCTGTCTCTCTCTGTCTGTCTGGCGAGCGCACGCGCCCTATAGCAAAAACCTCTCAAAAAACAAACAAACAAACAAAAACACTGAGCTGTAAGACTAGGCGAATTGAGTTCAAAGTGCAACAGGCTTCCAGAAAGTCGTCAACTGTTTTTATCTTCCATGTTCTTTGAAGAACAATGAGAAGACAGAGGCCGGGGGTAAAAAACACCCATTATTAGAGAGAAGAGAACACTGACTGAATACTATGCAAGAGCCCTTCGCAAAGTTAGTGGAAAATGAGATTAAGGTACAACTTTATTTTGGTGCCAAATGTTTTGAAATCTACATGCCTTTTTTTTTTTTTTTTTGCTATGGGATGCACATGCCTGCTGGAGAGAGACAGAGATAGAGACAGAGACAGAGACAGAGAGAGAGAGAAAGTGAGAAAGCAGCTACACCACAATCCTTTTCTTCTCTTGTCCTCTTGGGACCTGTGGCACACACACACACACTCCTGGCGTGTTTTACAAGCTGCTAGGTCCAGGACTTGAACCGCAATGTAGGTTGTGTGGGATTCAGGTACCCTCACCTCCACACCATCTGCCAGCCCTGCTGTGTTTTTCCCATGACGCACATTTTCCATGAACGTGAGCGTGTTGAAGACCCGTTATACCACGGAAGTGACACTGCCTGGTCTTGCCTAACCCCTGCAATGAATGCTCCCCCCTCTAGCGTCCCCTGTGACCTGCCCCACGCACAGGTAAAGTTGCGAAGGCTGATCTAAATGCAGCTCCAAGCTGGCGGGAGCTCCTTCCCAGCGCACCGATGGAAGAGGAACGGGCCGGGACACAGGCGGAGTTGGAAGGGCCTTTCTCAAGACTCTCTGAGGCAGCAGGGTTAGGATGGAAAACCAGCGCAGCTGGGAAAAGCCAGCACCTCGGACAATGTCCGCAGCGGGGAGCGGAAATGGGAGAGAGAAGCCAGCAGACTCTGACCTGCAGAGCTTGGCTCACAGAGCAAACCCTGTGATAAGATAACGGGTGGGGAGATATTGGCACTGTTTTTTGTTTCATTTTGTTTGCAAGGTTTTTGCCATGGGATATGTGTGCTGGCTAGAGAGAGAGACAGACAGAGACAGAGAGAGAGAAAGTGAGAATTCATTGCCCCGCTGGGATCGCCCTGCTGCATCCCTTTCTCCTTCCTTTTCCTCTTGGGATTTTGGACACGCAGACACTCACACATACATACACCCACATCCCTGAGTTTCGAGCTGCTGGATCTAGGACTTGAACCACCGTCAGCCATGTGGGAGTCCAGCACTTCAACCACTATACCACCTGCTGGTTGCTATTGTCACTATTTTAAAGAGAAGCGTTGAATGGTCTCAGAGTTCCTGGACTGTCATGGTCATGATTCTTAGGAAGGAAGCTGTACTGAGACCAGCAGTTGGAGTAATGGCTATGTCGCTGGACTCCCATGGTAGCTGACCACGGTTCGAGTCCTGGACCTGGTGGCTTAAACTCATGCCAGGCGCATGTGCATGCGTGCCCAAGATCCTGAGAGGAGAATGGAGGAGAAGGGATTGCGGTGTGGAGAACTGAGGAGAAGGGATTGTGGCGTGACCATCCCCCCTGGGAGGTGATCTCTTGCTTTCTATCTCTTTGTCTCTCTCTGTCTTTCTGGCGAGCGCTCGTGCCCTATAGCAAAAACTTTTTCAAAGAAAAACGAAAAAAAGGAAGGGAGCCGCACAGAGACACAAGTGTCTTCAGAATGATTTCCATTTTACTAGAATAGAAGCCATGGCCTTTTCTCCTTCCCTTTGCCGCTTCTCGTTTCTCTCTTTTCTTTCCCTTTCCTGTCCTCTCCTCCTTCCTCTCCTTTTCTTGTTTTGATTTTGTTTGTTGGTTGCTTTTTTTACATTTTGTTTTTAAGGTTTGCTATGGGATATGTACACTTGCTGGTCAGATGGAGACAGAGAATCCCCTCCTGGAGGGATGGCCACGCCGAAATCCCTTCTCCTCCATTCACACGATGTTGGGCTTGACACGGAGATCCACTCCCAGCCTGAGCTGAGCCCAGATTAGGGGCACACAGTGTCCTGTGAACTCAGGGAGGTCTCCGATACAGCCTGGGGTCTGCCTTGCCCAGCACTGTACTTTACCAAGGCACCACTGTCTGAACCCCTTCTTCCATAGAGTTAGGAGGGCGCCGTGTAGAAACAGCCCTTCATTTTAATGCCATAGAGCTTACTTTTCATTGTATAGAACTTTAATTTCATAGCGCTCACGTACGCTGTGCTGGGAACCATTTTCAGTAAATTAAGGAAATACATGTTCACAACCTTTTGACGGACGAGCCTTGATGGCCATCAGACCTGTCTGTGAGTGTGGGTGCAGAGCTCAGTGCAACAGAATCACACAGTGTCTTTGTAAATTCCAAAGCGGCACGGATAACAGTGCTTATGTACAGGCAGCTGGGTCTAGACTGGAGAACTGGTTATGTCGTGCCGGAGGTTGGTAGTCAAAGGATATTTACATTATTCAGACGTTGGCAGGGGTGGATGCTAACTACTTCCACCCCATGCCCTTACATATTATTTATTTATGTTTTAGGAGAGGTTTTTGCTATAGGGCGCGTGTGCTCCCCAGAAAGACAGAGAGACAGAAAGCGAGAAATCACCCCCCAGGGGGCATGGCCACGCCGCAATCCCTTCTCCTCCAGTCTCCTCTCGGGATCTTGGGCACGCACGCACACGCACCCGGCGTGACTTTAAACCACCGGGTCCAGGACTTGATCATGGTTGACCACATGGGAGTCCAGTCATGTAACCATCATAACACCTGCTGGTTCCAAAACTTCCTGACGTTTTTACAGGACTGTAAATGAATCTGGTCACAGAGTCCCATTTCTGAATATATTTTTTTAAAAATAATTATTTATTTTTATTTGTCATCATTATTATTATTTTAATTCACCAGAGAGAGAGACAGAGAGAGAGGAGGGAATGTGGGAAAGCAAGCCACCCAGGTCTAGGATTCAAACCACAGTCAGCCATGTGAGAGTCCAGAGCCCTTAACCACCATGCCCCTCGCCAAACCCTCTAAATATTTTTTCTTAAATACAACAATACAATACAGAGCCGTGTGGCACCTTGTAGAAGAGCCAAGGACGGATTCAGAGGTAGCTGTAACCGCTCCTCCATGCCCTAAGGCACGGCTGCTCCTTGTCTGTCTTCAATTCTTTCTATTATTTTTTATTTATTATTTTAGAGAGATTTTTGCTATAGGGTACATGCGCTGGCTGAAGAGACAGTGACAGAAAGTGAGAAATCACCCCCAGAGGGGTTGGCCACACTACAACACCTTCTCCTCCACTCTCTTCTCGGGATCTTGGGCACCCATGCATAAACACTGAACGTGAGTTTTAAGCCACCAGATCTGGGATTCGAACTGTGGTCGACTACGTGAAAGTCCAGTGATGTAATTGCTACACTGTCTGCGGGTCCCTGTCTGTCTCCAATTCTGACAGAGGGATGGCCTGTACCCCTTCCCCCAGGAAACACTTGGCTGTACCTGCAGACCACTCTGGGTGTCACATCTTGGCTGGGGAAAGGGTGTTACCCATACCGGGTGGGTCAAGGCCAGGGCTGCAGTTAACTACCCTCCGAGGCACAAGACAGCCCCACATCTGTACCAGCAGAGACAGGACCGAGAAGCCCTGCTCTGAGCACGCCCCCTCTTATACACCGACAACGCTTCTCCAGGGGCCTGAGCGGTGCTTCAGTGCTCACACAGCAAACTGTCTGCGAGGCTGGCTCCCGTGCGAAGATTCCTGGTTCAAATCCAGAGACCTCCCCAAGTATGCCAGGCATGGGTCTGCCCACGAGCCAGGCTGGCAGGGGCTGGGTGGATCACAGCGGTGTGGACACCCTATTGGGGGTGTGGTCTCTCTGTCTCTGTCTTTCTTGCTCCTATTCAGAAATAAACTTCAAGAAGAAGAGAAGAAAAAGCTAACTCCAGGGCAGCCATTGTCAACCGGGAGGAAGAGTCTACCTACCAGATGGCATCTGTCATCATGCGTAGGCATTTTTGGTGGTCGTGACTCGGGGTGCGGGAAAAAGGCAGTGGTACTGGCATGCGTGAGATGCCAAATGTCATGCAGTGCGCAGGACACCCCTAGTGTGAGGGACCAGGTGGCCACTACATCCACAGCAGAGAAACACCAAGGTAGCCAGGTTCATTGGAGCAGAGAATCTTAGCTGTCCCTGCGAGGCACCAAGGGGAAGTGGGAGCCTGGATCATCTCTCTTCCATCTGCAAGCTTTGCAGCAGACCGCAGCAGGTGCGCTGCTCCCTGGCCCGGACGGTCTCTGCCCATCATGAGCATTTAGTTACTACTGGCTTTGGCACCTGCAGTATTGACAGGGCACGCTTGTTTTCCTTTTCTGACACCCCGGGGGTGGGGATGGGGTGGGGAGACTTGTGTCTGTGTTTCTGGGTTCCCTATATCCTAGGGGCATGGGGCAAGGACCTGCTGACTCAGCCGGTCAAGTGTGACAGGGCTTTTATTTCCAAACAAGGCTGGAATTTTAACGAGAAGATAAGATGCAAACCAAACAAGGGAGACGGAGACCTGTCTGCGGAGCATCTCTTAGGACTTGCGCCCACAAACCGTTCACGCCTATGTTATTCCAGTGGTTGGGATGCCTGACACAACCTGTGTAGGCTTTTCACGCGAAGAGAGAGAATCGCTCTCTTTTATTTTTTGCACACCCCGAAAGCTTTTGAGGTGTCTGCACTGTGATACGGCAAGCTGTCCTGTGATGATCTTAGCGACATACACGGGTCCTATGATGATCTTAGCGTCATCAGCCTGCCCCGGGGACACCAACTCCCATGGGGGACGTGGTCAGACAGAATCACGTGTTGTCCCAGGCCAACAGCACACACATAAATGACCACCAGAGGCAGCAATCTTTCCATAAAATAGTTTCAACACATTGAGTGACATCATTTGCCATGAAAACTCTTTCAACACCCTTCTAATTCAGTCTGCAAGCCTGGCCCAGAGGATAAAAGTGATGTTTACATGGCCCATGTTGATACCCGCATAAGGGAAATAGGCAAGAAACTGACATTTCTTTTTTTTTTTAAAGAGAGATATTTGGTATAGACTGCATGCACTCACCAGAGACAGAGAGAGACAGAAAGCGAGAAATCACCACC
>NW_006159697.1:3032600-3040061 GCF_000334495.1 Tupaia belangeri chinensis
TGTTTACAAGACCCACCTTGTTACCACCCGAAGGAGGGAAATAGGCAAGAAACTAACATTTCTTTTTTTTAAAGAGAGATATTTGGTATAGACTGCATGCACTCACCAGAGACAGAGAGAGACAGAAAGCGAGAAATCACCACCCAGGGGAGATGACCATGCTGCAATCCCTTCTCTTCCATTCTCCTCTCTTGGAATTTTGGGCACACACGCATATGCTCCTGGAATGAGTTTAAAGCCACCGGGTCCAGGACTTGAACCGCGGTTAAGTCCAGCAACTTAAGCATTATGCTATGTGCTGGTCCCAAGAACATGACATCCTAATTTATTATCCACCCAGGTAATGCCACACGTGGAGGGGTAATCGGAAAGGGATGCTGTTCATTTCTTACCGTCTCATTTTGGAAACAAACAAACAAACAAAAACCCATATATTCAGTTGCATCCCAATCACAGATAGCAATGCATTACAAAGGGTAAGTTGTCCTGCCTTCTTACTTTCTATCACCAATAGGAATTTTCAAAAGATAGCAGCTGACTTGAGAACCATATCCTCATTCTTCAGCCAGCCAACTCTTTCATGGAGACGAGGTACCTAGCCAAGTACAATCTTTGGTTTGTTTTTTAAACAAACAGGTTCTCTTGGTGTCCTGACCCTCCTGTCGCAGCCTGCCAGCTGGGAGTACAGACACACACCACCACACCCCACTCTTTTCCAGATAAAGGCTCACCATGTCGCCCAGGTGACCCTTGAACTCCCAGACTTCCTGTGTCAGCTTCCCTGAGCCCCTGGGATGACAGGTGCATGCAACCCGACTCGGATTTCAGATCTGAAGGGCATCAAACCTGAGGCTCCCATGGGGTCCCAGTTTGTGGGACAGACCATCTTAGCCACACACACATCCAAACACAATGCTCAACGGTTGCATAATAAACACCACAATCTAAAACAAAACCAACAGAGCTGGAGAACTAGGCGACTCCACAATCGTGAGGAAAAATTCAATGATTTACGTAGAGACTACTCAGCAAAAGTATTCACAGCAGATACAGAACATGTAGATTAAAAAAGAAAAAAGGAAAAAAAAAAGCCAAGTTTAAAAAAAAAGTAAAATGAGGTAGAACTACTAGTAATCCTTCTTTTTAAGCTCAGAATAACAGCAATCTTTGACAGGATTTGGCAAACGCTATCTTATTTATATTCATCGTATCCAACTGCAAACCAGTCGTTCTAATATGTTGATATAGAAGGTTAATTCATTTCATCTCTCTTTGGAGGAAGCTATCACACAGATGTTCCTCTGTGTTTGCAGACGACTTTTTTGCTTGCTTTGCTCGAAGCTCGCCATTATTCTATTTTTTTAAACCAAGCTTATGTTTTCAAACTACCACTTTCACCCAGGAAGAAAGATGACTGGACAGTTACTTTGGTTTCCCCCAAGCGTTTCAGGAGAAGAGAGCAAGCGAGAACACATCGGATACGTTATTACCGGCGGTCTCACGGACACTGATTGCAGCGCCACAGATACCCACGGACAAGCTTTCCCTAGCCCCACGCAACAGCGTGCAAACACGTATCTCTCGGGGTCCAGACTTGACTCTTCCACTTACTCAGGGAACCCTGACCCCACCTGCTATGGAGTTATTCCAGAAAGGGAAAGCAACAGAAACACACAGACTTCCTTTGAAGTCCTACGATGAAAGCAAATAAAGCCAGGAACCATTTTCTGTCATCATTTATCTCAACATCGTAGCGAGAAAGGAAAAAAAAAAAAAATTGGAAAAAGTTCAACTCACCAGGCTTTATATGGCTTTCAGGTGGGGCTTCTCACAGGGAGATTCAAACACTCTTCAAGGATCTGAAACAGCTTTGCACAACAATCACTGTGGACAGACAGCACCCCAGTCCCCGACTTGCCAGTGTGTGGACAATCCTCGACCAGCCCGGGCAGTTATAGCTTAACCATCATTGGCCGTAAAGTCATCGGTGGGTAATTGGTGAATCTATCATTAAAAAGTTATTTAACTGCATGTGTTTCTCCAGCTTGCCTTCCTCCATGCCCGGCATGTTTCTGATCTCAATCAGAAGGAAGCTGGACTTCCTTAACCAAGTCATCACTCGGGAGGAGTTTCGTGAACCAGTTCACCTGTTGGCTCCCCGACCTGGGGGGAAAAAAGAAACAAACAAACAAAAAAAACAAAAACCAATGCTTTCCGATAGCATTTCCTGTGTGCACTTCATTTGGCATGTCACTGTGTACCAAAGGGCACCAGAGCGTGCGTCCATGGAAAGGGGACACCCCCACACCATGGGTGGCACAGACGAGTGGTGGGGATGGCTTTTCTCTCCGTAACCGCACGGAAAAAGCAGGTGAGGAGGGCACGGCGAGGTTGCATTTTTAATGATCTGGCAGCCTGCTGCACGCCAGCTCTGCTCTCCTCTTTGGGAAGTGAGTGATACACACCCACACCACCGCACAACACAAAGAGCCTTAAGGAATTCATTCTCTTTGTCAACACCAAGGGTTAGGCAATGGGGCAAAGCCTCCACCGAGCTCTGTGGGTGGAACTGGGAGGAGACCGTCTACACTGACGGGACAAGCAGGCCAGGACTCTTCTGACCTGACACTGTGGGGAAAGCCAGAACCCGGGGAAGACGACTTCCAGCGTCTCCTCTCTGATTCGGTTCTTTGTGTCTTTCTGTTTTATTTCGGGAACAAGGAAAAGCCGAAGCAAACAAGAGAAGAGACACACTGTTCTCAGCTGTCGGCGTTGCCGCTCTCTCCTAAAACACCGCTCCTGTTTAATTAGGCTCTGCGTCTCTGGCTCTCTGTGGGTACTCAGATAATTCAGCTACAATGTAGTGGGTGTTAAACTAGTTTCCATTCCTAATAAGAACCACGGATTTCAGCACAGGAGAACCTGAAAACGTACAGACACGTGTTTTCAGTTTTGCCATCAGACTCCTGCACCTGCTGGAGAGAGACACAGGGGCGAGGGGAGACAGAGAGGCAGAGAAAAGGGACAGTGAGAAAGCACCCCCCACACCATTGGACATCATCCCACTGCAATTCCTCCTCCATGTCTCTTTCAGGATTTGGGGCACGCACACACATGCGCCTGGCATGTTTTCTTAAGTTCCTGGTCCTCACTTAAACCACAGGTAGGCCATATGGAATCCAGTTGCCTTAGCACACCACCACACTGGCCCTGAAATATTCACTTTTTAAACACACATACACACATATGATATATAGTTGTTGGAAAAGTCATGACATATTTTTGCATAGAAGAATATACATATGTATTTTATATGACACATTTTTACATAGAAACACACACACACACATATATATATATATAATTTATTTATTTATGTATTGCCATAGGGCATATGTGCTTACCAGAGAAAGACAGAGAGACAGGAAAAGTAAGAACTGACTCCCCAGGGAGACGGCCACACAGCGATCCCTTCTCCTCTGTTCTCCTCTCAGAATTTGGGGCATGAAAGTACATGCAGCTGGAGTCTTTTTCAGGCCATGTGGGATCCAGTGTCTTCACCACCATGCCACTCGCTGGCCCTTAAAACATGTCTGTTATTGCAAGAGGGCGTGTGTACTCCCCAGAGAGAGACAGGGAGAGAGAGAAAGCACACCCTCCCAGTGGGGTTTGCCTGCCACGCTCCCCTCTCTTCCATTTCTCTCTCCCAGGAGGATCTTGGGCCCTCATGGACATGCACCTGGTATTGTGTTTCAAGCCACCAGGGCTGGGATCCAAACTGTGTTCAGTCATGCAGGATCTCACTCCAGAGATGCACCGTGCTTAACCACTGTGCCCAGGGACTGGCCCTGAAAAATACTTTCACGTGAACAAGTGTGGCATGGATATCAGCAATGTGTATGTCTTCTAGTGTCTCCATAAAATGTACTTGTTAAGGGACCAGCAGATGGCATAGTGGTTATGTTGCTGGACTCCCACACGACCGATCCCCGTTCGAGTCCCGGACCCGGTGGCTTCAAACTCATGCCAGGTGCATGTGCGTGCATGCCCAAAAATCTCAGGAGGAGAATGGAGGAGATGGGATTTGCGACATGGCCGCGTGGGGGGGGGTGATTTCTCACTTTCTATCTCTCTCTGTGTCCCACAGCAAAAATCCTCCTCTTCCCCATAAGAAGAAAGAAAGAAATATACTTGCTGCACACCCCACTGAAGGATCCACATGTCGGCACGTCTCATGATGTGCCTGGTCAGACAATATTTGAAAGTCCAGACTTCGGTGTCTAGGACTTGACCGATCTGTGCAGTTTTAATCCCAGGGCAAGGTGTCTTCTCCCCCCCATCCTACCTCTAGCTAATGGCTTCGGCAGTCCTGGAAATGAAGATGTGTGAAGGACGCTTTCTGGCGTTCCCATTGGCCGTCCGCCCTCAGCCCCAGCTGGGGCTACTTGTCCCCGTGTGCCAGGAGCGTGGAGGGAAGACTGCAAAAGGCATAGAACCTTCTCTTGCTGGTAGACAGGAGAGGGTCTCAGACAAGCCGGAAGCTGGTCCTTTCTCTGATGGGCACCTTCCTGGGATCTCGAGAACCATCCCTTCTTGATCTCCCCATCTGCAACTCCTGTGGAGAGCATCCACTCTCTCCAGCTGGTTTTCTACTCATCCCTTTCCCGTCCTCTTTCCAGAAGGCGTGGTTGAGCAAAAGCCCACATTTCCATAGCTTCCCTTCGTGTCGGTGCTCTTCCTGTCACGGAGGTCACTCGGACTGGCGTGTTTGCTCGAGAGGTTCTGGGGTGCCGCTTATCCCAACACATTCCCTTGGCCTGTGGTCTGCAGACTGTCTCTACCAGCTGTGCCGAGGCTGCTCCGTCACCTCTTCACCTCTGTCTGAGTTACCTGGCCGAAATCTCCTCCCTGGGCTAGGTCACAACAGGTGCATGGTCTGATCGCGAAAGAACATGGCTCCAAACGCTACAGACACATCTTCACAAACCCCTCCTCTGCCTTCACACACCGTCAGGATGTCAGACAGAGATTCACAGAGTTCTCAGCCCCTCCATAGAAGGTTCCTGAAGGACACTTGTTCTTGGGACCTTGGCCAGCGATCCTGTCGACTGGGACCAGCAGTTAGCATAATGGCTATGTCGCTGAACTCCCATGTAGCCGACTGTGGTTCGCGTCCCGGACCCGGTGGCTTAAACTCACGCCGGATGCACGTGCATGTGTGCCCAAGATCCTGAGAGGAGAATGGAGGAGATGGAATTGCAGCGTGGCCATCCCCCCTGGGGGGTGATTTCTCGCTTCCTATCTCTCTGTCTCTCTCTGTCTGGTGAGTGCACGTGCCCTATAGCGAAAACCTCTCCAAAAAAACAAAACAAAACAAAGAAAACTATGGAAAGCTAGTTACTGGACAGTTGGTCACAAGAAAGATTCCCCCCAGCCTGGTTGATCGTAAGAAGTGGGAGTCAGACAGGCACGAATCCAACCCTGATTCCAGCACCTGCTAGCTGAGCGACCTCCAGGAAGCATGTCAGCCCTTGGGACAACAGCTTTCTCACCTCCAAGGTGGGCAGAAGAACATACTCGCGTTCTCAATTGGAGGTGACGGCCCAGGGTACGGTGCATGGCAAGATATAGATTTGTTTTTAGAGTACAGAAGCGAGAAGATTTCCTTTTTTAAACGGAATCATTTACATATTTTTATTCATCATTAGAGAGTGCATACAAATGCATAAGAAAGAGAGAGAAAGACATCGTCAAAGGGTCTGGTAGCACAACGAATCCCCCTTCTCGGCCCATCGAGATCTTGGGCATATGCGTGCACATAACTGGTGTATTTCATGCAGACCAGGCCAGGGATTTGAACCCACAGTCAGCAGTAGTGGCTTCCAGCAGTGCAGTTCAGTATGCTACCAACTGCCCGCAGGTTGAGCCTGGGTTTTCTTTATCAAAGCCGTGAAAACCACCGTGCCTTGAGTCTGTACAAAACAGGGGCGCCGTTACATGACGCTGCAGGCAGGAGCCTCCCTGCCAGACCCTACCAGCACCTCACAGGAATGCGCGAGCCCACAGCGGCCATGCCTTCTTCCTTTGGACCCGACCCAAGAAGGGCCCCAGGGAGACACTGTGGTGGAAAACGTTGGAGTCCCCGAGAATGAGGGCAGGATGCGGTCATTAGTGCTGAGCAAGCAAGCACTCAGTCACCAGGAGTGAGCACGGAGCCCCATGCGTGGGCAAGGCGAGGTCATCAGGGCCCTGAATCGAGGAACGGGCATCTCCAGGCACAACAGCACTGTGGCTTCTCCTGGAAGGACTGTCCTGCCAGCCCCGCGGAAGGACGGGGACCTGGGGACCCAGCACGCAGCACAGCCTTCCTCCTCTCTGCCTCACCGGTGCTGGCACAGAAGCCGCTGCCAGAGCTCGGTGTGCACCGGCACGGCCTCCCCTTCTCCACCCAGCCTCTGCCACCTTCCCAAAGGCCAGTAACGTCAACACATCCCGGGAGTCCTCCTATCTCCGTGGCTACCGAAATGGAGGCACCGCGATGGCGTCGGGCACACGCGCATAGGAGACCACCCCCCAGGATCCTGCTCTGTGTTTGACGGGCTGGGGCGGAGCTAAGGAAAAAGACGGAAAAGTCCGTGTCATGTCAGGGGCCGACTTTTGGGTTATTAGGGTTTTTTAACTGATCGTTCACTTCCCGCTCCTCGCTCGTCTCCTCATCACGGCTTTCTCCATAAAACATTGCATCTCGGGGTTCGAAGTGATAGCCGTATTGTTAAACTCCCACCGGAGTCCTGCGGAATTACCTTTCTCTAAATGGCATTTCGGTCAGGGAACGGATGGCCTCCAAGTTTCTCTGGGAGGCGTTTCGATGGCCCTCGGAAATTGAGTTGAAAGACATGCTTTTTAAATGTTATTCTTTACGCATGAATACGTCGGCAGCCAACAAACATATTCTGTTGAAATATGGCCATGAAAGAACAAAACACATCCATTGTACCTGTTTGGACCTTTTTTGATGGATCGTTTCACTTCACCTAGCGTACAACTCTCAAACCAGTGCAATGATATGCAAACATATATGTCCATGCACCTATATATTATATATAAAGATCTTTCATCCTAGCCTTCTTCAAACCATACACATACATAGTTTTATGTAGGAAGGAGATATATTTATGTAAATCAAATCTATTTAAATTCCATATAATGACCCTCCTTGGGCTTTTTTTTTTTTTAATTGCCAGAGGGCGTGTGAGCTCATCTGACAGTGACTCAGACAGATGGGGGGCTGGACAAACACCCTCCAATGGGGTGCAGTCACAGTGTAATCCCTTGTCCTCCATTCTCCATCGTGCCAGGATTTGGGCCACACAGGCATACACACCTGGCATGTTTTTGAAGGCGCTAGGGTCAAGATACGAACTGCAGTTGGCCATGTGGGATCCAGCTTCCTTAACCACT
>NW_006159697.1:3040423-3041894 GCF_000334495.1 Tupaia belangeri chinensis
TAAATCAAATCTATTTAAATCCATATAATGACCCTCCTTGGGGCTTTTTTTTTTTTAATTGCCAGAGGGCGTGTGAGCTCATCTGACAGTGACTCAGACAGATGGGGGGCTGGACAAACACCCTCCAATGGGGTGCAGTCACAGTGTAATCCCTTGTCCTCCATTCTCCATCGTGCCAGGATTTGGGCCACACAGGCATACACACCTGGCATGTTTTTGAAGGCGCTAGGGTCAAGATACGAACTGCAGTTGGCCATGTGGGATCCAGCTTCCTTAACCACTTGGCTACAATAGCCAACATATGGCATAGTGGCTGCGGCACTGGACTCCCGCACGGCTGGCTGACTGCGGTTCAAGCCCTGGATCTGCAGCTTGAAACTCACGCCCGGCGTGTGTGCCCAAAATTGCAAGAGGAGAATGGAAGAGGAGGGGTTGCCGTGCGGCCATCTCCACTGGGAGGTGAGTTCTCACTTTCCCTCTCTCTCTCTCTCTCTTGCCTCTCTCTGTCTCCAGCGAACACATGCGACTTATAGCAAAGATTTCTCTTAAAAAAAAAAAAAAAAAAAAGAGAAAAATTTTTTTTGGCGGGGCGGGGGAAGCGAGCACGTGGCCGGCGGGCCACCTGTGTACGGCAGTGTTTGCAGGCTTACGAGATGACGAGGAAGATAGAGCAGTTGCAAAGGGTGCACGGCATCTCCGGGTGCCGTGCAAAGCCTGCCAAAGCCTGCCAGCAGTTGCCCCAGGCATGTGTCAGGTCTTGACTCACTATTGTCCCTCTGACACTCAGCTCTGCCAGCTCTGGGGCTTTCCAAGGGCCGCGCGGAGAGAAAGAGAGCAGCCCGTCAGCTCACGCCTGCTCTGGCCAAGTAAGGAGCGAGGAAGGAGACCCATGCTCCTGAGGAAGCCGGAGCTCGAAGGCCAGAGCCACATTCAAAGAGAGTGTAGCCTAAGAGGAAACACAATCCGCAATTCAAATATGGGAGCAGGAGGATCAAGACAGCCAAAGAAGGAAGCTGAAAAATCACTCACCTGCCTATGCAAGGCATGATCAGATTGATACATTGTGCGTGAGCGAAGGACTATCTGTTTACTCATTCCATCAGTTGTTTATAAGCTTTTGGTATCACTGTACCATAGTCGACGCATCTTCTCTGTTGAAGTTTCAATCTTAAATTGTCAGGAAAGGATGGACCATTTCCTGGGACAAAACTCAACTGTCACTGACGGAAGGAAACGCACCTTCCCTTGGCATCGCAGCCGTCCGTCTCTGGCTGTTAGAACTAGGAAAAGCTTGGGACTAGCAGTTAGCGTAATGGCTATGTCGCTGAACTCCCACGTAGGCGACTGCGGTTCGAGTCCTGGACCCAGTGACTTAAATTGAGGCCGGGCGCGTGTGCGTGCGTGCCCAAGATCCTGAGAGGAGAATGGAGGAGAAGGGATTGCGGCATGGCCATCTTCCCTGGGGGGTGAT
>NW_006159697.1:3041930-3045001 GCF_000334495.1 Tupaia belangeri chinensis
TGTCTGGCAAGTGAAGGACCCCTATAGCAAAATCCTCTCCAAAAAAAAAAGTAAATAAACTAGGGAAAGCTAGAGGACTGCCTATCTCTGACGTGCAAGACACACCCCCTACAACAAGCCTTTGTTCTTTTCCACTCTGGCTGCTGAGAACGCTCTGGGGTACTCGGGTTTTGTTTTCAAAGCAAAGAGGCATCTTCCACCCTATGCTAGAGATGTTTCTGAAGAGTGCAGAAAGTAAGACCCGAACAATGATGCGAGCCATGCTTTCACCTGTGTGGCAAGCAGGGTCAGGCCAGCCCCACGGGGCAGAGGTAAGCATGGTGCAGGAAGAGCCGGATGGTAAACCACGGTTCAAATCCTCGCTCGGGGTCATGGCGAACATGCTGGGTATGTGCGCACGTGCCGAGGTCCCAGATGGGACGGAAGAATGGAGGGCAAGAAAGGAGTCCGCAGCATAACCAGGTTCCCTGACGTTGGAAGGCTGGAACGGGAAAAGTGGCATGGCCACGCTCCATTGGGGGACTCTCTCTCTTGCATGCCTCATATGGATATAGGAAAATAACGTTTCCCAAGCTCCCTGTAGCTTTTCTGTGACTGCCGTGACAGATCTGTTGACAGTTCCACAGCAGTGACCAGGACCTCCCTGCCAGCACCTTGGTTCCATTCCATCCCACATGCTGTGCCCCTGAGCAGCGGCAGCCACCAGGCAGAGATCATGCTCCAGGAAGCCTCCTACTTCTGCTCTTTTCTCTTCCCACAACTCTGACAGAGTGTGTGCCTGAGAGATACAGAGACAGAGACAAGCACCTTCTACGGCATCTGCTCACGCCACAGTCTCCATGCTCTGGCCTGCAACTGGAGGACTCTGGGCACTCACCCTGGCGTCCAGTGTCCCTCGAGCTGGCCCAGCGGGGGTTCCAACCACCACCGTGGCAGAGTGGAGTCAGCTTCTCTTGGGCAGCACATGGCTGCTGCAATTGGGAACAGGCCCTGTTTTTGCAGCAAATCTTGAGGAGGCTTTAAAAGCCCTAAACTCCTAAGAAACCAGGTAGCGAACCAGAAGCTCATGTGATGGTTACGTCACTGGACTCCCATGTAGTCAATGGCGGTTCGAGCCCCGGACCGGGCAGCTTAAAACTCATGCCGGGTGCATGTGCATGCATGCCCAAAATCCCAAGGGGAGTTTGGGAGAGAAGAGATTGCAGCATGGCCAGCCCTCCTGGGGGGTGATTTCTCGCCTTCTGTCTCTCTGTCTCCTCCGTGTCTCTGGCAAGCGCACGTACCCTATAGCAAAACTCTCTCTCAAAGAAAAAAAAATAGAAGCCAACTATAACATATCTCTCCTATGGAGATCAATTCCAGCCCGTAGGTTATCACTGATATTTTCAATACATAGGGCTGCTTGTTGAGATCATGTTCTCTTTAAAAATATTTCTTTTTATGTAATGAATAAACAAAAATGTGATGCCTAGGAAAGGAGAATAATTCTCTCAGGCGTGTATCCATTTGTTTCCAGAGAATGGAAGTCACTGGAAATGGGAGTTCTTAAGACTCTGGCTGGTGAGGGCGGGCATAGCAAAGGGACCTCACCAATGTGTGTGGGATGAGTCTACATCTATATGGGTTGAATCATGTCCCCCAAAATAGGCACACCCCTAGGACTCAGGAATGTGAGCTTATTTGGAAACAAGGTCTTTACAGGCTAGCTGGGTCATACCATACACTCTTTAGGGTCCATTCAAACCCAGTTGGACGGCTGTTCTTGTAAAAGAAGGACATTTTGACACAAAGACACACAGAGAGGGCAGGATGACCCCAAACCAGCTGAAGACAGAAGCCCACAGCAGACCCTGTCTCCAGAGCCCCCAGAAAGAGTGGACCCTGCCAACTGATCTAGAACCCTCGGCTCCCTAACTTGGCAAGGATGCATTTTGGTTGTACAGGTCACCCCGTGTGTGCGTGTGTGTGACCCTGTTATGGCAGCCTTCGTAATACACACAGAGTCCACAAAGGAGGCCATCTACGTCCCAATCCCGGTGTCACAGTCTCCTGGGAATTGGCTCAGGGACTGGGTGCTCTGAGGATGCGTGCCCTCCCTGGGAAATCACAACCGCATTAAACGGGAGAACAACCTAGTTGCCTTAGACCTACGCGGCGTGTGCTCACTCCATAGTCTCTTGACATCGGACGCATGCATTTGCACCCAGCAGGAAACTGGGGCCTAGAGGCTTGGTCATCCGACATGATCATTTCTCCTGAACCCACAGTTTCCCTGCTCCCCCGCCTTGGGCTGCACGACATATACACCCCATGTTGCACCGTCTGGAACGTTGACATGTCTATTCCTCCCCGAAAGGTCCTATCCTCACCCTTCATCCAGTACATGCAACGAAACAGAAACAGGTACGAAAAAGTTCTTTCTGAGCATGGAAAAAGAAAAAAAGAGGCCAAAAGACAGATGAGACCTAAGAAGGCGAAACCGACGGGGCATTTTAAAAATGACTGCTTCCTTGTCCTGGCTTTCGTTTGCCACCAGCCTTTCCGCAGGGCTTTGCTATGGGACAGGGACCAGCTAAGGGCAATGCTCACGGAGGTGCAGAGGCAGAGCAGTCCTAGTGCGCATGCGCCGCAGGAACCTGACCCACAAGGAGTTGGGCGGGCGACCCTGAAACAGAAGCCTGCCCGGCGTTCGAGGCTGCTGATCTGGGTTCGGACGAGCCCACCTGGGGACTCCATCACCAAGGCCATTTAGCTGCCACCTAGAGGCTCGTAGTAACGCACTGGAGCGGGGGGGAGGGGAGCGGAGATCGAAACAGGGAAACGAATCGCGCCCGCCCGCGCGGAGTCCGCCTCTGCAGCAGCGGCCAAAAAACAAAGAAACAAACAAACAAACGAAACCTCAACTCGCGCGTGCGCAGAACGGCGCGAGGAGACACCGCCCCCACCTCTTCCCGACCCTCGGGTGCGCGGGCGAGGAGGCGCGCAGTGCGCGTGCGCAGAGCGGCCCCAGGCGTGCGGGGAGGGCCGGGAGCGCGCGTGCGCGGGGCGGCTGTGCGCGCGCACCTCCTCCC
>NW_006159697.1:3045020-3047387 GCF_000334495.1 Tupaia belangeri chinensis
CGCGCGGGGCTGCGGCGTGTCCGCGGCCCCACACCCGCTTCCGGTGGGCTGGCCGCGCGTGGGGCCGGAGCACGTGGGGCACGGTCCCGGGGGACCCCCGGGTGGGGACAGCGCCGCGCGCAGGCCTCCCCAGCCCTCGCCCTGCCCGGTACCCTCTGCTGCCACCGCGGGCTCAGTTTCCCCGTTTGCAACGTCGCCCTGGGGCTACCTGCCGCCTGCTTGCGTGGGTGCACCTCGATTGTAGCATCCGTCCTAGGTGGCGGGGGGTCTCAGCCCGGCCATGCCGCCCGCCGGGAGGTCGGGGGACATGCCTTGGGGTGTCCCAGCTGGAGGAAGTGGCATGAGGTTTCTGGCATCTGATGGGACCCAGGCCAGGGCTGCTCCTAACCGTTGTGCCTGGGACAAGAGAGCCCCATGCCAGGAGCAGGGACCCACCCTGGGCCCACTGTCAGTAAGGCAGCCGTGGAAAGACCCTGCCAGGTGGCCTTCTGTTCCGAGTGACCAGTCCAGCGGGCTTCACCCAAGAGCTGCCCAGCAGTGCACAAGCACTGACCCCACCTTGGCCCTCCCTGCACCTGCCCAACCAGAATCTGCATTTTATACCGCCAGCCAGAAAGTTGGAGAAGCACTGCCCTTCAGATCTGAGCAGTTCACACATCCTTGCGAGCTGGTGACCCTTACTGCACCGGACCCCAGATCTCTGCAGAAGGAACACTAGAACTTACATTGTAACCTCAGACCCTCCAGAAAGCTGCTCTGTCAACCTATCTGCATACTTTATGTAAACTGGGGACCCTCCTGATTTACATATGTTAATTACTGCTTCATCTCAAAACCACCCAGGATAGGAGGAAGTGTTTGCATTTGACCTAAAAAAAAACAAAAACAAACACAACACCCTGCAGTTCAGAGAGGTGAAGCTAGTTGCCCAAGGTCACACAGCTAAGAAGAAGCCAGGCTGAGAAGGCTTCCAGATCGATGGGGATCTAAATAGAACTGATGTACGCATTGCATCTTAAATCAAGACTGTGACCTTGTTTCCCCTCCTCCTGGCTTCCAGGTGGTTTAGGAGGCGTGAACCTCTTGACTTTTTGAAAGAATGTGCAAAAGCTAGTCTGTTTTATGGACGTGGAGGTCTAAACTGATAAATTCTAAAGGGAAAAAAAAAAAAAGTCCTCACAGAGGTCACTCATTGGAAGAAACAGTGTATGCATCTACTCCAGTCGAAATGACTCAATTTCCGCACACTTCTTGATAAATTATAAAGGGAAAAAAAAAAGTCCTCACAGAGGTCACTCATTGGAAGAAACAGTGTATGCATCTACTCCAGTCGAAATGACTCAATTTCCGCACACTTCTGAGATGCCTAAGTACAGTTCGTAGACATGAATTTCCCTGCTCAGGTGGTCGAGAAGTTAACTCGTCAGATACATTCCTTACCCTCTAATGCAGGGTCCAGAGAAGGTGTTCTGGGGGGCTCATGAATTTTAATGCAGACCGAGGTGCCTCATTAAAATGAAATGTATGCAACTTCTAAATGAGCTTGATGCCTAATTCAGATTTTAGATTCACACACAGCTATGGCCCAAAGTGAAAAGTGTGACTTCTTTGGTAATACTAATGAGGCGCCCTACCAAGCAAGTCTCTTCTAGGCTCGCGAAGGCCAGTTTCATGGTTTTTCCGACGGCATCACCCAATCCTCCGGTCTGGTCAGAGAGCCAAGAGTCTTTTGGAAAGCTAAGCCTTACCTCTTTTCCCTTTTTTTTTCCTCTTTTTTTCATGCCCTCGCGCTCTTGGGAGTGCAGAGGTCCTGCAGAGCATTCGCAAATTCGCCTTGGCTTGCTCCGTTCGTGTCTTGTATGAAATACAGCTTTTCAAGCTGGTCTTCTTTATCGCCCTGGCCCTGATAGTACACGTGCATGCGCCGAGTCTTGAGCCTTTCATGCCACTGGGTGTTGTGTCCGCGGAACCACCTGTCACCCACTCCTGACGAGTGCTTCCGCAGCAGGCCTGGTTTCCAGAATGTTCAGTGCATTTCCCTGGGAAGGTCTTTGTCGGTGTGGTCCCTGACATGTGCGTCCTTGGGCAAGTAAATGAAAAACTGGGAATTCTTACATTACCGTAGAAGCTGTTTCATCGGAGGAGAATGAGGAAGTATGTGGAAATTTTTAACAGAAATATGGACTAGAACACCAGGGCACTTTTCAGGACTTTTGGAAAGTATGATGGTGCCCTTAGTTGTCTTTTTCAGACAAAACAAACAAACAAACAAACAACCATAAAAAAACACACTTTGGGAATCTTCTTCTTGACACAAGGTAATAATAAATCAGCTATGATTTCGGCAGTAATTTTGGTTCTCCCATG
>NW_006159697.1:3047652-3071304 GCF_000334495.1 Tupaia belangeri chinensis
GAAAGAGGAGAGGGGCCTGAGATTATTTATGAACTGGGACAAGATTTTTAAGGAAGAAGGGTGACAAGTGTTAAAGAGTATCTCGCACCTGGAAGGGAGGAGTGTCTACTTTGTAAGTCACCGAAACAAGTAAAAATGGTAAGACCAGTTCTTTCAAAAGAGAAGGAAGCATGCCCTTGCCTAGAACCACTCTGTGTGCGGAAATAGAATTGAGCCACCTCATATCCTGGGAGGAACTCCAAAAGCAAAAAAGGCACAGATGGCCTGGGTTTGGATTGCCGTGTTTTTTTTCGAAGCTAAAGGGTCCCAAACTTGTCATAGAAGACACGGTCAATGTGAGACAATCAGGGAGGTAGTTTCCATTCACAGTAGCAGGTTCTCGGATCACCTGTGAGTTTTGTGCTCAGAGCACATCTCCGTGTAGACCGACCTCATTTCAGGTTCTTCCAGCCCTATGTACTGAGTGGCCATTGGCTCGGACAGGCCAGACCTAGATCCCAGAGCAGTCGCTGAGGTGGGCGGGCTAGGCAGCCCATGGGTGGGTGTAGGAATATTCAGAATTTGGGCCATCCCTGAAGCCTGGTGGTTAAGAGAGCTGGATATCATAATGTTGACCATGGTTTGAATTCCAGCCCCAGTGGCTTGAAAAACACGGTGGGAGGGCCAGCAGGTGGCATGGAGGGTAAGGCACTGGATTCTCACACTTGATCAGGGTTCAAATCCTGGACCTGGTGGCTTGAAAATCCTATTGGGTGCTTGTACGTGCATGCCCAAAATCCCAGGAAGGGAAGGAATTGCAGTATAGCCATCCCTTTTAGGGGGTGAGTCCTTATTTTCCCTCTCCCTGCCTCTCTCTGGGGAGCATATGTGACCTATGACAAAAACCTAAAAGGGACAGGATGGAGAAATGGAGAAGTGATTGTGGCATGGTCATGCCCCATTGGGGAGTTCTCTCTCTCTCTCTCCCTCTCTCTCTCGTGAACACATGCACCCTCTGGCAATGGAGAAAAGGAGATAATACTCAGAATTAGGAATTTCAGTGCTATATATAAAGCATGTTTTCTGGGCGCCTGATGGAGTAATTGAAGTTCTAGGAGTGGACAGTGGCGTTGTGGATTTGTTTCTGGAGCTCTTGTGTGTGTTGGGTTCCTGTGAGCCTGTGATTCGGGGTGAGCTGAGGTGGGGGCGGTTCTTGTCACCGAGGCCCTGGTGGGGTGCTGTGTCTCTTGTCTGTCATGCTCGTGGAGGAAATAAACCTTAAAAAAAAAGTATTTTTTAATCCTGTAAAGAATTGGCCAAGAAAAACAAGAAGCTTATTTTAGAAATGTTAAAAAATCAAAAGCAAATTGTATCCTAACTCTGAGGGGAAATGGACATATTGGCAGTGTTGATCCTGATGCCGTGTCTCTGAGTGTGCACACACTGCAGGACCGTGACAAGTGACGGTGACCTCTGCGTCACCTTCATATGGAGAACGAAGACCTGTTTGTGTACCTGGTCACGCTCCGTGGCTTCCTGTGAGTGCCAAAGAACACTGGAGTGTATCTAGGACTGCTTTTTTATTTCCAGTTTGCCCTAGGGCATGTGTTCTCAAGGACTCAGGAGAAAGTGAGAAATCCCTTTCCTGCGGGGGCGGGCCACAACACAATTCCTTCTCCATTCTCCTCTTGGGATTTTGGGCATGCACGCACAACAGTGGAGTCCAGCAGAGTTTGTTTTTTTTTTTTCTTTTCCAACCTGCGAGGTCTAGGATTTGAACCATCAGCTATGTGGGATCTAGTCGCCTTAACCACCACTCCACTGACTGGCCCGGCTGCTCCTATGTGTAGAGCCGTTGAGAAAGCGGTGAGGGAGAGCTTTGCGCAGTTGGCCGTCCCATTGGTGCGTGGAGCGTGTCTCTGTGCGTGCAGGTGCGGGTGCCCTGTCCCAGCCATACTGCTGGCCCGCATCCTCTTCCTGGCACTGTGGGCCTAGCTGGGGTCATAGGAAACTGGATGGACTCGGGGACCGGGTCGTCTTCTGGTTTTCAGAGCCAGTTTTTTGTTCCTCTGTGCCCTTGGGTAGCTGTGATCTTGTGATTGTTCTGTCCCTTTTATCGTTCTGATTGTTTGCCCTGATCCTGTTTATGTTTTTCCTGAATTACGGCAGTACCGTAGACAACCAGTTACTCTCCGTCATTTTTTTGGGGGTGGATAGAGTTTCAAGCACTGTAAAAGAGTGAGGTAAAGAAGACGCTCTGGGGGCTGCCCCACATGGGAACTTTCTGGGTTCACGTCCAGAGACCTTGAACTTGTCAGGCACATGCAAGCCTGTGACCAAGGCCTGGCTGGAGCTGGGGCACGATGGCAGCGTCAGACCCGTTGCCTGCCCATCCCTGTGCCTTGCTCGCTCGGAAGACAGACGTTAAAGAATGATAACGACCGCGCCTCCTGAGAAGCGCCCCTGGAAGCACCGGTATAGATGTCTAGGTGGCTTGTCGGAACGTTCGGAGAGGTGTTGGCGAAGTGACCGAGACGCAGCCCGTAGCTGGAAGGGACCATGGTGATCCCAGGATGAATGATACTTGGAAACAAAGGTCTACCGTCAGACCCAAGTGAACTGCAGCATTTCCTATATTGAAGCTTCAGTTGTATTAATGTGGTGCTGACAGAGCAGCCTTCCTTGGGTGCTGCAGGTATTTGTGGTTTGAAACTGCCTGGTTGGCACCCAAGGACAAAAATAGGACGTTTGCAAACGTCACGTTCCCAGCACGTGCATTTCTGCTGTGTAAGGGCTCCTGCAGGGATCCTTTTCCTCCTAGACTTTGCAGTGTTGCACTGTCATTCCAGTACTTTGTTGTGTTTTGCTGTAGGGTGCACGTGCTCACGGAAGGGGGAGAGAGGAAGTGAAAACCCACCTCTTGGGAGGATGGCCACACCACAGTCTCGTCTCTTCTATGCTCTTCTTGGGATTTGGGGCATGCATGCACATGCTCCCAGTGTGTTTTTCTCAAGCCATCAGATCCAGGACTCAAACTGTGAAGTCAAATTAAAAGAAAGAAACAGAGAGAGAGAAAGGAAGGGAGGAGGGAAGGAAGAAAGGAAAGAAGGAAAAGAAAAAGAAAAAAGAAAGAAAGTTAAATAAAAAAAAAGTTTCATGTAGAGGGCTACTTTGAGAAAACAGTTCCAGAGCCTTCTGCTGGGAGGAAAATTCAAGTGTAGAGCTCTCTGTGAAGGCATGCGATAGCAGAAAGCACTGTGAGGTGCAGAGCCCCACTCTCCCTCAGCTCGCAGTTCCTCGTCTTCCTCTCTCGGTGCAGCCGCCCTTGGGGTCTGGGAAGACAGTTGTCTACAGAGTTTTCTTCCGATGGTGTCCTAAGGGGACGCCCACGCTTGGTCAGGAGGGCACAGTCGCTTGAGGAGCAAAAGCACTCTAAACTTCTTCGGAAAGCCGCCTCGGGTCCCAGCATTTTGCGTCTCCTGCCGGTGAGACGGGGCTGAAAATGTCCCCAAGTAACCTCGGTGGTAGAACCCCAGGGCGCTTGGATTGGCTGGCTGTCTCCACCCTCAGCCGACTTCTGCCTGCGGTGTGTCTCATCCTTTGTCACTTGGAGGCCACCCAGTCTTAGGAAACTGGAGGTTGGAGCTGGAATAGGGCAGAGTGAGGAAACGACTTCTGGAAGCATGCCCACGTCTCGCTGTGAGATTGCACCCTAGTCTGTCCCCGGCTCTTGAGGCCTGGGCGTTAGCTGTCTCTGCACACGCATGACTGTCTCCCTTCTTTACCTGCACCCCGGTACCGAGCGCCCTGTTAGCCTTTGCTTTTTGCAAAGGAAGCTCGTTCAGCCGCTGTGACGCCTTGTGTGCAGCACAGTGTTCGTCCTGCCTGTGCCCCAGCCCCTGCCCCAGCTAGCACGGCTCTCCATGAACAGCACCTTCTGCAGATGTCAGTCCAGTCTCCACTGCGGTCCCGTGGTCTTCCTGCATCTCCTCATGCATCTTCCTCTGTTTTTTTACGATTACGAGAGACATTTATTTAAAGTATTCCATCTGCCCATCGGGCTCAACCCGCTTTATAGAAATACTTTGAGGACCACTGTAGCCACAGCTGCCACCCAGTGAGTTCTTTCCCCACTCTTTGCTCTCTTCTCTTCCCCCAGTAACCTGTTTCAGATCTGGTGCAAGGTGGAAATGACCCTCCTTGTATTTTGTCCATGGCTCTTTAGACAAGATCTACTGCCTCGTGGTCAAGACCAGGGCTCTCTTCATGCGACACCTGCTATCATGATCAAAGTTCTCGGGAAGTCTTATGGCTTCCTTCACGTCTTCATTCCCGTATTGTACTGTCTTATTTCCCTCTGTGATCTTAACACAAAGCATTTCCTTAGAGTAAATGGGAAGCCTATCTTCTTTGAGCATGAAGAATACATGTGATCCAAGTTAACTTCAAGCCCGACTGTGTAGGGGGACTAGAAGTTAAGGCCCTGGACTCTCACATGGCTGGTTGTACGGTTTGAGCCTTGGAAATCAGACCAGGCGTGTGCAGTTTTGTGCCCCAAGTCCAAAGGCGAGAACGGAACAGAAGGGATTACAGCATGGTCATCCCCCTAGGGGGCGATTTCTCATTTCTCTCTCTCTCTCTCTAGCAAGCACACATGCCCTATAGCAAAAAAAAAAAAAAAAAAAAAAAGAGTCCAACCACATTAGTACCTTTGGCAGCCCTGTGTTTTCTACTTTTTTTTTTTAATTTTACTTAATTTCATTTGTTATGATGATTTATTTTTTAATTTGACCATAGAGAGAAAGAGAAAATGAGAAAACAAGCCGCCCAGTCTAGGACTCCATCTACGGTCAGCTGTATGGGAGTCCAGCACCTTCACCACCACACCACCTGCCAGCCCCTGTACTGATTTTATTTATTTAGGTTTTTAAAGAATTTGTTTCCTCTAGGAGTGAGAGGGACAGAAACTCCCCCTTTCCCCAGGGTTATGACCCTGCACTCTCCCCTCAGCCAGCCCTGGTCATGGGTACGCACGTGCCAGGGTACCCCGAGAGGTCTCTGGAAGTGAGCCTGGAAACTTCCAAGTGCGTCATCCTCTCATATGGCATCATGTGTACCTGCCACGTCACTACCCAGTCCCTACACTGACATTTTAATGACTGCGCATCACCTTTTAATGTGACAGTGTTTAGGTGACAAGCTTGTTTTGAAATCGATTTCTTTGACAGGTCAGACAGAAAGACACACACACACACACACACACACACACACACACACACACACACACAGAGCACAGCCTCCTGCAAAGGCTCTGGACACTGAGCTGCACCCCCGCCTTCAGACAGCCCAGGTCTTGGTCACGTGTGTGCTGGGCACACTCAGGGAGGGCTCAAGACCTGAACCGAGACCCTTCCCTGTGGGTCAGCGTGGCAGTGTCTCACCTTCCTGCCCTGCCCCTCTCCGGCACCTAGGTGACAAGCCGTCGGAGGTGGAGTCATCACCAAACTTGAGATTGGGAAGGAAACCACTTACTCTTTCTACAAAGCAACCCTGTGGGCTAGAGGGAGGAGCCCAGCTAGAAGGAGGAGCCCAGCGAAAACCTACACTTTGAACTCCTGTTCCGGGGGCGCTTTCTTGCTTACCCTTGTGGGCTTACCCTCTGTTCAAAACTGAGGTGCTCAGTGCTTTGCCAGCCCTTGGTGGGTAAAGTTGCGGCTGTGGATTCTCAACGATCCCCTCCGCGGGCTCTGCAGATTTATTTTGTGTCATCGATGATCTGCTGAGAGGGGCTCCTGACTGCCCAGACCCCTTCAGCTGAAGGGCACGTGGCTGCTCTCATGATGCCTGGCCTTCTCGCTGCCGGCTGCTTGCTGAGCCGCTTGGCAAACCCCTGTGCCCACTGTCCCATGGACTTCTGCATGGCCCATGTCCGCCCGTGTCCAGCACGTCACAGGCCATGCGGGACGTTTTCAGGATGTTGGAGGCTTCTCAAAACAGAGAATCCGGTCAAAGACCATGTTAGTGTCTGACCAAGGCTCTTCCTGCCATCACAGCGGCCTTCAGGAGAGATCGAAGCCCCTGGATGCATTATGCTGCCCTTCTTCACACCATCAGTGTTCAGTGTTAGAGCAAGTCAAACTCCATCCGTTCTTAGTAAGCGACGGGACTTCTGTTAGCCTAACGCGACGAACACCTTCGCGTGGTCACGTCTGCAACTGAGGAATTGGCCTACCTGCCTCGCCAGTACCTGTGTTGTCGCTTCCACCACCTGAGCTAGGAACACTGTCCTGATTTTGAACATGTCCTTTTTCTAAGAAGTTTACTTTTTGCACGAGCAAGAGAGAGGGGGAGAGAGACCGAGAGGGAGACGGAGATGGCATCCCCATTAGGGTCCTGACACCATTACCCCACCGCAGCAGCTAGAATCATGGGCATGGGCAAGCCCAGCTCACTCGAGGGGGTGTCTCTGGACACGAACCTGGAACCTTCTCTCGGGGTCACTCCCACAGAGCTTCATGTTTTCACGCAATGCCACTGTAGGTCCCTGAAGGCGTGCTTTGAAAATGGCTTCTCTGTTTCTGTTCTCAGCCAAGCTTGGAAAAGTTGGCTCCATTCACTGCCCCCCTCCCTCAGCTCCCGACCCTCACTATTGACTGGCTTTTTCCTTGTCTTTCTTTCTTTTCTATTCTTTTTTTTTTTTTTAAAGAGATTTTTGCTATAGGGCACATGTGCTTGCCTGAGAAACCAGAGACAGAAAGCCATTCGAGAAGTCTGCCCTCTGGGGAGGGTGGCCATTGCACAATCCCTTCTCTTCCATTCTCCTGGGATTTTGAACACACATGCACTTGCACCCTGTGTGAGTTTCAAGCTGCTGGGTCCAGGACTCAAACCATGGTCGACCGTGGGAGTCCAGCGACCCACTATGCATCTGCTGGCTTTCCGCTCCCCTAGTGCGTGGGAGGTGTGTGATGGGCACCCGGGATTCCTCTGCTGCCAGGAGCAGTGTTCACCTTTTTCTGATGTTCCCGGGCCTTCCACCTTCCTCCGAGGCTTCCTGCCCTCCTCATGAGAATCACTCTCCCTGCACCGAGAGCGCCTCCATTTACTTCCCCGCCCCTTCCTCTTCCTCTTCACGTCCGTCTGGGCCCCTGTGGCTCTGCCCCAGCCCTCTCCTCTGTGTTTTGGAGACTCCTCCCAAGCTGGTGGCTTGGTGAGTGCTGAGGCTCCGAAACGCCTGTGGAGGGTCCCAGCCCCTCCTGAGACCCTGACCGCTTCCTGCTGGGGAGGCCTGGAAGCAGTGCCCGGCACCCACGTTCACACACCGTGCTCTGGACCTGGGCTGGATTCCCTACCCACTCCGCTCTTCTGCAGCCCTGGAGTTGTCCAGCTGACAGCTGCCCAGGAGAGGCCGGGAGGGACCTTCCACCCTCAGGTCCTTGTCTCCTGGCCCCGGACATTCCGAGAACTCCTTTATAAATCTGGCAAAGCCACGTGGGCGTCTTTCCGGCTGCCGTCTCCCGTAGGACTCCAGAGACGTAGGGACAGCCCATATCTACTGAGAGTCGTCCGGCCGCCTGGCTCTTTGTTCTTACTATGGTAGAAATGGCTCGTGGCGTTGTGGGGCCCGGTCTGCTGGGACAGAGGTGGCTTTGTGAGAGGCGGACTCGGGAGTGTGTTCACTTGCTACCCCTGCTGTGTATGTTCCTCCATTCCTCTGTTAAAAGAATTCCTCTCGGGACCAGCAGTTGGCATAATGGCTATGTCACTGGATTCCCATGTAACTGACTGCAGTTCGAGTCCTGGACCCGGTGGCTTAAACTCACACCGGGCGTGTGTGCGTGCGTGCCCAAGATCCTGAGAGGAGAATGGAGGAGAAGGGATTGTGGCGTGGCCATCCCCCCTGGCGGGTGATTTCTCACTTTCTGTCTCTCTGTCTGGTGAGCACATACGCTCTACAGCAAAAACCTCTAAGAAATAAAAGAATTCCTCTGCTTCTACCCCAGTCCTCAGGGACCGTCTAGAGAAGGCTTGTTGGCTGTGCGGTCTGCCTGCAGCCGCGGGGGTCTTATCCCGGGGTTTGGCCGGGAGCGTCCTCCCCGACCTCCCTGCAAGCACGTACCTCCCTGCAGTCCTGTCCCGGGGTCGGGTTGGAGCATGCTCCCTGGCCTCCCTGCAAGCAGGTACCTCCCTGCAGTCCTGTCCCGGGGTCGGGTTGGAGCATGCTCCCTGGCCTCCCTACAAGCACGTATCTTCCTGCGGGCGTGGCCATGGGCCCTCGGTCCATCAGGGAGCCGCAGCCCTATCTCAGTGCTCATCTTGCTAAACCAGTTGAGCTGACCTGAGCTGGCCGATTGCAGCCCAATAAAAGCCTTTCAAGTCGCCCACGTGCTCCCCTGAGCCATCCAGGTAGCTGGCCCTTGGAGGCAGTTTAATGGATGGTGAATGCCACCGCATTCCAGGGGTCCCTTTGCACAGCTGGGGCAGGTGCGTGGTCTGTGGCTCAGAGCTTGGGGAGTGCCGTGCATTGAGCATGAATCTAAAAAGCGTGGTAAGATGACCCATGAGCATTCTGCAGGAGACGTAAGGAGGTCTGTGGTGTCCCTTCCATTCCTGAGCCCTGGGAGTGCAAGGAAGGCCTTTTGTGACGGGTCAGCCACTGCAGGCTCTCCCATGATGGCAGAGAATGAATACGCGGTCATCCCTGTCCCTGGGCCACCACGGCAGGGGTGGGTGCTCAGGGCCTGTGGACGTTTGCTGACCTCCAGCGTTGTCACGCCTCATCTCCTAGACGTGACTCAGCTTCCTTGGAATCAGGGAAAAGGGAGTTACTTGGTCAAGTGTCTCTGAGCAGAGCCTGTGCCCCAAGTGAGCCGCCGTGGACCTGTGGGAGTCGCTTAGGTGGAAGGGATGGAATGGCCGTGACTGCCAGGTCAGGAGGCCACTGTGTGCAAAGGGGAAGGAGGCCCGCCTTCCCCTGAGCGGAGGTGGCGAGGTGCATGTCCGGTCAGGCAAGGGTGGACAGGTATGCAGCCGGGGACAGAGTGGCATGCCCTGGTGCCCTCGGGGAGTCCGGTTCTATCTTCTAGTCTTGGTGCAGCTTTGCAAACAGAGGTGTCCTTTAAAGCAGTGGTCCCCAGCCTTTTGGATGCCAGGGACCAGTTTTGTGAAAGACAGCTTTTCAGGGAGACGAGGATAGTTTGGGGGTGAGCCCAGTGCGTTGCATGTGCTATACACTCACGCGATTTCTATTATTGCATTGTAACAGATAACGAGATAATTTTGCAACTTCCGTCATGCAGAACAGGTGAGCTCGTTTTCCGGCTATTAGGTGCTTCCACCTGGAGGCTCCGGCCTCAGGCCTGTGGCCACCGACCTCCTGGCCCCAGGGCTGGGGACTCCTGCTTTAAAGGGTGGACCTCAGGCTAATTGCAATGGTCCTGGTGAGAGATACAGAGATGGCGTGAGTGCTCTAGGGCGGCCGTGACAAAGAGCCACGGCTGGGTGACTTAAAATAACACCAACGTATTCATGCACTGCTCCAAAGGCAGAGGTGGGGAAGGACGGTGTCAGCAGGCCACGCATCCTCTAGGGGCTCAGCGCAGGGTCCTCCTGGACTCGTGGCCACGTCACTCCAGTCTCTGTGTCTCTCTTCAGCCGACCTCTCTCTCTCTCTGTCTCCCTTTTAATTCTGCTCTAGAGCATGTGCACATGCCAAAGAGAGAGGGAGAGGACGGTAAAGTGAGAAAGTCTACCCCCTCGCACACCAGGAGTATGGCCACGGCACAATCCCTTCTCCGTTCTCCTTTTAGGATTTGGAGCGTACGTGTGTGCACACTCACACATGCCCGTGTGTTTCTCAAACCGCCGGGTCCAGGACTTGAACTGTACTCACCAAGGTGGGATCCAGCCACCTTCCCCACCATGCCATGGGCTGCCTCTGGAGCCCTCTTTTTCCCCACACTCTAGTTTTGATTCAGCGCAGGCTACTAGTAACATGACTCTATCTTTTTTTTTTTTTTGAGAGATTTTGCCATAGGGCATGTGCGCTTGCCAACAGACAGAGAGAGACAGAGACAGACAGCGAGAAATCACCCCCCAGGGGGGGATGGCCATGTGGGCATCCCTTCTCCTCCATTCTCCTCTCGCGATCTTGGGCACGCACGCACACACGCCCGGCGTGAGTTTTAAGCCACCGGGTCCGGGACGTGAACCGTGGTCAACTACATGAGAGTCCAGTGACATAGCCATTACGCTAACTGCTGGTCCCCATAACATGACTCTTAAGAAGCGGGACAGAAGAAGAGGCAGCACCTTGTGGGTGCCCTGTGATGTTTAGATGTGAGGAAATGGTATGGATGAACCGCTGTGCCCTCACTAATTACGCCCTGGCACCTCTCTCCCTGTACTTGCGTTCCCTAATTATGTCCACACCAGTGGTTGCCAGAACCGCCCGAGGCCAAGGGCTCTCTCTGTCCTGTGTTCCCTGAGAGGACCTTACCTTGAAACTCCACCTGTAGGGCTTCACAGTCCAACAGTTAGATGCAATTATACTTCATTAGCAGTTAGCACTGGCAGCACCGAGAGCTTGTGGGAGTTTGACTTGGGGATTTACAATCTTTCTCTCTCTCACACACACATGGAACACACAAATTCTTTTTTTTTTTTAGACTTTTGCCATAAGGCACCTATAGTCACCAGGGAGAAAGACAGAGAGGGAGAAGAAGGGAAGGAGAAATTAAGACATATCCCCTCTCCTTGCCTCAGGGGAGATGACCATACCACAATCCCTTTTCCTCCATTATTGTCTTGGGATTTGAGCACACATATACACAACATGGTTCTCAAGCTGCCCGGTCCAGGACTTGAACTGTGGAGACAGCCATGTGGAATCCAGCACCTTAACCACCATGCCACCTGCCAACCCACAATTTTTTTTTTTTAATATTAAAAGAGTGAGGGATTGGGACTAGCAGTTGGCATAATGGCTATGCCACTGGACTTTCATGTAGGAGACTGTGGTTCGAGTCCTGGACCTTGTGGCTTAAACTCACGTCGGGTACGTGTGCATGCATGCCCAAGATTCCGAGAGGCGAATGGAGGAGAAGGAAACTATATTTTGGATATTAAATGGGAGCTATTTTGCCGTCCCCGCTGGGGGGTGATTTCTCATTTTCTGTCTCTCTGTCTGTCTTTCTGGCAAGTGCACATGCCCTGTAGAAAAACCTATCCAAAAAAAAAGAGAGGGATCAGCAGATGACATAATGGTTAGGTTGGTGGACTCCCACATGCCCAACAATGACTTGAGTCCCAGACCCAGAGGTGCACGCACCCTATAGCAAAAATCTCTCAAATAAATAAACAAATGCACACAGCCTATCTAGCAAAGATCTCTCAAACAATAATTAAATAAGAGAGAGAGTGAGAGAGCCCTCCCAGTGGGGCATGTCCGTGCCTCCGTACTTTTTCCTTCATTTCTCTGCCCCGTCCGTCTTGGGCACACATGCTTGGGGAACAAGCAAGCCAGTGGGTGCTGGGCTTCTCGCTGCTCTCGGCTGTGTGTGATCTGGCACGCCGCACGCCAGGTTGCCGTCCCACGGCCCTGAGCATCTGGCCCCGTGTCCGTGAACTCTTGTTAGGCATGTCATGGTGACCAGGAACCTGCTGCTTCATTCAAGGCCGGCCAGAACAGAGTCCTGGTAGTCCTTCCTTCCAGGCACAGTCCGATGTAAGCCAGAGGCCTCCCGTGACCTCAGTGGACGGTGTTTGGATAATGAGGACACATTTGCCCAGTAGGAATGTCATCATAGGACTGAGACGCCCACGTGCATAGCAGAAAGCCCTTCTACATCTGTGGCATGTGCTGCCTGCTTGCTGAAGGCCCCGCTCCCTTCTCTGTACCCCGAGCAGCTTCGTGTGGGCCCCAGCCCTGCACACTGGGGCATCCTGTACCCTAGGGCCAGGACTGCAGCGCTCCTACGGGTGCCTGAGCTTGCATCCCAGCCCTTTCGCATTCTCCGCTTACGTAATGAGCTTACGCATGCACACACGCACGCACGTGCACACGTGATCATGTCTCACGGCGCTTACTGTCACTGAGGGGACGGCGTTCAGATTTCCCGCTGTGCAGGAGGCCTTCAAAGACTTCATGAAAATGTGTCGTATGAAAAACTATTGGGTTGCCAGAAAAGTCATGATGGATTTTTGCATAGTAAAACAGAAAAAAAATGACATCATGACTTTTCTGACAACCCAGTAGGTCTGCATTTCAATTTCTTTCTATCTTCTTTTATTTTTTAATTTTTGGCACCAAAATAAACTTGATACTTTAATCCATTTTCCTGCACTTTTTTTGTTTTTTGGGTTTTTTTAGAGTTTTTTGCTATAGGACGTGTCCACTCGCTGGAAAGACAGAGAGAGACAGAGAGACAGAAAGTGAGAAATTACCCCGCAGGGGGGATGGCCATGTCACAATCCCTTCTCCTCCATTCTCCTCTCGGGATCTTGGGCATGCACGCACATGTGCCTGGTGTGAGTTTAAGCCACCGGGTCCAGGACTTGAATCGCGGTCAACTACATGGGAGTCCAGTGACATAGCCATTATGCCAACTGCTGGTCCCTTTCCTGCACTTTTTGAAGTGTCCTTGTCCACTTTGGTTTCACAGATTTATACACATTATGGAAGCTAGGGATTCAAAAAGTTCCTTGTCCCTTCCACTTTCAAATTCAGCTTATTCTGTTAATAAGTCAGGTCCAGGTTGACAGCCCCTGCGAAGAGACCATGACAGTGTTGGACTCTTACATGTGCTTTTTTTTTTTTTTTTTTTTTAAAGAGAGATTTTTGCTGTAGGGCGTGTGCTCGCCAGAGAGACACACAGAGAGACAGAAAGCCAGAAATCACCCCCTGGTGGGATAGTCGCACCAGTATCCCTTTCTCCTCTACTCTCCTCTTGAGATTCTGGGCATGTATGCATACACGCCCTGCATGAGTTTCGAGCCACCAGGTCTAGGACTTGAACCACTGTCGACTACGTGGGAGTCTAGCGATGTAACCATTATGCCATCTGTTGGTCTTTTTTCTTTTTCTTTTTTTAAATAAACCTTTCCAGTGGTTATGCCACACTTGCACAATTAATGCGTTCTGTTTCTTTGGGGAGGACTTGAGTTGTCCGAATTCACAAATGCAATTCTTTTGTATAGTCCCTGATCATCTTAAGCCTGTTAAGTGGAGTTGATAGGGAGTGGGAATCTCAGGTTTTTACTGTTCCTATAGAGCTCGGAAATGTCTTGATAGGGAGTGGGAATCTCAGGTTTTTACTGTTCCTATAGAGCTCGGAAATGTCTTGCTAGGGAGTGGGAATCTCAGGTTTTTCCTGTTCCTATAGAGCTCGGAAATGTCTTGATAGGGAGTGGGAATCTCAGGTTTTTACTGTTCCTATAGAGCTCGGAAATGTCTTGATAGGGAGTGGGAATCTCCGGTTTGTACCGTTCCTATAGAGCTCGGAAATGTCTTGATAGGGAGTGGGAATCTCAGGTTTTTACTGCTCCTATAGAGCTCGGAAATGTCTTGCTAGGGAGTGGGAATCTCCGGTTTTTACTGTTCCTATAGAGCTCGGAAATGTCTTGATAGGGAGTGGGAATCTCAGGTTTTTACTGCTCCTATAGAGCTCGGAAATGTCTTGATAGGGAGTGGGAATCTCAGGTTTTTACTGCTCCTATAGAGCTCGGAAATGTCTTGATAGGGAGTGGGAATCTCCGGTTTTTCCTGTCCCTATAGAGCTCGGAAATGTCTTGCATTGCAAGTGTAAATGATTCAGGCGTCCATTTAAAAGTTCATTAGCAGCGTTGTCACCCTCAGCGGCCAGATTCTGCGGAAGAGTCCAAGTAATAGAGTAGGAAGGGACGCGCCAACGCTGTGTTCTGTGGGCCCCGCTTCTCGGAAGCGTTTCTGTGAATGTTTTGGGGGTCAAAAGAGGCCTGACCAATGAAGGAAGATGGTTCAGTTCTCCTCCCGGATCCCTTCACTTCCCACCCAGGGGACGACGTGAGTTTTCCTTTCCTAATATATTTATAGAAATATGTTTTCCACCTCAATCCAGTCATCTTGGAATCTGAGAAGAAGTCTGCATTCTTTAGGACACTTCCCAGGTTGGTCCTAGCGACAGCTGTCACAAGGCTGTCCCACTGAAGTCTTGCTGTCTTTCAGGTGCTTTTTCTGACTTTTAAGAATAACTGACAAGGCCTGCCATCGGTTAGACTGTGAACATGGAGCCAGCCCTAACTACTACGTGTGCTGAGCCCTACGTGTTCAGGCAGGCTTTCCCCAGCTGTCTTTCCCAGTGCCTTCAAGCAGTGCATTAAAAGTCAGTTGGGGGAGGGACCAGCAGTGGCGTGATGGTTAAGGTGCTGGACCTTCCCACTAGTGCTGACCATGGTTCAAGTCCTGGACCTGGTGGCTTGCTTTCACTCGCTCTCTCTCTCTCTTTCTCTCTCTCTCTCTGCGTCTTTTCTCTGGTCAAATTAAAAAAAGTAAATAAATACATAAAATTAAGTAATTATTTTAAAAAAAGTCAGTTGGGGGGACCAGCTGATGCTGTAATGGGTACATCTCTGGACTCCCATGTACACGACTACAGTTCGAGTCCTGGATCTGGCAGGTTAAAACTCAGACTAGGTGTGTATGTGCGTGCCCAAGAGGAGAATGGAGGAAAAAGGATGGTGGCGTGGTTGTTCCCACTGGGTGCTGACTTCCCACTTTCTGTATCTCTGTGTCTCTCTGGCGAGTGCACATGCCCTATAGCAACAATCTGTCTTTAAAAAAAAAAAAAAAAGTCAGTAGTTGTTTGAGCAGGGTGGACATTTCTCATTCTGCCCCCTCAGGACCGTGGTGCGGGAAGGCTGTGTAGACCGCGCTCTGCCTGGGGGTTGCAGGCGGGGCGTCCTGTTGTCAGGACCAGTCCTGCTTTTCTGCGTTGGAATACTGGATACTGCGCATGGAGGAGAGTCAGGTCTTCCCTATTTTTGCTTTTTAAAGAAATGCTAAGTAAGGGGACCTGCAGGTGACTTGGTAGTTTAGGCACTGGACTCCCACATGGCCAACCATGATTCTAGTCCTGGACCTGGTGGCTTGCTTTCTCACATTCTCTTTCTCTCTGGCCAGATTAAAAGGAATGAATGCATAAATAAATAAAACAGCTTTTTAAAAAGAAAAACAGAAAGCAATGCTAGGTTAGGTAAACTCTGAGCAAAGGAACCAATGTATAGTTGCAGATATGTGTTCTTTCAACAAAAATGTCTCCATCCTTATCTCTTGGTCATTTTCTTTTCTCTCTTCCCCATGGTAAGATAACTCCAGGGCCAACCAGGTGGCAGGTGGTTAAGGCAGCTAGATTCCACGTGACTGACTGCATTTCGAGTCCTGGACCCAGGAGCTTGAAAAACATGCTGGGTGGTTGTGCTTACGTGCTCCAAATCTTGCAAGAATGGAGGAGTTGGAATTGGAGCATGGCCATTCCCCCTGGACAGTGTTTTCTTTCTCTCTCTCTCTCTCTCTCTCTCTCTCTCTAGTGAATGCATATGCCCTATAGCAAATAAAAAAATATATATATATATATATATATAAAACTGATAACTCCATTCCTGGACCCAACTGCGATGCCACAGAGCTGATAATGGAGCCACATAGAAGGCCTGGGTTTGAATTCCAGGTGGATGTGAACACGCCTGGTGAACACAGGGTATGGCCCTGTGACCCTAGCTGGGTGGGAGGCTGGGAGGAGCGTTGTGGCATGGCCAGACCTGTTTCTGTCTTTGTTTCTGTGTCATAAACACATAAATAATGTTTCAAAGTAATGGTTAAGATGGTAAATGAAAAAAATAAATTCCCCTAAGATGATAAGGGGTCATTTTAATCGGTTACCTTTGTCTTTTACAAAAAGAAATAGCAAGAAGAAGGTTCTTTATAAATCAGTGACCTGAGTTGGCCCCTACCAATTTATATTCTGAAAGCCTGTGACCCTTGCCCCACCAGGACCTCAAAATGTGGCTGTTATCTGCAGATAGGTTCTTTAAAGGAGTCATCACAGATTCCAGCAAATGGTGTAGTGGTTACGGTGCTGGACTCCCACATGGCCGACTATGGTTCAAGTCCCAGACCCAGTTGCTTGAAACGCACTGGGAGCGTGTGCATGCGTGCCCAAAATCCCGAGTGGAGACTAGGGGAGAAGGGATTGTGGTGTGGCCATTCCCCCTGGAGGTGATGTCTCACTTTCTCTCTCTGTGTCTCCCCTTGGCTCCTGTGAATACACACACCCTATAGCAAAAATCTCTCTCTGAAAAAAAAAGCAGTAATCATAGTAAAACCAAGTTGCTGATCCAACCGGACTGGGAGCCTTAGAAGAGGAGATGAGGACACAGACACACACAGGGGACGGCCACGTGAGGACACGGGGAGATGACGGTGTCTCCATGCCAAGGGTAGAGAGCTCAGGAGGAGCCAGCCCTGCCTCTCTGGACCTTGGACTCAGGCCTCCAGAATTGGGAGGAAATACCTTCATGGTTTAAGCCACTCGTCTTGTGGTCCGGGCAGCTTTCGCAGGCTGGTATACCTGGGAGTGAAACCGTTTCTGCACTGCGACAGAATCAGGTAGTCTGAGCCAGTGTTTTCACATTTTCTGGACAAGCCATACCAGGGAGGCAGGCAGCACACGGCCAGGCTGTGCAGTGGGTGTCCGAGGCAGCAGGGTGAGCTCAGAAGTTTCTCGACTCCCACCCCCCCGTCCCCTTTTGACACTCGGTGTTCTCTGATGTCCCTGCACCCTCACTGATTTGCACAGGTGCATAGTTGAATGTAGCTATGCAATGATCTCTGTGCTTCAAGGGGCAGCATTTTTTTTTTTTTAAAGGTTTTTGCTATAGGGCGTGTGCGCTCGCCAGAAAGACAGAGAGAGAGACATAGAGACAGAAAGTGAGAAATCACCCCCCTGGGGGGATGGCCACACCACAATCCTCTCTCCTCCATTTTCCTCGCGGGATCTTGGGCACGCACGCACACGAGCCCAGTGTGAGTTTAAGCCACCGGGTCTGGGACTCGAACCATGGTCGACTACATGGAACTCCAGTGACATAGCCATTACGCTAACTGCTGGTCCTAACGAGGGGCATTTTGTACTGCCCATCTCTGTATTCCTCCTCTGTGTGTTCCCACCTTTCATCACGAGTTGCATTGCCCTAAATTTAAAAGAAAAAAAGGGACTTGGGGGTTGTGTCCATCCTGACATGCACATTCCTGCCGGGAATGCCTAGCAGGCCTGCAGGCCGGGGTGCAGATGGGATAGTTGACAGGAGAGTGGCAGGAGGAGGGCCCTGGGAGAGACCCTGGGAAGACTAGCAGCACTTGCATTTGGGTGCAGAAGACGGCGTTTCTGAGCTCCGTGCCCTTGGTGGGAGGCAGTTGCTGGTTTCATTCCTTCCCAAAGCCTAGGGGTGGTGAGTGCAGCATGAATGCAACCATGTCACAGGTCTGGCAAACTAGCTCGGAGGGACATTTGGACAAAGGTCACCAGTCTTCCGCTCTTGAAGTCGGAGAACAAGTTCGATGACTGTGATTAAGAAAATGGCAGTGTTGGGAACCAGCAGTTAGCGCAATGGCTATGTCGCTGGACTCCCACGTAGTCGACCGTGGTTCGCATCCCGGACCCGGTGATTTAAAACTCACGCCGGGCGCATGTGCGTGTGTGCCCAAGATCCCGAGAGGAGAATGGAGGAGAAGGGATTGCAGCGTGACCATCCCCCCTGGGGGTGATTTCTTGCTTTCTGTCTCTCTGTCTCTCTCTGTCTGTCTGGCGAGCGCACATGCCCTATAGCAAAAACCTCTCCAAAAAAAAAAAAAAAAAAAAGAGCAGTGTGGGGGCTAGCAGGTGGCATGGTGGTTAAGGGCGCTGGGCTTCTACCTGGCCAACCGCGGTTCCATTCCCAGACCTGGCAGCTCGCTTTCTCACTTTCTCTCTCTATTTCTGGCTCTCTACCTCTATGGTCAAATGAAAATAAGTGAATAAATAGAGTTAAATAAAATAATTCTTAAAAAAGAATTGGCAATGTCAATATGAAGTGGGGGAAATATACCTTGCACGATATCAGCACTGCTTCATAAAGATTTGTACGTGTGGTTATTGTGTGGCAGTGACAGAGACCCCATGTGCTGCTCCTTGGATAACTGATGAGTGGCGGGGAAATTGGCACGGGGAGTTCTGTCAACTGTGCCCGGAGTTCTCAATGAATCCTGAAGGAAGGCTTAGTCTCAGGCTTGCATTTTTGCTACATCAGAGCCTCATTGTACAAAAGCCTGATAAGGGAAATGAAAAGATGAAGAAAGGTTCATAATGTATTCATTTTCTTCCTTTGTTTCTTTAAAGACTTTTGCCAGAGGGTGCATGTGCTCACTGGAGAGAGAATGTGAAAATGCACTCCCTGGGGGCATGGTCATGCGACAGGCCCCTCTCTTCCATCTTCCTGTTGGGAGTTTGGACATGTACACATGTGCACCCAGCCTTCTTTTTAAAATTTTTTCAAACTGCTGGGTCCGGGACTCTAACCGTGGAGTTGGCCCTGTGGGATCCAGTGCCTTAGCCGTCAGGCCACTTGCTGGCTCTGCACGTGCTCCCTGTGGCTGCGGTAACGAATGAGCTCAAGCGAGGCTGAAAATAGCACAGGTGCGTGCGTTGCAGTTGAGAAGTCCCACACTGATCTCATGGGACAGAAATCAAGGTGTGGGCAGGGCTGCCTGCCTCTCTGGAGGCTCCAGGGAGGAATCTTATCTTGTTTTTCCAGCCCTGAGAGCCACCCACGTGTTTTGGCTCACTCCCTTCTTAAGAAGCTCCTCAAGGCGGGCAACCTCTGTCTTTCTGTTTATTCTTGGCTACAGTCTCCACAGACAGAGGGAAAGTGAGAAATCGCCCCCTGGGGGAGGATGGCCAGCCACGGTCCCTTCGCCATGTTCTTCTAGGATTTGGGACACACGTGCACATACGCCTGGCGTGGTTTTTTTTTTTTTTTCTCTTTTTTTGGAGAAGTTTTCGCTACAGGGCACATGCACTCGCTAGAAAGACAGAGACAGGGAGACAGAAAGAAAGAAGTCACCCCCCAGGGGGGATGGCCATGCCACAATCCATTCTCCTCCATTCTCCTCTTGAGATCTTGGACACACACGCACGTGCTCCCAGTGTGAGTTTAAGCCACCGGGTCCGGGAATCAAACTATAGTCGACTACATGGGAGTCCAGCGACATAGCCATTACACTAACTGCTGGGGTTTTTTTTTTTTTTTTTTTTTTTCCTTTGAGAGGATTTTGCTGTAGGGTGCATGCAGTCACCAGAAGGACAGAAAGAGACAGACAGACAGAAAGTGAGAAATCACCCCCTCCCCCAGGGGGGGATGTCCATGCCACAATACCTTCCCCTCCATTCTCCTCTTGGGATCCTGGGCATGCACGCACGCACCCGCCTTGAGTTTAAGCCACCAGGTCCGGGACTTGAACTGCAGTTGACCACGTGGGAGTCCAGCAACATAGCCATTACGCCATCTGCTGGTCTTTTTTTTTTTTTTTTGATAGGTGCCTGGCATGTTTTTTAAGCCACTGGATCTGGGAACGGAAATGCATAGTTGGCCATGTAGGATCCAGCGCTGTAAGCTCTATGCTACCAGCAGACCCCATTTTGCCTTTCTGACGCTACTTTTCAATGTAGGACTTTGTATCCCTAAGGTCCCATCGGTCTCTGCCCTGGCCGCCTCCCGGAAGGGTTGGTTTGTTGTGTTTGCGTGTTTGATCATCTCCAGCTATGGTCTTAATTTCCCTTGTGGTTCCTCCTTTGCCCTGAGCATATTAAAGAGTGGGTTGTTGAACTCCCAGGGATTGGCGACCTTGCCAAAGTCTCGTCTGTTGGTGATTTCTAATTTCATTTCTTCGTTGGTTGGGCACATTCCTTCCATGATGTCAGAGCTTTCTCCATTGAAGGAGACTAGCTTTATAACCTAGAGGTGGCCCATCCTGGAGAGCAGAGTGTCCCATGAGCACGTGAGAACATGTGTGCTCTGTTACTGGGTGGCCTGTCTGCATATGTCCGTTGAGTCTAGTTGGTTTATAGTTTTTAAGTGCTTCCAGTGTAGTCTTATATTCAGACAGAAAGTGAGAAATCACCCCCTTTCCTTTCCTTTCCTTTCCTTTCCTTTCCTTTTCCTCTTCTCTTCTCTTCTCTTCTCTTCTCTTTCCTTCTCTTTTCTTTGCTATTGGGCGCATGCGCTTGCCAGAAAGACAAAGAGACAGAAAGAGAGAAATGATCCCCCAGGGAGGATGCCATGCTGCAATCCCTTCTCCTCTATTCTCCTCTCAGGACTTTGGGCACGCACACCTGCATGCCCAGTGTGAGTTGTAAGCCGCTGGGTCCAGGACGGGAACCGCGGTCGACTACGTGGGAGTCCAGTGACGTAACCCTTACGCCACCTGCTGGTCCTATCTTTGTATTTATTGATTGATCCTCAGCCCAGTTCTGACCATTATTGAAACCGTGGTATTAAAGTCTCAGAGAAGCACAGCTGAGCCAGCTCTCTGCTCCTTCAATTGCGTCCATTTTTCCTTCATCTATTTAGAGGCTGTGTGGTTAGGTTCATCTATGTTTGGAAGTGTTGCATCTTTTTGGTGGAATGGTCCCTAGCTACTCTTGGGTCCTCGAGAAAGTCAGGCGTATTTTTTCTGTTCTCCTATGCAAAAGGTGTAATGGCTTTTCCGACCGCCCAATGGCCAGCTCTCTGTGGCCTCCTGTTTGCACAGAATACTTTGTCCTTTTTCTTTGAGCTCTTTTGCACCTTTTGATCTGAAATGTGCCTCTTACAACCAACACAGAGTTGGAGTGTGTGTTTGTGTGTGTGTATGTGTATGTGTGTTAATCTATTCCGCTAGTCTGTCCCTTTTAATAGTTATGGTATTGATAAGATAGGATTTACACATGGCATTTTGTTATGTGTTTCTCTGCATCTTTTTGTTTCTTTATCCCCTCATTATTGGCTTGTTCTACTGTGGGTATTTTGTAACGCTTCATCTTAATTCTCTTGTGATTTCTTTCTTTTTTTTTTGCCAGAGGACATGTGCATTTCCTAGAGAGAGCGAGAGGGAGGGAGGGAGGGAGAGAGGGAAAGTGAGTAAGCCTCCCTACCCCACGGGGGCATGGTCTTGCCACAATCCCTTCTCCATCATTCCGCCTTCCTTTCAGGATCTGGGGCACACATGCCCCGTGTGCTTCTCACACTGCCAGGTCTCGGACTCTGCTCGTCAGCTGGCCGTGTGGGACCTGGCTGCCTTAGCCACCAGGCCTTGGGCCTGCCCCTTTTGTCATTTCTTCCGTGTGCGTTTCTGAGTTGCTTTCTCAGCGGTTGGCTCTACGGGTTACCAGAAACAACGTACAGCAGTCTAGTTTGCAGTAATCCCAATTTTCTTTAGATAAAGGTTGAGTATGCCTAATCTCAGAAGTATTTCAGATTTTTTGGTTTGTTTGTTTTATAGAGAGAATTTTACTATGGGGCATGTGTGCTTGCTAGAGAAACAGAAAGCGAGAAATGACCCCCAGGGGGGATGTGCACATTACAATCCCTTCTCCTCCATTATCATTTCGGAATCTTGGGCACACATGCACACGTGCCCACGCTGAGTTTTAAGCCAGTGGGGGTCTGGGACTCGAACCATGGCCAACTACCTTGGAGTCCAGTGATGTAACCATTATGCCATTTGCTGATCCCCAGGTTTTCTTTTGTTTGTTTGTTTGTTTGTTAAGTTTGTGGAATATTTGTATACTAGGTATCTGGGAGGAGGAACCCAAACCTGAAGTTCATCTGCTGCACAGGCACCTTAAAGAGGTAGCCTGAAGATTGTGGTATGCAGTGTTTTTGTCTTTTGAAGAAAGTTTTAGTTGCCGGAGGGTGTGTGCCCTCGCTGGAGAGAGATGATGAGTGAGAAATTAACCCTCCCATGGGGTCTGGTCATGCTGCAGTCCTTCTCATTCATTTCTCCCTGTCGGGATTGTGGGCATGCCAGCGTGTCTCTCAAGCCACTGTGTCCAGGACTCCAAGTACAGCCTCAGCCATCTCGGGTCCAGCTGACGGGACCACCAGGCCACGGGCTGGCTCACTGTGCCGTGTGGTTTACATTGCCCTGCTTCTCACTGCAACCCATCCCCTGAGGTCAGCTGTGGAACTTTCCCTTACAACTGCAGGTCCAGCACTATTACTCATTTTTTGGGGGAGAGGTTTTTGCTATAGGGCGGTGCGCTCACCAGAAAGACAGAGAGAGACAGAGAGACAGAAAGTGAGAAATCACCCCCCAGAGGGGATGACCACGCCGCAATCCCTTCTCCTCCATTCTCCTCTCGGGATCTTGGGCTCGCACGCACACGCGCCCGGCGTGAGTGTGAAGACACCGGGTCCGGGACGCGAACCGCGGTCCAACTCCGGGGGAGTCAAGCAACATAGCCATTACGCTAACTGCTGGTCCTACCAAATGTGTTTTTTAACTGGTGTGATGGGATAACAAACCAAAAGAAATCTCATGTATTTGGCTGGCTCCATTACTTAGTGGTGAAGGCAGCCGGATCCCACATGGCTGACTGTACGGTTCATGCACTGGCCCCGGCGGCTTGGAAATTCTGTCGGGCATGTGTATATGCATACGCAAAACTGCAACGGGATGGAGGAATGGGGAAGAGGTTGCAATGCGACCATGTCCCATTGGGGGATGCTTTCTCCCTCTCTCTGTCTCTCTCTGGCAAGTGCATGCACCCTCTGGCAAATTACAAAAAAGAAAGCATAAATAAAAGGTGTTATATTTTTAAGTGTTTCCAAACCTAGTTGGGTTGTATTTTCTAAAACTAAAATAAAGTAAAAATCTTAAAACAATTCTTAGGTTTAACCCCACCTTCACGTTGCACCTTTGTGTGTGTGTTTGTGTGTGTGCGTGTGTGTCCTTGTGTCATTGATCTCTATTCAAATATGGAAAATACCGAGAAGGGGGAACTATATATGATCTCATAGCATAACTGCAGTCCCGCAGTTACAGTGTTGGGAAATCTCGACCTGGAGGGAAATCTCTCTGGAGATGCGTGTAGAGGGGCGGTTAGGATCCCATGTGAGCACGTCATGTCTGAACATTCTCTGCCGATCGCGGGCCCTTGGCTCGGTCTCGCGCAGGGCAGGGGTTAGCAGCAACAGGTGGCTTTGTCGAGGGGGCCCTGCATTTAGTAAATGGGGCGAGGGCCCACGAGGGCATAGCTCAAGTCTGGCTTTTCATACGCTATTTGCCACCTTCGGAAAGGAAACGGGGGCATGCTTCTATCAGCATCTGCCGTCTCTACTCTGAAAAAGCCATGTAGGAACATTGAGAAGAAAAGGACATCTAGGGAACCAGCAGTTAGCGTAATGGCTATGTCGTTGGACTCCCACGTAGTCGACTGCGGTTCGCGTCCCGGACCTGGAGGCTTAAAACTCACGCCGGGCGCGTGTGCATGCGTGCCCAAGATCCCAAGAGGAGAATGGAGGAGAAGGGATTGAGGCATGGCCATCCCCCCTGGGGGGTGATTTCTCGCTTTCTGTCTCTCTGCCTCTGTCTGTCTGTCTGGCAAGCGCACGTGCCCTATA
>NW_006159697.1:3071443-3078407 GCF_000334495.1 Tupaia belangeri chinensis
CTCTTCTCTTCTCTTCTCTTCTCTTCTCTTCTCTTCTCTTCTCTTCTCTTCTCTTCTCTTCTCTTCTCTTCTCTTCTCTTCTCTTCTCTTCTCTTCTCTTCTCTTCTCTTCTCTTCTCTTCTCTTCTCTTCTCTTCTCTTCTCTTCTCTTCTCTTCTCTTCTCTTCTCTTCTCTTCTCTTCTCTTCTCTTCTCTTCTCTTCTCTTCTCTTCTCTTCTCTTTCCTTCTCTTTTCTTTGCTATTGGGCGCATGCGCTTGCCAGAAAGACAAAGAGACAGAAAGAGAGAAATGATCCCCCAGGGAGGATGCCATGCTGCAATCCCTTCTCCTCTATTCTCCTCTCAGGACTTTGGGCACGCACGCCTGCATGCCCAGTGTGAGTTGTAAGCCGCTGGGTCCAGGACGGGAACCGCGGTCGACTACGTGGGAGTCCAGTGACGTAACCCTTACGCCACCTGCTGGTCCTATCTTTGTATTTATTGATTGATCCTCAGCCCAGTTCTGACCATTATTGAAACCGTGGTATTAAAGTCTCAGAGAAGCACAGCTGAGCCAGCTCTCTGCTCCTTCAATTGCGTCCATTTTTCCTTCATCTATTTAGAGGCTGTGTGGTTAGGTTCATCTATGTTTGGAAGTGTTGCATCTTTTTGGTGGAATGGTCCCTAGCTACTCTTGGGTCCTCGAGAAAGTCAGGCGTATTTTTTCTGTTCTCCTATGCAAAAGGTGTAATGGCTTTTCCGACCGCCCAATGGCCAGCTCTCTGTGGCCTCCTGTTTGCACAGAATACTTTGTCCTTTTTCTTTGAGCTCTTTTGCACCTTTTGATCTGAAATGTGCCTCTTACAACCAACACAGAGTTGGAGTGTGTGTTTGTGTGTGTGTATGTGTATGTGTGTTAATCTATTCCGCTAGTCTGTCCCTTTTAATAGTTATGGTATTGATAAGATAGGATTTACACATGGCATTTTGTTATGTGTTTCTCTGCATCTTTTTGTTTCTTTATCCCCTCATTATTGGCTTGTTCTACTGTGGGTATTTTGTAACGCTTCATCTTAATTCTCTTGTGATTTCTTTCTTTTTTTTTTGCCAGAGGACATGTGCATTTCCTAGAGAGAGCGAGAGGGAGGGAGGGAGGGAGAGAGGGAAAGTGAGTAAGCCTCCCTACCCCACGGGGGCATGGTCTTGCCACAATCCCTTCTCCATCATTCCGCCTTCCTTTCAGGATCTGGGGCACACATGCCCCGTGTGCTTCTCACACTGCCAGGTCTCGGACTCTGCTCGTCAGCTGGCCGTGTGGGACCTGGCTGCCTTAGCCACCAGGCCTTGGGCCTGCCCCTTTTGTCATTTCTTCCGTGTGCGTTTCTGAGTTGCTTTCTCAGCGGTTGGCTCTACGGGTTACCAGAAACAACGTACAGCAGTCTAGTTTGCAGTAATCCCAATTTTCTTTAGATAAAGGTTGAGTATGCCTAATCTCAGAAGTATTTCAGATTTTTTGGTTTGTTTGTTTTATAGAGAGAATTTTACTATGGGGCATGTATGCTTGCTAGAGAAACAGAAAGCGAGAAATGACCCCCAGGGGGGATGTGCACATTACAATCCCTTCTCCTCCATTATCATTTCGGAATCTTGGGCACACATGCACACGTGCCCACGCTGAGTTTTAAGCCAGTGGGGGTCTGGGACTCGAACCATGGCCAACTACCTTGGAGTCCAGTGATGTAACCATTATGCCATTTGCTGATCCCCAGGTTTTCTTTTGTTTGTTTGTTTGTTTGTTAAGTTTGTGGAATATTTGTATACTAGGTATCTGGGAGGAGGAACCCAAACCTGAAGTTCATCTGCTGCACAGGCACCTTAAAGAGGTAGCCTGAAGATTGTGGTATGCAGTGTTTTTGTCTTTTGAAGAAAGTTTTAGTTGCCGGAGGGTGTGTGCCCTCGCTGGAGAGAGATGATGAGTGAGAAATTAACCCTCCCATGGGGTCTGGTCATGCTGCAGTCCTTCTCATTCATTTCTCCCTGTCGGGATTGTGGGCATGCCAGCGTGTCTCTCAAGCCACTGTGTCCAGGACTCCAAGTACAGCCTCAGCCATCTCGGGTCCAGCTGACGGGACCACCAGGCCACGGGCTGGCTCACTGTGCCGTGTGGTTTACATTGCCCTGCTTCTCACTGCAACCCATCCCCTGAGGTCAGCTGTGGAACTTTCCCTTACAACTGCAGGTCCAGCACTATTACTCATTTTTTGGGGGAGAGGTTTTTGCTATAGGGCGGTGCGCTCACCAGAAAGACAGAGAGAGACAGAGAGACAGAAAGTGAGAAATCACCCCCCAGAGGGGATGACCACGCCGCAATCCCTTCTCCTCCATTCTCCTCTCGGGATCTTGGGCTCGCACGCACACGCGCCCGGCGTGAGTGTGAAGACACCGGGTCCGGGACGCGAACCGCGGTCAACTACATGGGAGTCCAGCAACATAGCCATTACGCTAACTGCTGGTCCTACCAAATGTGTTTTTTAACTGGTGTGATGGGATAACAAACCAAAAGAAATCTCATGTATTTGGCTGGCTCCATTACTTAGTGGTGAAGGCAGCCGGATCCCACATGGCTGACTGTACGGTTCATGCACTGGCCCCGGCGGCTTGGAAATTCTGTCGGGCATGTGTATATGCATACGCAAAACTGCAACGGGATGGAGGAATGGGGAAGAGGTTGCAATGCGACCATGTCCCATTGGGGGATGCTTTCTCCCTCTCTCTGTCTCTCTCTGGCAAGTGCATGCACCCTCTGGCAAATTACAAAAAAGAAAGCATAAATAAAAGGTGTTATATTTTTAAGTGTTTCCAAACCTAGTTGGGTTGTATTTTCTAAAACTAAAATAAAGTAAAAATCTTAAAACAATTCTTAGGTTTAACCCCACCTTCACGTTGCACCTTTGTGTGTGTGTTTGTGTGTGTGCGTGTGTGTCCTTGTGTCATTGATCTCTATTCAAATATGGAAAATCCCTTTGACCGAGAAGGGGGAACTATATATGAACTCATAGCATAACTGCAGTCACGCAGTTACAGTGTTGGGAAATCTCGACCTGGAGGGAAATCTCTCTGGAGATGCGTGTAGAGGGGCGGTGAGGATCCCATGTGAGCACGTCATGTCTGAACATTCTCTGCCGATCGCGGGCCCTTGGCTCGGTCTCGCGCAGGGCAGGGGTTAGCAGCAACAGGTGGCTTTGTCGAGGGGGCCCTGCATTTAGTAAATGGGGCGAGGGCCCACGAGGGCATAGCTCAAGTCTGGCTTTTCATACGCTATTTGCCACCTTCGGAAAGGAAACGGGGGCATGCTTCTATCAGCATCTGCCGTCTCTACTCTGAAAAAGCCATGTAGGAACATTGAGAAGAAAAGGACATCTAGGGAACCAGCAGTTAGCGTAATGGCTATGTCGTTGGACTCCCACGTAGTCGACTGCGGTTCGCGTCCCGGACCTGGAGGCTTAAAACTCACGCCGGGCGCGTGTGCATGCGTGCCCAAGATCCCAAGAGGAGAATGGAGGAGAAGGGATTGAGGCATGGCCATCCCCCCTGGGGGGTGATTTCTCGCTTTCTGTCTCTCTGCCTCTGTCTGTCTGTCTGGCAAGCGCACGTGCCCTATAGCGAAAACCTCTCCATATCTGTGTAAACCGAGATACCAGAGAACTAAAAAAAAAGACACCTAGACATACACACACACACACACACACACACACATACACACATATATATATACAGACACACACACACACACAATCTTCTATATGTGAACGGGAGAGTTGATCTCTGTGACAGACGAAAATTAGTTTGCAGTTCTCTGTGCATATGATCCCCTGCTGAAAGCAAGCTTTTTAAGACGAGGAGGAGGGACAAGCAGTTGGCATAATGGCTATGTCTCTGACCTCCCATGTAGCCGACCACAGTTTGAGTCCCAGACCTGGTGGCTTAAACTCAACCAGGTACGTGTGCGTGCGTGCCCAAGATCCCGAGAGAAGAATGGAGGAGAAGGGATTGCGGCGTGGCCATCCCCCCTGGGGGGTGATTTCTCGCTTTCTGTCTCTCTGCCTCTCTCTGTCTTTCTGGCGAGCGCACGTGCCCTATAGCGAAAACCTCTCCAAAAAAAAAAAAAAAAATCAGAAGAGGACACGAACCGCGTGCTCGGGAATCCCGCCATCATCCCTTGGCAGCTGAGTTGTTTGCACACCCTCGTGGTTATCAGCCTGTCGGGCAAACGCCGGTGCACGTACTGTTTGAATCATACTGTGGGCTGGATTGAAGACACAGCTTCCTTTGTTCAACTCAGGATAAGGATCTTGGAGCTCCTGTGAAGTTACCAGTGCAGACCAGCAGCTCTCTCTTCCCCTCTCTCTATTTTAGGGTACATTTTTCATTTTCCCTTCCCCTCTCTCTATTTTGGGGTACATTTTTTCATTTCCCCTGAGAGAGAGCTCCAAACAAGGTCTTGGTGGAGTGGCCCTGTCCCGGTCTCATCCGTCCCCAGGTCCTGGGCACACGCATGTCCGGCACACTCAGGGCCGTCCTTGGATGGGAACCAGCACCTGCCCGCGGAGTCGCCCTGGCAACGCCGCCTGTTTCTGTGCGGTCATCGGCCGCGGATCCACAGCGCTTGACCCTGCCGCCCGTCGGCCACCTACCTGTGGGCCTTGTCTGGGGAGCTCCATGCTGTCTGTATGCCCACGCTGTCACCCCGGTGAATCCTGGTGTCACGCTCTAAGCAATCGCATCCATCCCACCTTCCCGGTAATTAGAGTGCAAACAGGACTGGAAGCTGCTCTTAACTGGGAGGGTGTGGGCGTGCAGGAAGGCTCCCTGGACCTCCTCAGGGCAGATGGTGCCATGTCCCGGCATGCCTCGGGGAAGACAAGGGCCTGAAAGACAGCTTCCCTGCTCCCTAGGAGGCTCGGTAGCCGTCTCCTTCAGAGAGACGTCTCCTCCTGTGGTTTCACCTCGGACTGTTGGCCCCTTGGTGTCTATGCGGACTCTCTGGGGACCCTGCAGGACCGGGACACCTTCCCCTCAGCGCCAGCCCCAGGCAGCCTCCAGGGCTCACAGCAGGCGGGCACTGATGCTCCGCAGTGGGACCTGAGATTTCCACGCCTTCTGCTCCGACAAGGCAGCACCCTTCGGAAGCAGGAAGGACCCCGTGCTCTGCTCCCAGGTCTGAGCTGGCGTGGCCAACCCAGCTTGTTTCTCAAACCGCCAGGTCCGGGACTCGAACCATGCCGTCTGGCATGTGGGATCTGGCTGCCTCATGAAAAACTTTCTGTGTCATGGCATTTTCTTAATCACTGTTTTGGTAAGGTTCTTCCTCCCTTGCAGATATTTGCTTGTTTCTTTGCTTACTTTTTTCAACACTTTTGTGGTGGTGGTGGTGGTGGTGGTGGTTTCGAGAGAAGAGTTTTGCTTTAGGGCACGTGTGCTTCCTGGGGAGACAGAGAGACAGCGAGAAATCACCCCCAAGGGGATGACCACTCCACTGTCCCTTCTCCTCCATTCTCCTCTTGGCATTTTGGGCACGCGTGCCCATGTGCCTGGCGTGAGTTTTAAGTCACCAGGTCCAGGACTCGAGCTGTGGTCGGTGATGTGGGAGGCTAACGAGATAACCATTACGCCGTCATCTGGTCCCTGGACCGTGCGTTTCTGATGACGGATGCACTTGATGTGGCCTGGACTGTTTCTGATTTGGTCGTCCCACTTTTCTCAGGGCCTCGGGCATCAGAGGTGCCCAGCAAACCCTGCTTTCATGGAAATGATTGTATCCCAAGAAGTGTTGCTTCTGGAGACCCCATATGGACAACTGGATTCTCAAGATGTTTACCTGAGGGGACCAGCAGTTGGCGTCATGGCTATGTCGCTGGACTCCCACATAGTCGACCACGGTTCACGTCCCGGACCTGGTGGCTTAAACTCACGCCGGGCGCGTGTGCATGTGTGCCCAAGATCCTGAGAGGAGAATGGAGGAGAAGGGATTGCGGTGTGGCCATCCCCCCTGGGGGGTGATTTCTCGCTTTCTGTCTCTGTCTCAAATGAATGAATAAATAAAATGAAAGAAATAATTCTTTTAAAACAAAGTTTATTTACTTATCTCTTCAGAGAGAGAGAAAGAGAGAGACACCAGGCATCCCAGCACGGTCTTCACGCAGCAGCCCACCCGGTCTCAGCTAGCTTGGATCCTGTGTATGCATGTGGGTCTTGGCGTGCACAGAGGGGTCCTGGGGTGCTAGTGTGGGACCTCGCCCATGTGGGTCCAGTTGCACGATGGCCAGGCCCGTGTCTCTGACTGTAATCTGCGTGACCAGCCACAGTTTCCACCAGCCTGGATCACAGACACTCACGTCACACTCTGCGTGCACAGAGAGGTCTCCAGAGCCCAGCCCAGGACTTGACCTGTGTCGGTCCAGTGTCTCCAAGGTTGTGCACCATGACCTTCATCCCTGTCACATGTTTTATTCTCGGCACCCGGAATGTTTACAACCTAGAAATATTTGTCCTAGAAGGACCTTCGTGCTCAGTCGTTGGAAACCTGGATTGAATTTCAGTTTAGAGGCCTAGTCAATGTTGGGCCGATTTTGATTCGCCTATCTGTCAGTAGTCACTTCTTCCCGTACCCAAGCATACATGAGAGTCCAGACACTCCGCAGCAGAGCAGGAAAGCATCTGTGTCTTTGCAATCCTTAGCATTAAGCTAAAGAAGCAAACCGTCCAGTGACAGGTTCCGCAGGGCGAGTTCGTCTTTGGTCACGATTTATAGACGGCCGTTTACCCCCACAGGGCGGTTTGCATCGAGACCGGAGCACATACCTGACAGGAACAAGGTTTTGTTTGTGGGTTTAGACGGCGCTGTGTTTTTGACACGTGTCGGTGACCCTTGGCTCCTGTGACGTGTTTACACCTGCCTCTGTTTCTACCGAGTCTCCCTGTTCTTGG
>NW_006159697.1:3078627-3088197 GCF_000334495.1 Tupaia belangeri chinensis
TCAGGAGTCGCGGCTGCAGTTCTGTCCTGGTGCCAGGTGTGGAGGTAGCTGCCCACATGGTGCCACAGCTCTCTGGACAGCTCAGGAGTCCCGACTGCCGTTCTGCCCTGTGCAGGGTCTTTCTGGTGTGGAGGTAGCATGGCGGGCACTTGGTTCTGGGTTGCTCTCAGTCAAGAAGGGGCGTGGATATGGTGAAGGAGCTGGGAGCCCTGCGTCATGTGAGCGAACCATGTGTCAGAGCGTGAAACAGGTCGGGCAGGAGTGGGTGCCCGGGGCCCAGAGAGAAGTGGCAGGCTCGTGGCTTGGCCTGCGGTTTGCTAAGGGTTTGCTTGTGAGTCGCTGAGGAGGCCGAGAAGAGTCCAAGAGCTGATTTGCGGGTCCTGGAGCACAGCCTCTGGTCCTGGGGCTCAACCTCTGGTCCTGGGCCAGCTCAGCGACTGTTTTCATGAGACCTGAGGTCGCCAGGCATGGCACCGTGCAGCACCGTCAGCCCCTCACCTGGCAGCTCTCACACCAGCGCTGTGCGTCACGGAAGGCAGATGCACCTGCCGGGGGCTGGGCCCGCATCCTTATCCATACCACAGCCCCACCCAGTTGGCTGGGTGGCCCTCTGGGAGTGCACGCGTGGCCAGCAGAGCTCTGCCAGGAACAAGTGCATTGTGACCACGCTGCAGTGCAGCAGGGAGGCATGATGCTCCGCGAGACAACCCCACACGGGGAGGTTCCCAGTTCAAGATCTGAGACCTCCCTGCCCGTGTCTGCCGGGTAAGCGCCGGCCTGTGACCCGAGGTTGGCTGCGCCTGGGGTGCATTGTAGCACCAAGACCTTGTTAGAGCTGACTGTCTCTGACCCTCAGTCATGGAGGAAGCGAGTAAACTTTTTTTAAAAACGATTTAATTTTATTATCATTTTGAAATTTGTTAGAGAGCCCATGCGCTCATCAGAGAGAGAAACAGAGACAGAGGGAAAGTGAAAGAGCAAGCCAGCAAGCCAGCAAGCCTGGGACTCAAACCACGGTCAGTCATGTGGGAGTCCAGTGCCTTCACAACACACCACCTGCTAGCCCTGAGTAATAAACGTTTTATCAGAAAGAATGCATTCCTGGGGCCAGCAGATGGCGTAATAGCTATGTTGCTGGACTCCCATGTGGCTGAATGTGGTTCAAGTCCTGGCCCCAGTGGTTTGAAACTCATGCCAGGTGTGTGCGTACTTGCCCAAGACCCCAGGAGGAAAACAGAGGAGAGGGGATTGTAGCATGGCCATCCCCGCCATGAGGGGTGTTTTCTTCCTTTCCTTTTGTCTGTCTCTTGAGTGCGATTGCCTTCTGGTAAATGTAAAAGTAAAAGGTAAAAATGATAATCTTGCCTGGTATTGTTTCAAATAATCTATAAGCACAGAAGCTTTCCATGAACATTTCATGAAAACTATTTAAAAATCGCTGTTAACGTTAGTGTATTTCCTTTCCCATCTCCTAATTGCTCGTAGTACCACTCGCAGCCACAGCTTTTCAGTGGAACACACACACACACACACAAAAGATGCCACCATGGTGGCAATGATATATCCGATGGAAGCCAGTTTGATAAAACTGTTATGATAGTGTTTTTTTGGGTGTGAATAGAAAAAGCCAGTGAGTTCAACTGAGTTCAGCACATGAGTATGTTTGCTTTTCTTCCTGTATAATTAAAAAAATAATAATGAGTTCCCAAGAGATTGGAGCGATACCTCGGACATGGGTGACAAGAGAGCTGCGGCCCATGGCTTTCCAGCCACCAGCCAGAAAGCCCGGCCACGCCTCTGCGCCCCTCCGTGGTCTGGACTTTGTCAAGCACGGCGCCATCCCTCTTCTCCGTCCTTGACTCCAACTCAGGACAACCAGGGAAAGCCAAGTATGCCCTGAGCCAGTCACACGGGACGCCTCAACCCCAGGCAGCCGCCCCAGGACCCCCAGCTCACGTGTCTGTCCGGGCTCTGCAGAAGCCTCCCCCTGGGCACACAGAGCTGTCCCAGTCCTCTGCTGGGCCCTGGGCTTCTGCCGATTACAAGTGGTGGAGGCAGGCTCCCTTGCTGTGTGACGTGGGTCAGCAGCCTGTGCCATGCTCATCAGGGTGCAGTGGCGTGTGCATCCACACAGCCGAGGGATCGCACGACCCAGGACTCTGGCCCTCTGCACCTCCTGTCCTCCCTCATGAGCACTCTGCCAGCATCCGTGGTTTTCCTCCGCTTGCCCCGTCTCCCTCCAAATGTAGGCAGTGCCCCCTCGAGACGCCTGCCGTGCTGACGCACGTGGACAGGGATGTTTGGAGCGGATACGAGACACGTGTCTGCTCCCTAAGAGGGCTGCCGGTTTGGCCTCACGGTGCACCCTCCAGCACATGCATGGAGTTTTTCTGAGGACAGCAGCAGCGCTTGGCAGCTCTGAGCCCTGTGCTGGGAGCCAGGAGTGCAAGGGGCGATGTTCAGCAGCTGCTGCCACAGTGTCCTTCCAAAGCAGTTGTTTCCTTTACAGTTCTCGAAATTTCTGAGCAAGCGTGCATGCCAGCAAAGGTTAAGAAAAGCCCCTGGCAGCCCCAGGTTCAGAGCTGGCCCGTGTCGACGGCTCAGACCCTTCTCATGTGAAGGGCTGGGTGTCCAGGGCCCTGCAGGTCTAAGCTCAGCTTCTCAGAGAACCTTCTGCCCAGCAGAGTCAGGGTTTTGAACATCCATCCTTCCATTGCTCTGACATCTTCATAGAGCTGGACATGCTTTTCCTAGATGGGCAAGAGGGTCCCAGGCCAGAACGCACAAACACAGCAAGTGTGTAAACGCTTCGGCAAGACCACCCACGGCAATGTGTATTTCTCTTTCTCTCTCAAAAAGTGTCTCAGAGCTGGAGAGGGAGAGAGAGAGAGGCAGAGGGAGAGGGAGAGAGAGAGAGGCAGAGGGAGAGAGAGAGAGAGAGAGGCAGAGGGAGAAAAATAGAGTTGGGGGAAAAAGAGGAGAGAGTGTGGCAGATGGAGAGAGAGAGAGAGAGAGGCAGAGGGAGAGGGAGAGAGAGAGAGGCAGAGGGAGAGGGAGAGAGAGGGAAAGGGAGAAAGCCCTTCCCACCATGTGACATGGTCAGGCCGTCCTTTTCCTCCAGCTCTCTCTCTTTCGTGGTCCATGTGCTTAAGCTGCTGGGCCCGGGACTCGAACTGAGCCGCCACCATATAGGATCCAGCCACCTTCACCACTACACCACTGGACTGACCCAACAACTGATCATTTATGAGTAGTGCTCCCAATACTTAAAAGTATTTTTTTCCTTGGTTTCCTTTTAAGAAAGAGATGAAGGGACCAGCAGTTGGTGTCATGGCTATGTCGCCGGACTCCCTTGTAGTCGACCATGGTTCAAGTCCCAGACCCGGTGGCTTAAACTCACACTGGGCGTGTGTGCGTGCGTGCCCAAGATCCCAAGAGGAGAATGGAGGCGAAGGGATTGTGGCGTGGCCATCCCTCCCTGGGGGATGGTTTCTCACTTTCTATCTCTCTGTCTCTCTCTTTCTGGCGAGCACACGCGCCCTATAGCAAAAACCTCTCCCAAAAAAAAAGAAAGAAAAAGAAAAGAAAGAAAGATGAATCACTGAACTAATCTTTGACGTGTAGTGTATCCCATTAAGTAGACTGTCCTTGTTGCAAGGTGTACGTGTTTAGTGAATGAGCTTATTTGCGTGTCTTTTCTAAAGAGGTTCACGGTTGTCATGGGTGTAAGAAGGCTGTGCGTCATCTTCCTTAAAACACACATCCCATTTGACATACTATTACTTAATTAACTTTAAGAAACTCAATGAACTGGAATCGTTGGCTGCAACCAACTTGAGGCAGAATAGGGCATATTTAAGATTTCTTCTTTGCAAACTCTTGCTTTCAGTACAGAACTCTTTATATCAATCTGATTTGGGCGTGAGGGAGGGAGAGGGAGACAAATACAAGGTCAGGTCACAGGGACCTTGTGACCTAACCTCGTAGGTCACAGTGACCTGGTGATGGAGAACATTGTGTAACAGTTAGGGGGGATATGGTGCATCTTTTTTTTTTTTTTTTGGTTATTATTCCAATAAGTTACACATTACACATTTCTTAGTTCAAATGTGTTCATTTTATTTATTTCTCTTGAAATCTTTGCCTGAGAGCACGTGCCCTTGCCACAGTGAGACAGAGAGAAAGAGAGGGAGAAAGCAGCCCTCATGAGGTGTGGAGCTGGAGGGCTGGGGAAGGGATGGAGGCAGGACGAGACCCTGCGGAGGGCGCTTTCCCGCTGTCCTGCCCAAGCACGCATTTTCTCTCTTCAATAAAAGAATAAACTTAAAAAAATAACTGAGGAAGCATGCCATCTTAGAACCTCTCTCTAAATGCCAGATCGTGACATTCGGATGTTCGCTCCAGATGGGCCCTTCCAGTAGAGCTTGGCTTTGTGTCTTTAAGGAACCAAGCTATCAGTAACACAGACACTGGCTTTAGGGCCTTCCTTTTCCTTTTTCTTTTTTTCTTTTTTTTTTTTTTTTGAGAGGTTTTTTTTTTTGCTATAGGGCGCGTGCGCTCGCCAGACAGACAGAGAGAGACAGAGAGACAGAAAGCGAGAAATCACCCCCCGGGGGTCATGGTCATGCCGCAATCCCTTCTCCTTCATTCTCCTCTCGGGATCCTGGGCACGCACGCACACGCGCCCGGCCTGAGTTTTAAGCCACCGGGTCCAGGACGCGAACCGCAGTCGACTACGTGGGAGTCCAGCAACATAGCCATTACGCTAACTGCTTGTTCCCATCCTTTTTCTTTTTTGCTCATCGGAAATAAAACCATATTCAAGATTCATCAAGATAACTTTCCAACCAAAGCATGAAATGGATTTGTTCAAGGTGTGTAAAGATGCCCTAAGCCTATCTTAGTTAGCAAGCAGTAGTAAACAAGGGCTTGCAGTCCCATACCTATGGAACCAGATTTTTTATTTATTTATTTATTTTTGGCCAGAGGATTTGCGCATTCAACAGAGAGAGAGGAAGAGGGAGAAAGCACCCTCCAATGGGGTTTGGTCGCACTGCAATCCCTTCCCCATTTCTTTCACCTGTCAGGATTTTAGGCACACACGCATCGGCATGTTTTTCAAGACACTGGGGCTGGGATTCGAACCCCATTTGGCCATATGGCATCTGGTCCCAGCGGGTGGTGATTGGATCATGAGGCATGAATAGCCTGATGCTATCTCGTTAAAGCACTGAGGGAGGAAGGTCTAGGTCTTTTGAGAAGGAGTGAGTTGTCCCGAGTGCCAGCCATTAGATAAGATCCTTTTGAGACAGCCCGTGCTGCTGGTTACATGGGTGGATCCCACATGGCTGACTGCACACGGTGAGTCCTGGACCCAGCAGCTTGAGAAACACGCTGAGTGTCCCCCGTATGCCCCACATCCCCAACGAAGGGAGAAACAGAGAAGGGAATGTGGTTCGACCATGCCCCGTGGGAGGTGGAGGGTTGCACTCTTGCTTGGGTCCTCTGGCAAAACTTTCAAAAAAAAGAGTTTTCTCTGTCCAAGCTCCCACTCTTTTCAGCTTGCATTGGCTGTGTGGTGTGACACAGGTTGGCTTGGTACCAGGGACTCTCCAGCCACCAAATCATGAGCTGAATAAACCTCTATCTTTATGAATTCACCGTCTCGGGCATTTCTGTAAGCAGTGCAGTGACAGACTAATACAATGCATTCCAAGTCTCGCATGAACGTGAATATGGAGTGGGAAGAAAAATCAGGTCTTAGAATAGGTCCTGATGTGCGTTATGTGGGTGGTAAGAGGTTTTTCTATTTAATAATGGAACTTGGGTGTTTTTATGTAAAGAATTATTATTTTAATCTACCTATATATATATGGAGAAGTTTTTGCTATAGGGCACATGGGCTCCCCAGAAAGTCAGAGTAAGACAGAAAGAAATCACCCCTCTGGGGAGGATGGCCACGCTACAGTCCCTTCTCTATTCTCCTCTTGAGATCTTGGGCACACACCTGGCATGAGTTTCAGCCACTGAATCCGGGACTTCAACCATAGTCGACTACATGGGAGTCCAGCAACGTAGCCATTACGCCAACTGCCGGTCCCCAGGACTTATTATTATTGTTTTTAAGTATCGGGGGAAAAGAAAGAGTAAGAAAGCAAGCTTCCAGGTCTGGGACTCAAACCATGGTCAGCCATGTGGGAGTCCAGTGCCTTAACCATTATACCACCTGCTGGCCGTGATGCAACTCAGTTTAAAAAACTGAAGTGATGTGATTATTTGCATGGTAAAGGGGCACAGCTCTCTGAGAGGGGGAGGGATACTTTTGTCCCTTAAATCTCTCTCTCTCTTTTTTTTTTTTAAATGTATGTTTCTTTCATGAGAGAGAAAAGGGAGGGAGACAAGCTCCCTCCACAGGGTCTCAGGCTGCAGTCCTTCCAGTAACCTTCTCAGCACCCAGGATCCTTGGCATGCACATGCACCCAGCCTGCAGGGTAGACCCAGGAACCAAACCCCAGCCTACCCTGTGGCTTCCAGCACTGCAGAGTGCCAGGCTGGCGTGTGCCGCTGCCTGGGCCCGCTCCTTATGCTTTTGCTGGGATACATGCACACAGGTGCCATCCCCAGTGGGCCTCAGTGGGCCAGAGATGGACGCAGCAAGGCTTTGGGTTTCAGTTGTACAACCGAGGACTCAGCTGGCCAGCTTAGAGACTGGGAGGCTGTGGGACCTAGCTCTTCTGGAACGAGGGTGCCTCCTCTAACCAACTCATTAATTGAAGCTGCAATGCAGCGACTTTTCCCACCCAGAACCAAGCTGGCTGCTCACAGCGGACATCGGCCCCCTGCGCCTGCTAGCACTGCCCTGTGCCTGGAGTCCCATCGGACCCCTCCTGAGGCCTCTTCTGTCATTGCCTCTCCTGCAGCTGCTCCATGCGGAGAGTGAGTGTCAGACTCACGTGCAGGACCAGCAGGTGTCATGGTGGTGAAGGTGCCGGACTCCCACATGACCGAGTGTGGTCTGAGTCCTGGACCCAGTGGCTCGAATATCACGCTGGGCATGTGTGCATTCCCAACATCCCCAGAGGAGAATGGCGGGCAAGGGAGAAGGGATTGCAGTGTGGCCATCCCCCTGGGAGGTGATTCCTCACTTTCCTTCTCACCGTCTCTGCCCGTCTCTCTCCTCTCCGTGGGGCACATGCACCCAATGGCAAAAACCTTAAAAATAAAAATGAAAAAGCCAAAGAGGACGCTGAGGCCACTGGCGGCACTTGAAGCTCGCAGCAGGCTAAATAAAGAGGACCCTGCCCTGCAGCTCGCCCGGCCAGCTGAGGCTCTGAGCCTGCGGGAGCTTTGGCCAGGTCAGCGCGGCCCCGTCCGCTGTGAGCGGGGTGTCGTCCCTCGATCTGAGCAGTTTAATGACTTGTTTAGATCCTTCCTCATTCCATGGAGCATTTAGGATGATTTTATCTAAGTCATGAAGAAAAGTGGCTGTCTGTGCAGTCCCCGACAGATTCATAATCCCACCGTTGCGTATCTTTTAAATGAGAACGCGCCATGACATTCTAAGCTGTAAATGAACCCTGTTGCAAGTGCGTTCATAGCATGCAGCTCTTGTCTCCGGCTCCGAATCCGCCGTTTTTCACACCCTCTCTTCCTCCTGGTACACTCGCGTCAGCCTCGCCCCCAGTCCCTCATTCCTGTCGTGCCTGTAATTCCTGCTTGTCAGAGGCTTCCTCTCTCAACTCCTAAGAGAAAAGTGGGGTGCACAACCTCACTGCCATTCCCTTTCTCTCCATCTCGCAGGGAAACAGAAAATGAGAGAACCCTCGTGATAGGGTGACTCTCCTTTACGGAAGACTTTTTCTTTTTTGATTTATTTTTTTGTGCCATTGGGCACATGCGCTCACTGGAGAGAGACAGAGACAGGGAAGGTGAGAAATCATCCCTCGGGAGATGGCCACACTGCAGGCTCTTTTGCATTCTCCTCTTGGGATTTTGGGAGTATGCATGTACGTGTGCCTGGCAGTTTTTATTTTTTTTAAGAGAGATTTTTGCTATAGGGTTCCTGGCAGTTTTTATTTTTTATTTTTTAAGAGAGATTTTTGCTATGGGGTGCGTGCACTTGCTGGAGAGACAGAGAGAAAGCGAGAAATCACCCCCAATGGGGGATGGTCAGACCCCAGTGCCTTCTCCTCCATTGTCCTCTCAGGATTTTGGGCACACGCGCCCATGTGCCCGGTGTGAGTTTCAAGCTGCCGGATCCGGGACTCAAACCGTGGTCAACTACATGGGAGTCCAGTGACGTAGCCGTTACTACATTGCTGGTCCCTATCAGCATGCTTTAGGTCTGCTCAGTGTGCGAACCCAGCTGGGCCTAGGAGACACCTTTTACTTGTTTTTCTGGTGGAGTGGAAGGTGGATTTGCTTTATCAGAGCCAAGGCTCCTGTTGACCTGCGCAAACGTGAGGGCAAGGAGGCTCAGGGAGGCGAACACGTGGCTGAGGCTGTAGCCTGCCCAGTGCCCAGCTAGGACCTCATTCTGCCCGCCAGCCTGCCCCGTTCTGGGTGCCGTTCTCAGCTGCGGGCCTCGCAGCAGCCCTGGTAGCGTCCTGCAACTGGGACACCTGCCGCAGAGCAGGGACACGTCCTCAATCGCAGTGTCCATGCGAGAGGCCCGCTTCATTTCTCTCCCGATTTCCAGATCAGCCCCTGAGAGGGGGGCTGCACCGTTCACTTAACGTCTCCCCGAAAGTCTCTCTTCCTGGCATGGGATGCACGGGACGCGCGACCTCCGCGCTGCTGCGACGCCGATTGGTGGTTCGTAGCGTACGCTCGCTAAAACCATGTCTTGACCTGCGTCTCGTGTTCGTTTCTGCAGATACCGAGCGGCTGTATTCGGTGGTGTTTCAGGAGATCTGTGACCGCTACCAGAAGACTTACGGCTGGGACGTGAAGTCCCTGGTGATGGGTAAAAAGGCCTTGGAGGCTGCCCAGATCATCATCGACGTCTTGGAACTGCCCATGACCAAAGAGGAGCTGGTGGACGAAAGCCAGAGGATGCTGGAGCAGGTGTTCCCCACGGCGGCGCTCATGCCAGGTGCGGCCTCCTCCCTGTGCTGGGGAGTAGTTGTGAACACGAGCGAGGCTTTTGCAAGTCGCTTCGCAAGTCGAGAGCACAGGGCATGCTTAGTGGGCCTTCTGCCTGGTTAAATCCCAGCATTACTTTCCCCGTTGGTATTCCTGAGCGAGTTGGGTTGACACTGTGGGATGCTGCAATTCAATTTTCTCTTGAAGGGCTTCTTAAAATAATACCATGTCTGGGGGTCCAAAAACATTTGAGTTTTGTTTATGTCACCGTTCTAAAAAGATTACGCTCGTGACGGAATTGCCTCGGCATTTAACTTTAATAGGTGGCTTTGCCTTTTTCTTTGTAAAATCAGATATAGGATTAATATTTCAGCAACTATTCAAACTTGAACAAATTGATAAGCAGCTAAATCTCCCCCAAAGAAGCTTAACTTTTTTTTTTTTTTTTTTTTTTTTTTTTTTTTTTTTAACACAAAGGCCACACTT
>NW_006159697.1:3088463-3090077 GCF_000334495.1 Tupaia belangeri chinensis
AAAAACCCCCCCCAAAAAAATTTTTTTTTTTTTTTTTTTTTTTTTTTTTTTTTTTTTAAGCAAAAGGCCTAATTCATTTTTAGCATGCCTACTGGTAGGCTGTTTTACTCTCTCTTCGCCCCTGTTCAATTTTCCCTTGAAGGAAGGATGACTCTGTTCCCTCCAGGCTTGCTAACTGATGTTCAGTTAGAACGGGATTACCTGCTGGGTGGAGGTTAAAAATGTTCTAGAAGACAGACCCAGAAAGGCTTGAAAAATGACCATCCCAAGATTCTTCTAGGATTGTCGGGTGCTCAGGGAGAAGAAAAATTGTCCCTGCTGCAGGAACGTTGAATTCAAAGTTGCATCCGTATGAAATGTACACATATTTGTGTGTGTGCGTGTGTGTGTGTGTGTGTGTGTGTGTGTGTGTGTATTTAAACATATAAACTGAACATTAATTGGAGAATATTCCCTCAGGGACCTATGTTACCTGGAAATCACGTGGGCTGTTCTTGAATTAGAGATACGTGGACACGTGCACAAGTGCATGCTCACACATGCATACAGATGTAAACACACAGCCTCTAATTCATGCTCTGTGCATTGGCTGCACATGGTACTGCCTGCTGGGCTTTGGCATCGGTCCTAGAATCACAAACTGTAGTTCTGTACATCTGTGTTTTTTGCACCGTTTGCATGTGAAATTATCCTGAAAATAGTGATGGAGACACAGGCAAACAGTTAATAGATAATTTTTTTTTTTTGAGACGTTTTTGCTATAGGTTTTTGCATGTGCTTGCCAGAAAGACAGAGCGAGACAGAGAGACAGAAAGTGAGAAATCAGCCCCCCCGGGGGGAATGGCCATGCCGCCATCCCTTCTCCTCCGTTCTCCTCTTGGGATCTTGGGCACACATGCACACGCGCCCGGCGTGAGTTTAAACCACTGGGTCTGGGCCTCGAACCGCGGTCGACTACATGAGAGTCCAGCGACATAGCCATTATGCTAACTGCTGGTCCCAATAGATATATTTTTAATTCTGTGATTTTTTTTTTTAAATTAGCACACAACATAAAATCCCCCATTTTATAGATTTTGAAAATGGTGTAGTGTTTATTCACATTGTTACAGGACAAATCTCTAGAATATTTTTTTTTATCTTGTGAATCTGAAACTCTGTACCCAACTAAAGAATAATGTCCTATGACTCCCTGCCATCAGACAGTCACCGTTCTACCGTTTGTCCCTATGAATTTGACCTGTCTTAGGACCTCAGTAAGTGGAAGTCTACACTGCTTTTCTTTTTCTGACTGGCAACATAATGAAGCTCTCCCCTCTACTTTCTTCGAGGAGCTTTGCAGTTTTATGTCTTACATGTAGATTTTTAATCCACTTGGAGTTGATTTTATATATGGTGTAAGATAAGGGTCCAACCTCATTTTTTTTAAAGACTTATTTTATTAAATTTTATTTATTCATTCATTGATTTTAATTTGACCAGAGAGAGAGAGAGAGAGAGCAAGCCACCAGGTCCAGGACTAGAACCACGGTCGGCTATGTCGGAATGCCCAGCACCTTAACCACCACGCCACCTGCTGGTCCCCCCAACCTCATTTTTTTTTTTTTTTTTTGC
>NW_006159697.1:3090390-3093207 GCF_000334495.1 Tupaia belangeri chinensis
CCAGCACCTTACCCACCACGCCCCCTGCTGGTCCCCCCAACCTCATTTTTTTTTTTTTTTGCATATGACTGTTCAGGTGTATCAGAAGTATTTGAAGAGATTTCTCTTTTTGCTGTTGTGTAGCCTTAGTGCCTTTTGGCCAAGATCGTTTGGTCATTTGTATGAGGTTATATTTATAGGCTATTTTTTCTATTCCATTGGCCTTTATGACAATAACACACTGTTTTATTTGGTTTGGTATAGGGCATGTGCACCTGCCAGAGAGAAAGACAAAGAGAAAGAATAAGAGAAAGAGAAAGAGAGAGGGAAGGTGAGAAATCTCCCCCAAGGGGATGGCTATGTTGCATTCTCCTCTTGGGACTTTGGACATGCATACACATGTGCTCAGCGTGATTTTCAAGCTGTTAGGGTCCAGGACTCAAACCTCACAACTGGCCGTGTGGGATCCAGCTGCCTTAACCTTCACCCCATCTGTTGGCCCAATACACTGCTTTAATTATTGTAACTTTGTGGTGTCCTTCAAAATCAGAGACTGTGAGACATCCAACTTTGTTCTTATTTTCTGAGATTGTTGTGGGTTTTTTGGGGATCAGCAGACGGTGCAATGGTTACGTTGCCGGACTCACACATAATCAACAGCAGTTTGAGTCCCGGACCTGGTGGCTTAAAACTCATACCAGGCACTTGTATGCGCATGCCCAAAATCCTGAGAGGAAAAGGGATTGTGGCATGGCCATCCTCCCTGGGGGGGTGATTTCTTGCTTTCTGTCTCTCTGGAGAGTACCCAGGCCCTGTAGCAAAAATCTCTCTAAAGAAAAAAATATTACTGTGGTACCAGCAGTTAGCATAATGGCTATGTTGCTGGACTCCAACGTAGTTGACCACGGTTCGTGTCCCATTCCCGGTGGCTTAAAACTCGCGCCGGGCGCATATGCGTGTGTGCCCAAGATCCCGAGAGGAGAATGGAGGAGAAGGGATTGCGGTGTGGCCATCCCCTCTGGGGGGTGATTTCTCTCTCTCTCTGCCTGGCGAGCACACATGCCCTATAACAAAAACCTGTAAAAAAATAGAAAAAAAGAAAAAAAATGTTACTATTTTGTTGATAGTGTCATCATAAGGAGAGTTCTGAGATTTTTGTATGAGTTTTATGATACCTTTCTCTATTTCTGCCAAAAAGACCATTTGGATTTTGATAGGGATTACATTTAATCTGTAGAGTGCTTTGCATATTGTAGACATCTTAACAGTATTAGGTCTTTCAATCCGTGAATATTGGATGTCTTTCCATTTATTGGCTTCTTTCATTTTTTTCAGTAATGCTTTGTAGATTCAGTGTTCAGATCTTTCACCTGTGTTCAGTTTAGTCCTAAGTACTTTATCCTTTTGGATGCTATTGTTAATGGGATTTTTTTGTACCTTTCCTTTCATATTGTTCACTGCTAGTATAAGGAAATTCTATTTTTGTTCGATTTTTGAATCCTATAATTTTTCCGAAGTAGTTTAATAGTTTCACATTTTGTTGCATGCATAGACTCTTGAGAGCTTTATATATACAAGGTCATGTTTTCTGTGGACAGGTATCATTTTATTTCTTCTTTTTATTTTTTTAAAGAATTACTTTATTTAACTTTATTTATTTATCTATTTATTTAGATTTAACCAGAGAGACAGAGTGAGAGATAGACATAGGAAAAGTGAGAAAGGAAGCCACCTGGTCTGGGATTCTAACTGCAGTTGGTCATGTGGGAGTCTAGCGCCCTTAGTCACCACACAACCTGTCGGCTCCTCTTCTTTCTTTTTTTTTTTTTTTTTTCATTTTATTTTTTTGCCAGAGGTCATGTGCACTTGTGGGGGTTGAGGAAAACAGGAAGAGATTAAAAGTGAGGAAGCACCGTCATGGGGACTTGGTCACCTCACAATCCATTCTTCTCCATTTCTCTATTTGGGGATTTGGGGCGCAGACACATATGCCAGCGTCTTTCTCAAGTCTCCAGGTCAAAAATTCAAACTGTACAATGGGCCATGTGTGATCCAGCCACTTCAACCCCCGGGCCACACGCTGGCCCAGTTATTATTTCTTTTGTACTTTAGATGCTTTTTCTTTCTTTGCTTTTCTTATCTAATTGCTCTGGCTGGAACTTCTAGTCGTGCTATGGTGGAATACAAAAGAGTGGGCATCCTGGCCATCTTCCTGACCTTAGAAGAAAGGCTTTCAGTCTTCCATCGTGGAGTACGACGTTAGCTGTGAACTTTTCGTATCCGGCCTTTATTAGGTTGAGGAACTTTCCTTCTGTTTGTCATTTGTTGAGTGTTCTCGTCGGGAAAGAGGGCAGAATTTTTTTTTCAAATGCCTTTTCTCACCAACTGACAACGATCATGTGGTTTTTGACCTTCATTCTGTTCGTGTGGTTTCAACGGTCAGCCTTCCTTGCATTCCAGGAACAAAGCTCACTCATATGTATTATATTATCCACTCAATATGCCACGGTCAATTCTGGTTGTCAGCATTTTCTTCTCATTTTTGCACCAATAGTCATAGGAAGTATTGAGCTACAGTTTTCTTACAGTGTTTTGTAGAATTCCCTAGTGAAGTGATCTGGCCCTATGTTTCGTTCTGTTCCTTTTCTTTTCTTTTCTTTTCTTTTCTTTTCTTTTCTTTTCTTTTCTTTTCTTTTCTTTTCTTTTCTCTTTTTTCTTTTTTCTCTCCTTTCTTTTCTTTTCTTTTCTTTTCTTTTCTTTTCTTTTCTTTTCTTTTCTTTTCTTTTCTTTTCTTTTCTTTTCTTTTCTTTTCTTTTCTTTTCTTTTCTTTTCTTTTCT
>NW_006159697.1:3095585-3106107 GCF_000334495.1 Tupaia belangeri chinensis
AGTGCAGAATTTTTTTTTCAAATGCCTTTTCTCACCAACTGACAACGATCATGTGGTTTTTGACCTTCATTCTGTTCGTGTGGTTTCAACGGTCAGCCTTCCTTGCATTCCAGGAACAAAGCTCACTCATATGTATTATATTATCCACTCAATATGCCACGGTCAATTCTGGTTGTCAGCATTTTCTTCTCATTTTTGCACCAATAGTCATAGGAAGTATTGAGCTACAGTTTTCTTACAGTGTTTTGTAGAATTCCCTAGTGAAGTGATCTGGCCCTATGTTTCGTTCTGTTCCTTTTCTTTTCTTTTCTTTTCTTTTCTTTTCTTTTCTTTTCTTTTCTTTTCTTTTCTTTTCTTTTCTTTTCTTTTCTCTTTTTTCTTTTTTCTCTCCTCTCCTCTCCTGTCCTCCCTCCCCTTCCCTTCCCTTTCCTTTTCTCTCCTTTACCTACCTCCTCCTCCTCTTCTTTTTCTTCTTTTCCTCCTTCTTGTCCTCTTCCTTATTCTTCCTCTTCCTCCTCTTCTTCCTCTTCTTCTTCTTTCTCCTCTTCTTCCTCCTCTTCCTCTTATTCTTTCTCCTCCCTCTCCTCTTTTTTTTGTGGGGAGTTTCGTTTATTTATGTGCTTAGAATTGATTCAGTCGTGTTACTACTGACAGGTCTTTTCAGATTTTCTGTTCCCTCATGACTTAGTCTCGGTAGGTTGTGTGTTCTAGGGATTTCCCCATTTCTTTTAGGTTATCCTGTTCGTTGGCACATGGCTATACCAACAGCTGTTATTCCTCTTGGCTTCCTTCTGTCTCCCTGGTATTAGTGGTAATATCCTCTCTTGTATTTCTAATTTTCGTTATTTGAATGTTCTTTTCCCCTTTGTTAGTGTTGTTTGTCTATGTGATTACCCGTTGACCTGGAGTCTTTTTTATGGCTTGATGTACAAAACACTCATAACATATTACGCATGCAAATGCCCTTTTTCTTCCTCTTTTTGGTATTTTGGTAGAATTTTTGTTCTGGGGACCAGCAGTTGGCGTCATAGCTATGTTGCTGGATTCCCCTGTAGTTGACTGCGGTTTGAGTCCCGGACCCAGTGGCTTAAACTCAACGCTGGGCATGTGTGCGTGTGTGCCCAAGATCCCGAGAGAACGGAGGAGAAGGGTTTGCGGCATGGCCATCCTCTCTGGGGGGTGATTTCTCGCTTTCTGTCTCTCTCTGTCTTTCTGGTGAGTTTATGTGCCCTATAGCAAAAAAACTCTCAAAAAAAAAAAAAAAGGAATTTTTGTTCTGTATTCTAAGCTAGACTTGAAGTACATTCTATCCTAAATCTTTTATCCAGCTACTCTGGCCGTGTGGCTGGGGTGCTAATGCATCTACCCTTTGGAACCTCCCTGGCGCTCCATCTCTGTAGCACCCTCCTTCGGCTCTCCCCAAGACCAGTGCTCGGTAAGTAAGGTGCCTGTCATAGCAGACTATAGACGTGAGCAGCCGCCAGGAGCTCCTTCTTCAAAGATGCGCTAGTCCTACCGGACTCACCATTTTCCTTTCTGTACTACTTCACAGTGTGTGTGTTTTCTTTGTTTATTTTTTTATTTTCCATTTATTTTTTGACTGAGAGAGAGAGAGAGAGAGAGACGCAGTGAGAGAGGAAGAGAGAAAGAGACAGGTGGTCCTCCCCATAGGGCCGTGACGCTGCCGTCCTTGCTCCTCCGCCAGCCCTCGGTCATGGGCTCCCAGGCTCAGAGAAGACTGCATGTCCCCCCATATGGGTCACGTTCACACAGCATTGCATCTTACCTCTGCGTCACCACCCTCCTTCCCTAGGGCCCTCCACCTCCTCTAAGTGACAGGGTGAAAGGGGCTCTTTTCATTCTACACTATTTTCCCTTTTTAACATAGTGCGTTTTTTGTTTTTTGAATTTTTTTCTGTGTGTAACTTTTACTAGCCTTACCTTTAAAAGTCACTGCCAGGATCAGCAGTTGGTGTAATGGGTACGTCATTGGACTCTCATGGAATCGACTGTGGTTAGAGTCCCGGACCCAGTAGCTTAAACTCATGCCAGGCGCGTGTGCGTGCGTGCCCAAGATCCCGAGAGGAGAATGGAGGAGAAGGGATTGCGGTGTGAACATCCCCCTGGGGGGTGATTTCTCGCTTTCTGTCTCTCTGTCTCTGTCTTCCTGGTGAGCGCACGTGCCCTAGAGCGAAAACCTCTCCAAAAAAAAAAGAAAAAAAAAAAGAAGAGAAACAGAGACGGAAAATATTGGACTGGATGTATGGAGTGGAAGGGGGGCCTGTGCCCAAACCTGATCCGGACCTTGATTTTCCTTAGGTCTCCTCTTCTGTAATGTGCCAATCACAAAAACAGGAATAGCAGGCCAAGGGGGCTGGTCCTGTGGCCTGGTAGTTAAGGGAGCCAGGCCCCACAGGACCGACCACCATGGCTCCAGGTGGGCATGTGTACACGTGTATTCAGAATCCAGAATCCTGAACGATGGAGAAGTGGAGGAGAGAGGCTTATGGTGTGACCTTGACCCTGTCTCTTTCCTTCTCTCTGTCTCTCTCTCTGGAGAGTGCATAGGCCCTTCTGCTAATTAAAAACAAAATAATGGGTCACGTGTTCTTTCCTGAAAGTTTATGCTCTGGCAGCTGCCTTTGCCCCAGTCTGCATTCTTCCCATCTCTTTTACCTGCGCTACACCTGAAATCTTCTAGACAGGTGACCTCGGGGTGTAGTTGTTCCCGAGACGGCGCTCAGAGACAATGGTCATCGTCCTCTCTCCAGGTCTTGGTGTTTGCGTTGTCGGGTTATTGTTTCATCCCCCCTCTTCAGCCGTGCGTGAGCATGGACCTCCGTTTCCTGTATCTCTGCAGGTAGATTCCGACAGGGTACTTCAGGTGGTGGAAGTCACCTTGAGCTGTCAGAAAAGACAGCTGCCCGTATAGTGAGGGCGTATGATTAATTCAGCATCTTTCATTTTTCTCTTGCTTTCAAAGTGAGAGCTATGGCTGAAGCAGGTATTTAGCAAGTTAAATTGGAGGAGCGCGTCGGAGGAGTGGATCTCTAGAGGAAACAGCTTCCTGTCTGTGCTGCAGGGCGTTTTTTTTTTTTTCCACCCCACACACATTATAACACAGGGGCTTGTAGGCCTGGGCCCATCACCAGGGAGACAGCCCCCTGATTATGATGCAGGGGCATGTCTGTGCGGGCCAATCACAAGGGAGATAGGCCCCTAATGATTCTGCAGGGGCGTGCCTGCCTGGACCAATCGCTAGGGCAACGGCCCTCTAATTATGCGACAGACAGGGCCAGGTCCTTGCCCTGACTTTGACTCAGAAGTGTGTCTTTGACTATGTATGAGGCAGGGACCGTCTTTGCCCAAGAGGTCCAACCACTGAGAAGACAGGGTGGACGGTGACACTCGAGAGGTCCAACCACTGAGAAGACAGGGTGGACGGTGACACTCGAGAGGTCCAACCACTGAGAAGACAGGGTGGACGGTGACACTCGAGGGGTCCAACCACTGAGAAGATAGGGTGGGCGGTGACACTCGAGGGGTCCAACCACTGATGATGACACTTGAAGGGACCAACCACTGAGAAGAAAGGGTGGATGGTGACACTTGAGAGGTCCAACCACTGAGAAGACAGGGTGGACGGTGACACTCGAGGGGTCCAACCACTGAGAAGATAGGGTGGGCGGTGACACTCGAGGGGTCCAACCACTGACGATGACACTTGAAGGGACCAACCACTGAGAAGAAAGGGTGGATGGTGACACTTGAGAGGTCCAACCACTGAGAAGACAGGTGGGATGTTGACGCTCGGGGGGTCCAACCACTGAGAAGACAGGGTGGGCGGTGACACTCGAGGGGTCCAACCACTGACGATGACACTTGAAGGGACCAACCACTGAGAAGAAAGGGTGGATGGTGACACTTGAGAGGTCCAACCACTGAGAAGACAGGGTGGACGGTGACACTCGAGGGGTCCAACCACTGAGAAGATAGGGTGGGCAGTGACACTCGAGGGGTCCAACCACTAAGAAGAAAGGGTGGACGGTGACACTTGAGAGGTCCAACCACTGAGAAGACAGGGTGGATGGTGACACTTGAGAGTGAGGCAGAGCTGACCTGAGGGACACATCAGCGACTGAAATGTGAAGTCTTATGAGAGCCCGAACCCATGAAGAGGTGGGCCAGGAAGGTGTTCCATGGGGAATTCTTTTGAGAAGTAAGTTCTGTCCGCAGTTCCTTCTCGACTTCATGGCTGAACGTAGACTGTTGGTTAGCCCAGTGGTTTCATTATTTTCAGAAAACAGACGGGTCAGTGGTGGCTCACATTTTAGGAAAAGAAGAAATACAGATGGGCCAGCCCCATGGCCTAATGGTTAAGGGGACTGGATCCCACGTGGCCAGATGCGGTTCAAATCTCGGCAGCGTATAAAACACGCTCGGCAGTAGTGTAGGTCAAAAATCCTGACAGGACGGAGAAATGGAGGAGAAGGGATTGTAGCATGACCACACTCCATCAAGGGGTGCTTTCTTCCTCTCCCTCACTCTTTCTCTCTGTCTGGCACGTGCACCTTCTGGCAAAATTAAATATCTATATACACATACACACACACATGATTTCTCTCTTGTGAGATTCCTGGGAATTTTTTTCATTAAGTATTGCTTTTCAAACCGAACTGTATATAGTATTACTTTTAAAAAAATAAAATAAAATTGGGGTCAGCAGGTGGCCTGGTGGTTGAGGTGCTGCACTCCCACATGGCTGACCACGATGCAAGTTCCGGACCTGGTGGTTTCCTTTCTCACTTTTCCTTTCACTCTCTCTGGTCAAATTAAAATACATAAACTGAAAAACAACAGTAGAGTAAAATAAATAATTCCAAAATTAAGTATTTCCTTAGGATCTTAAAGACACTTTTTCCAAAAAGAATGAAGTATGTTAACGTCATTATATTGTGAGCAAATCTTTTTTTTAAAATTTATTTTTTTGAAGAGGTTTTTCCTATAGGGTGCGTGCGCTCGCCAGACAGACGGAGAGAGGCAGAGAGACAGAAAGCGAGAAATCACCCCCCCAGGGGGGATGGCCACGCCGCAGTCCCTTCTCCTCCATTCTCCTCTCGGGATCTTGGGCACGCACGCACATGCGCCCGGCGTGAGTTTAAACCACCGGGTCTGGGACTCGAACCGCGGTCAACTACGTGGGAATTCAGCGACATAGCCATTACGCTAACTGCTGGTCCCAGCAGATCTTTTCCTTAGGAATCCCTGGGATAGAGGGAATCATCATTTGGCATCATTGAGCAGGACGCACGAGGCTAAGACCTTGTTACCGAACAAGACAGTCCGTGCTCCATACCGTGTGGAATGTTCCAGGAGGTGTACCTGGGCCCAAGCTCCTACTGCCTCACCCATCGTCTCTAAGCCTGGACCTTCAGGGCTGAGAAATCCCAGGCGTGACATCTGGGCCAGCAGAGAGGATTGGGGGGATGTGCCTGAGTCCCTCATGAACCTTCCTTATGGGTAGCCACCCTCTGTTTTCCACAGACAGGGTTCCCCTGTACCCCTTCTAATCCCACCTTCCCACTCAGATCATCCAGAAAGAGCAGAAAAAGCCAATCGGGACCCTGGGCCACTGGACAGCTTTGACACAGAGCCAAGGACCTAGGGAGAGGGTGGTGACAGAGTAAGGGGCGTGGCCCGTGAGGTCAGGAGGGTGTCCCCAGTGCCAGCTCCAGCTGACGCCCCGCATCCTCTCTACTGTCTTTGGGAGACCGGGAGCACAGACATTCCCATTATGGGGTACTATGGTTTGAATGTGCACCCCAACACTCAGGGGTGGAAACTTCATTGCCAGTGTGAGAGTGTTGGGAGGCAGGGCCGTCAGGAGGTGATCGAGTCCTGAGGGCGGTACCTTGAGGGATGGGAGTGGGTTCAGACTTCTCCCTCACGTGGGCTCACGGCTTTCTTTGCAGTGGCTATATGTCAATAAGGCACCTCTTTTTCTTTTTCTTTTTCTTCCTTTTTTCTCTTTCTCTTTCTCCTTCTCCTTCTCTTTCTCTTTTTCTTTTCTCTTTTTCTTTCTTTTATAATTTTCAGAGGGGGTTGTGAGCTCACAGGCAGGGGGTAGGGAAGACCCAGTGAGTGCGATGGGACATGGTCACATCACAATCTTTTCTACTCCATTTCTCTCTTTCATTGGGATTCTGGACACACACACACACACACACACACACACACACACACACACCATGTTATTGCAGCCTCTGGGACTGGGATTTGATCCGCAGTTGGCCCTGTGGGCTCTGGCTCCCTTAGCCACTGTGTTACAGGCTGGCCCAATGAGGCACCATGCAGAAGCGGAGAGCAGGCCTCAGCACAGCCTAACCTGCCTCCCCTTGATCTCACCCTTGATCTTGCCCTTGCCGGCCTCCAGGACTGTGAGAAATCCCCTTTCCGTCATTTAGGCAGTACTCCGTCTCAGTTATTTTATCTTAGTAGGTGAAGTGGGCCAAGAGCCAGGGTGCTGGTCAGTGTTACATGTCCCCTTGGCCGAGCCAGCAGGTGCTCAGATGAAACATTCTTCCTGGTATGCTTGTGCCCCTGATCCTGGCTACAGGGAATGAGCCGCGGCACGTAGACCCCTATTGGGGGTGTCTGCCTGTCTCTCCTTCTCCTCTCCCAGGGACAAATTAGGTGCATGAATTTTTAAAAATGGTTAATATAGTAAATTTTGTATTATTTCTATTATCTTGTAATAGAAAAAGTTCTATTTCTTTTTTAAACCACAAGGGGTCCTTGAAGGATCGTGTCGTCCATCCCGTGTTGGTAAAGCCCCTGGGCCGGTGAGGGGCACAGCAGTATTGAGTATACCCCGTGGTGGATGGCCACGTCCAGGTTGCAGATCATCAGCTCTCGTCTGTGTCACGCCCTCCATTAGGGCAGGGACCTTTGTTTCCACTCTTGGCTCACCTCGGCCAGGCCATGCTGCAGGGCACTATCTCCTGCATTGGCCATCGGATGGAAGACTTAGGGGGCCCAGCACATGGAGTAACGGTTAGGTCGCTGGACTCCCACATGGCCGACCACAGTTCACATCCTGGACCCAGTGGCCTGAAATTCATGCCAGGCACATGTGCACATGTGCCCAAGATCCCGCGAGGAGAATGGAAGAGAGGGGATTGCAGCGTGCTTTTCCCCTGGGGGATGATTTCTTACTTTCCCTCTCCCTGCTTCTGTCTCTCTCCAGCAAGTGCACACTCCCTAAAGCAGAAACCTCTCCAAAAAGGAGAAAATGAGGAGATGGTGTTGTACCACCTGCTACACAGAGGGGGCCCTATGCATCTTTATAGCAGAGGACACACAAGAGCAAGAGGGCTTACTTATTGTCTCCTTCCTAGAGGATTCTGTGGAGCGTGCACTCGGACAGCAAGAGTTGTATTTTTGAGATGACTGCCCGAAATCCATGTCACGGAAATGGCAAGAAAACCTCCAGCCACAGAGAGGAAATTTCTGTAGGATGCTAGCAATAACAGCAACCAAAGACAAGTGATAGTGGAAACACTCCTATGTTACTGTCGTAGTTCACAATCGCACGTTGGTGTGAGCTTGCTGTAGTAGCAGTACACACTAGGTACATGTGCATGCCCAACATCCCAAGCAGAGAATGCAGGAGAAGGGATTGCGGTGTGGCCATCCTCCCTGGGGGGTGATTTCTCACTTTCTGTCTCTGGCAAGCACACACACCCTACAGCAAGAATTTCTAATAATAATAATAAACATGAATACAAACTGTTTTGTCTTGTGCAGAGCTTACATAGAGAATTGGGAAAAACCAATGAATTACCTACCTTTTCCAATGATATTTTTCTCTTTGGCTATTAATAATAAGCTATTCAGTTAGCTGTTTATGCATCCGTGCTTTAGTGACACACCCTTAGAAGTAACGGCATTAAAACTGACGCGAAGTAGAGAAAATGAGTGCTTTCAGCAGCTCTCACACAAAGCAATGAAGATGCCGATGGAAGGATTCTTTTCGGAATTGGGGATGTTGTCAAACAGCTGGTCGGTGTCTTCAAACCTTAAGAAAGCCAACAGAAAAAAAAAAAAAAAGAAAAGAAAAAAACCAACCAGCTAAACGTGCTTTATCGTGGAGTTTCCAGATCTATCTGGAATCTTCTGGAACCTAGGAGACTCACATTATGCAAGGCAGAGGATAAGCTGAGAACACAGCGACCAGACCAAACGGCTGCTCCGTCACTGTGTGCCCCCTTCTCTTCTCTCGTTCACTACTGAGAACGGACAAGGAGGAGCCTTCAGAAGGAATGCGGGTGGGTGTTCTCTCTGCGAGGACTGCAGGCTTTCGTGAACTCTCTTAATTCGGCCACAGGCTACACTTTAGAACTGTTCAGGGTTGTTTCTTTGCCCGTGGAGGTAGAAGCAGGCAAAGTTGCTCTGTTCCTGCCTCATCTGTTCTGTAACACAGAAAACACGTGGTCACGTGGTACCTAACTTTGAAAGCCAAGGTGGATTTTTTTTAAAGAATTGTTTTTATTTAACTTTATTTATTTATTTATTTTAATTTCTTTTTTGAGAGGTTTTTGCTATAGGGTGTGTGTGCTCGCCAGACAGAGACAGACATAGAGACAGAAAGCGAGAAATCACCCCCTAGGGGGGATGGCCACACTGCAATCCCTTCTCCTCCATTCTCCTCTCGGGATCTTGGGCACTCACACACATGCGCCCGGTGTGAGTTTTAAGCCACCGGGTCCGGGACGCGAACCTCGGTCAACTACACGGGAGTCCAGCGACATAGCCATGACGCTAACTGCTGGTTCCCATTTATTTTAATTTGACCAGAGAGGGACAGAGTAGGTTGTGAGAGGTGGGGAGTCACCATGTCCGGGACTTGAACTATGGTCAACCATGTGGTAGGTCCAGCGCCCTTAACCACCATGCCACCTGCCAACCCCGCAAAGATAGATTTTTGACACTGAATCCAATTTCTACACTGATCCCCGGATCTGCAAATGGTAACCTTTGTCATGTGGGTTCAGACATAAGATTAAGTGAGAGTGGAGGCCTGGAGTTGGAGGAGGAGGACAAGGAGAAGACATGAAGAGGTTCTCCATGTGAGGTCCCTGGCGTCTGCCTTCCAAGGACCAAGGAATCTCCTATCTTGAAAGTGGATGCCTTTGTAAACAGAAGACCAGATGTCAGATAGGGTCACTGGGCCACCTGCTTGCTGGCTTATGGGGAATGGGTATTTTGGAATGTCCCGCATTTCAGAAAATCATGTAAAACTTCCAATTCGGATACTTCCTGGGGTGTAAATAATACCTTGTTGAATACTGTTGGGTTTTATTTCTTTCTTTATTTTTTTAAGAGAGATTTTTGGTATAGGGTGTGCATACTCACCAGAGAGACAGAGAGAGGGAAAGTGAGACATTCCTTTCTGGGGGAATGGCCATGCCACAGTTCCTTCTCCAGTCTCTTCTTGGGATTTTGGGCACACACACACATGCACCCAATGTGACTCTGAAGTCACCCGGGTCCGGCACTCAAACTACGTGGGAGTACAGAGATGTAACCGTTACACCATTTGCAGGTCCCGAATATTGGTTTTTCTATGTATTGTGCTCAGCCTATCAGAAAGGTCATTTAATATGAAGGAGATAGATGCCTCTCTGAGCAAGCCGGGGCTATATACATGCCTGGGACCCGGGCTGGGTGAGCCTGGGGGTGGATCAGGGCATGAAGACCCTGCTAAGCTGCCTGTCTCTCTTTCTCACTCTCTGTGTTTTCCTCTGTCTGTCTCTCTCAAGGACAGAAAGAAAATTCAAACCCCCAATTTTTTTTTATTCTGTCCCTTTTTAATTGCATGAAAACAGTAGGTCTACAGCTCATAAAATAACCTGTATACGATAAATTAACGCATGCACGGATTGAACATTAGACCCTGATCAAGTTGTCAGCTGCGTATCTGTAGTTTTCCACGAGGTGTATCTCATTGTATGGTATGTATACTTGGAATTCCCCACGCTGTTTTGATAATCCGCTCTAATAATGCATGGCTGGTTTGCACATTATTAGAGAAGCGTGGACTAAGGGGATGGAAGGAAGAGGTTGGGGATGGTGGAGGCATTTTTCTAGGATGACAGTTCTCTGGTAAGGTTCATTTCCTATCTAGTATGTACATCAGTTTCTCAAAGTATTCGTATTAGCTGTAATTCTTCTCATTAGCACGGCAGGGGCGAGGGGGTGGAGGGGTTAGATGTCAATGCCTGGCTGACTTCCTTCATTTCAGAATGTACTGCCTATTTTCCTATTCAATTGTTCTCTCTCCACCTCTTTTTAAAAGTGTTTATCTTGTGCTGCTGCCCCAAATTTGTTTGCTGCCTAGCCAGAGCCTGTGCGTTTGATTTTGCAGACCCATCCATTGTGCGATTCAAGCCCTGGTTCTGCTCTCAGCAAGACGCCAGCCATAGCGTACAGGCGGGAGGGGGTCTGCCTCTGCTCCGTGGAC
>NW_006159697.1:3106173-3107322 GCF_000334495.1 Tupaia belangeri chinensis
GCCTCTGTCTTCCCATTGATGCCCAAAGGCTCCCAGACTTACAGAGTAAGGCTTCCAGGACAGAGTCCCACCATTGGCTCCCTCTAGAAAGTGTAGCATTTCAGGGACCAGCAGTTAGCGTCATGGCTATGTCGCTGGACTCCCATGTAGTCGACTGCGGTTTGAGTCCCGGACCCAGTGGCTTAAACTCACGCTGGGCGCGTGTGCATGCGTGCCCAGGATCCCTAGAGGAGAATGGAGGAGAAGGGATTGCGGTGTGGTCATCCTCCCTGGGGGGTGATTTCTCGCTTTCTGTCTCTCTGTCTCTGTCTGTCTGTCTGGCGAGCGCACGCGCCCTATAGCAAAAACCTCTCAAAAAAAAAGGAAGTGTAGCATTTCAAAAGCGGGGCAGTGATGCAGACTCACCTCTGAGGCCACTGGCGACATTTGCAAAGATCACTACATAGGCACTTTCTTAGGTCAGTGGCTTGGTAGGAATGTTTAGAAACCTCTCAAGTCATGTTGAATTGTAATCCCCAGGGGTCCAGCAGATGGCATAATGGTTATGTTGCTGGGCTCCCATGTCCTTGACCACAGTTTGAGTCCTGAACCCGGCAACTTCAAACTCACGCTGGGTGCGTGTGCGTGCATGCCCAAGGTCCTGAGAGGAGAATGGAGGAGAAGGGATTATGGTGTGGCCATCCCTTCTAGGGGGTGATTTCTTGTTTTCTATCTTTCTGTCTCTCTCTGTGTCTCTGGCAAGTGCACGTGCCCTGTGGCAAAATCTCTTATTCATATATATATATATAAATATAAACTTCGCAGTGGAACTGTGGTAGGAGGTGGGGCTGAGTAGGAGGTGTTTAGGTCATGAGGGTTCTGCCCACATGAATAGGTTAGATGCTGCTTAAAACAGTTCATGCCGAGAGGGTTCTTTCCCTCTCTCTTCTGCCCTCCTGGTCTGCATGGAATCTCGTTCCTTTCCTCCAGAGGATGCAGCGTTCAAGGTGCCATCTCCAAAGCAGAGACTCACTCTGCCCCATTGGTGCCTTGATCTTGGATTTCTTTTCTTTTTTTTTTTTTTTGAACCTACTTTATTTGACTTTTTGCTATAGGGCAGGTGTGCTTACTGGAGAGAGACAGAGGGAGAGAGAAAGAAATCACCCTCCA
>NW_006159697.1:3107437-3107961 GCF_000334495.1 Tupaia belangeri chinensis
ACACCCCCAGCATGTTTTTCAAGCTGCAGGGTTCGAGGCTCAAACCATGGAGTCCACCATGTGGGATCCAGCTGCCCTAACCACCGGGCCACCTGCTAGCTTGTTGTTCGATGTTCGAGCCCAGAACTGTGAGAGAACACGTATCTGTTCTTTATAAACCAGCCAGTCTCAGGTATTCTGTGACAGCAGCAGGAACAGACAAAGGCACTTAGGAAGCTGAGCAACACTGGTCGGGTTCAGTGTGTTCATCCAAGCTCCAACTGGGGGAAGAAGAAGAAAAAGCCAATTCCTGACTCTCAGTGTTGCCTTTGTTCATGAGATCTTGCAACCATTATATGGAGTCAACGTGTATGTCCGCTAGATTCGGTTGTATCCTCTGCCAGCGCCCAACGAACCGTGGGGACAAGGTTGCCTCGAGCATGTTTGCTCTCCAGTAAAGACCAATAGGCACTATTTTATGATAAAGGTGATCGCGTGAGCATGTATAAGAGGAGAATATTTACAGATTGTGACATGCTCCCCCA
>NW_006159697.1:3108222-3108470 GCF_000334495.1 Tupaia belangeri chinensis
ATTGTGGATCGCCTATGTTGCTCCTGCTGTACTTAGTCCCATTTTTGCCGCGAGAACACTGAACAACCTACTCTCTTGGTGGTTTCCCAGTAATCGTCTTTAATGACCTATGCTTCAATTGTTCATTGCACTGTGGTCCACAGGCAGGATGCTTCCCGAAGGCCCAGCATATGCTGGCTGCGTGGGAAAACTCCTTGTGCACAGTTGCAAGGGGCGCTAACCCCCCGCTATTGCTGACTAACTAAGTA
>NW_006159697.1:3109248-3110563 GCF_000334495.1 Tupaia belangeri chinensis
TCTTGTTTTTTTTTTTTTTTTTTTTTTTTTTTTTTTTCCTTTGTAGGTTTTTGTCACAGGGTACATGAGCTTGCTGGAGAGAGACAGAGAGACAGACCAAGGGAACGTTAGAAATCACCCCCACAGGGAGGATGGCAATGCTGCAGGCCCTTCTCCAGTCTCCTCTTGGGATTTTGAGCATGCACGCACACGCCCCAGGCATGATTTGCAAGCTGCTGTGTCTGGGACTCGAACTGCCATCAGCTATGTGGGAATCCAGCACCTTAACCCACCACCACCTGCTGGCCCCAAGAGAATGGTACTTCTTTTACTAAGCTTAAGAAATGTAGAGAGATTAATTTGGGTAGGATCGCCATTTTGATTATATGGATGCAATTTAATGTATGAATAATAATAAAAAATTAAATAATAGTTTTAAAAAAAGAAATGCAGAGAGAGAGAGAAAGAGAGGATGGACTCCCCCCATGGGGAATGGTCATGCCGCGGTTCTTTCTCTACCTCGCCCTCATTTTGAGTGTTGGGTATGCATTAAAAAAAAGAAATGCCAGAGAGAGAGAGAAAGAGAGGATGCACTCCCCCCATGGGGAATGGTCATGCCACAGTTCTTTCTCCACCTCGCCCTCATTTTGAGTGTTGGGTGTGCATGCCGGTGCACATGCCCAGCTTGGTCCTCCAGCTACTGCATGTTCAGCTGTGTGGGATCCAGCTGCTTGAACCACGTGCCACAGGTTGGCCCAATTATTGGCTATATTTTTGATATAGCCATCCTTTCATCTCATCCGCCGGTTAGGTTAAGACTTATATTAACATGAGGCTAATCAGTTTAATTCTCTATTATAATTGGTGGTTGTTGCCAACTAATGAAAGGAGGTGGCATTTTCATGTTTGTAACTAATGGATTCAAGCACCATAGAAACTCTCCAAGAAGACCACTTTTAATCCCACTGGCTGGGTATTGTTTTAACGTGTAGGTGGGTGTGTGCGTTCATGGGCTTATGGATCTGTAGTCTTCTTGTCTGGCTTTGGTATCAGGGACGCGCTAATGTCGTAAAATGAGTTGGGAAGCATTCCCTTCTGCTTCTAGAAAGTTTTGTTTAGCATTGGTGTTATTTTGTCCTCAGGCATTTGGTTAAATTCACCAATCAGGCCATCCAACCCTAAATACGGGAAGGCTTATAACTACAAATTCAATCTATTGAGTAGAGAGCTGTTCAGGATACTCATCTCTTCTTGACTGAGTTTTGTATCTTTCAGAGAATTAGTCCATTTTACCTAATTTGTTAAATGTATTGGCATGAAGTTCATATTTTTTTTT
>NW_006159697.1:3120127-3127564 GCF_000334495.1 Tupaia belangeri chinensis
AGGATGCAAACCCAGCAGCTCCCCGACCCACGTGTGGCTTCCACATTGCACAGCATTAGGCTCCCAACACGTTACCACGGCTGCCCCACACTCTTAAACATATGACTTCTCCCCTGTGATCGAAGGCTCTCAAGGCTCCCTGAGTAGGTCGTAATTCTGAAATTCTGTGCATTGCCTGTAGAAGCGTATATGAATGGTCTGTTTGTGCACGTGTAGGCAGCTGGGGTAGAGGCGAGGGTATTCTTTTATGTAGAGAGAGTATTTCCCTCTAGAATGATCAGCTACTTCCCACTCTAAGAAGCTTTTATGTCCCATTCATGTCCTTATTTTCCCCTTTAAAAGTCGTCATTTTCAGTAGGTTCTGAAAAATCCGTTGTACAGAATGAACTCACATGGAGTAGCCCATGCATTTTTGTCCTGAGATGCGAAAGTTGGCTCTTGGAAAGTGCCAAATAAATAAATAAGTAAAGAAATATGTACTTTTTTGGGGAAGGTGAAAAAAAAATCACTCCTTTTCTTGTTTGAAGCGTAGGTATACATGCGATACCAAAACAGATATTTAGTCCGTCCGTGTTCGTAACATTTTGTGGAGCAATCCTGTTGGCAGTAGGAAAAAGGTCTGAATGCATTCTTGAGGGCGTGATGATGAAGGAAACGGTGGAGAAATGCCACATTTCAGCGTCCTGTACTGTATTAATAGTCCCAGATATTGGGTCACTGGAAAAGTCAGGACATATTTTTCTGTTTTCTGTTTTTCTATGCAAGAATGCATAATGGCTTTTCCAACGATCCAGTAATTTCCCAGGGTGGTGTTTAACAGGGTCAGAAGTACCTTTCCTGTTTTTTACTCATAAAGGTGCCCCAAATAGCATGTGTCTCCATTACTGTGACTTTTCAAGCTACAGTGACCTTGTTATGGTCTTATATTTGCTTGGAGTGATCACAGATTCACTGCTGGAGCTTCACAGCCCAGAACCCAACCAGGACATCTGGTCACCCCCCGTGTAAGCCTACATCTGGCAACCACTTGTCAGAACTGTTGGTGAGAAGATGGAATCTTTGAGGGGTGCTCGGAGTCTTGGGCTGGTCTTTCCTCCCATCCTCCTAATTCTGACAGTGTATAAACTCATGGCGCTCCTGGGTCATAGACTCGATTGCAGTAGAGTCTCTCATTGTTTCCTAAAACTGTGTGTGCCTTGTGCCTTTCCTTGGTTCAGTGCACAAGGAAGTCGAACCTGAATTCTGTACAGATAAAGCATGTTTGCATTTGGGTTCAAAGCTCCTTGCCCAGTTTCTGTCTCAGCCCTCAACAAATTAGTGACATCTTTTGTGTTGACACTTTTTGGGGTGGGGTTGTATGGCTTGTTTTATTAGCTGGAGGCCTCAAAGCACTGTGGGATGTATTCCCTTTTGTCCCGTGGTTACTGACAACATCTGTGGCTAGGTGTAGGGAGCACACCTTAAAGATGGGTTCCAGTGTTTGACTTGGGACCGATGACCCGGATTCACTGCTCCCCACGGCTGTCACATGTCACCACAAAGTTAGTGTTTTCAAACAGTACACATTTGCATCCCAGGCTCAGAACCCAGCCCAGGTGTTGCTGGCTTTTCTGAGCCGAGTCTCATGAGGCTGACGTCGAGATGTCGGATGGACTGGACTCCTGTGTAAGGGCTCTGAGGACAACGTGTTTCCCTGCTAAGTCAGGTGGGGACCTGGTCTATTTCTTTACAATGTAGACCAGGTCCCTGCTTCTTCACGGGTTGTGAATAGGGCTGGCTCCCCCTGGGCCCTCAGAGGGCTCAGATTGGTCCCTGCTGGGGGTCTCTGTCCCATCTCAGAGCCAGCCTCGGTGGTCAGGTTGTTGAGCCGTTATTGCTCAGGGACTATCCTATTCGTGTGCACCATCCCTCCACTCCAGCCAGAGAGAGTTCCCTGCCTTGAAGGGCACATCCAATTGGATTAGGCCTACCCAGGTAACCTTACCCAGATAACCTAGGCCTACCCAGATAAAGTTCCTTACGCTCTGCACAAGGCCACATGCACAGGTCTGGGATGATGGCGTGGGCAGCTTTGGGGCCTTTCCGCCATTACTGTGCCTAATCTCGCTTTCAGCTTCTCCCGGTATAAGTGTATCAGGGGCTATTAAAATCATATTTGCTGCAGGAACAAAACTTCTCCCAGCCACTTCCCCTGGATCTTCTTTCCTCTACATCCTTCCGTATTGCTTCTATTTTACTGTTATTTTTTTTAAAATTATTTTAAAGTTTGCTATCGGGCACATGCTTTTGCCAGAAAGAGAGAGAAAGAGAAAATGAGAGAGGGAAAGTGAGGGGATGGCCATGCCTCTGTCCCTTCTCCTCCATTCTCCTCTTGAGATTTTGGGCATGCGTGCACACATGCCTGGCATGTCTTCAATCCAAACGGTCAAGCACTTGAGCCGCAGAGCTGGCCCTGTGGGATCCAGTCGCCTTAATCACCATGTCATCTGGCTGGCCCTTGCTTTTTTTTTTTTTTTTTTTCTTTTTTTTTTTTAGGTCTTTCTTCAGAGAAAGAGAGAAAAAGAAAAAGATCTGCAGCAGTCCATGACCCTCCCTAGCCTCAGCCAGTCCAGCTCACAGGCATATGCACCCAGGGCGCTTGGAAAGGTTAGCACTGCCAACCTGGGACCTTCCCATGTGGTTGAGCCTCCCAGAGTATGGCATTGTCACTGGGCCACCATGTTCTAAAACATTCTAGGGATTTTTTTCCTACTCTTCTGGGGTCTGACTGCATGCCACCTCATTCCCTGACCAGCAGCTTCTTGTTGCGTTACTGCTTAGTCACCACCAAACCCCTGCATTGCTTCTAGAACATTCTAGGATTTGAGATTGCCAGTTCTTCTGGGGCCTGATGGCATGCTACTTCGTCCCTGACCTGCAGCTTCTTGTTGCATGACTGTGACGTCAATCACCATTTAGCTCCTGTGTTGCTTCTAGAACATTCTGTAGGATTCAGTTTTCTGATTCAGCTGGGGCCGCACTGCCTGCTACCAAGTCCCTCACTGCTGAGTTGTAGCTTCTTACTGGGTTACCGCTGTGCCATCATCTAGCCCATGGTGCTTCTAGAACATTCTGTGCATTCAGATTTCTGATCCTTCCGTGACCTGAGTACACAACCATCACGTCCCTCACTACAGAGTTTGCTGCATATTCTCCTTCAGAGCTTCTCCTGACCCAGTGAGACTTGGACCTCTTCCCGGCTGTGCTCACCCACCTGCAGGCCTGCTGCCTTCTCTGGCAGCACCCCGGTCATGCATGCACCCTCTTGCCACCTTCCTGCCAGGCTCCACTATCAGCACATACCTGTTTTCTCCAACCCTCCTGGTCCCAGAGAGTTTTCCAGCTGGGGCTCCGTCAGCATCCCAGCTAACAGAAGGGGAAGGAGAGACAGTGCCTCCGTGCCCCAAGACTGGGCAGGTATTTGCGCTCCTCGCTAGCTCACAGACAGGGAGGGGCAGCAGGATGCACTCTGTGTTAACCCCGTTAACTCTGTGTTAATGCCATTTATTTCCTGAGTTCCCGGCAGAACCCATTCCTGGGGAGGGCAAGGAGGGGGCTGGCTCAAGGCTCAGTTACTTTGGTTTCTAATCAGGAAGTAACTAAGATGTCATATTTCCACTGAAAGATAGGTGGGCCAGCCTGTGGCGTGGTGGTTAAGGTGGCTGGATCCCACATGGCCAATGGTGCAGTTTGAGTCCTAGACCCAGTGTCTTGTAAAACATGCCAGACACATGTGCATATGTTCCCAAAACCCCAGAAGGAGGGAGAGATGGAGGAGAAGGGATTGTGGTGCGCCCATTCCTCGTGGTTGGAACTTTCTCGCTTTCTCTCTCTCTCTTTCTCTTTCTCTAATGAATGTGAGTACCCTCTGGCAAATTGGGGGAAAAAAGAAAACAGGTCTTTAATGTGAGAATCTGTGTCTCCATTTTTATTGTAAGTATGGTAGTCTCCAGTTTAGGATGGTTCAACACAGTACTGGGTCATCGGGCAAGTCATGACACGTTTTTGCATAGAATAATACGTCATGATTTTCCCGAAGACCTAATATTTTCCAACCTTACAGTGGGGCAAAAGTGATACAGATTCAGCAGAACCCATAATTCAAGTACCCATACAGTTGTTCTGCTTTTCATTTTTAGTGTAGCCTAGGCTCCTGTTAGGCGATGATGCCCAAGGTGGGCTAAGGTGGTCTGAGCACCTCGAAGGTAGGCCAGGCTACACTACAGTGTTTGACGGGGAGTATGTTTCTAGTTCATTTTGTTGCTAGTAACAGAAAAATACCTTTAAAAAAAGAAAGAGATGGGTAAAAGATTTGAAACTGGGTCCTTACTAAGAGGAAAGGTTTATTCAGCTCTTGTTTGGAGACCCAAGGTCCAGTGGCCAGGGGTATAGTGAGTCTCTGGCTGTTTTCCAACATGGCGTAAGGCAGGCCAGCATGGGTCTCTGTGTGCTGGCGTCATTCCCTCTCCTCATAGCCATGAGAGGGAATTATGGGGGTCCTGTCCTGACAACCTGGATCCCGATCTCTTCCCAAAGGCTCCACCATTAGACACCACAGTTGACTTAAATGGTGACCCCTTAATGCTGTCACAGTCCAATGTTGACCCATGAATTTAGAGGGGACGCTCACAGCAAGTGTATCAGCTGCATTTCCATTAGGATGGGTTGACCGGGATATGACCCCATCTTAAGTTGAGTATCTGTCCTTTCAATTAAAATTATTATGGAGAAGCCAGTTGCATGGATAAGGTGGCCAGGTCCCACATGGCCAATCGTGAGGCCTGAGGCCCAGAGGGAGTTGCTTGTAAAACATACCAAATGATGTGCATGAATATACCCCAAATCCCATGTACCCTCTAGCAAATTAAAAAGAAATAAGAGAGAGAGAGAGAGAGAGAGAGAGAGAGAGAGGTTGGCCTTTTGGAAGGTCATTAGGTCATGAGCCTTCATGAATGGGGTTAGTGTCCTTATAAAAGAACTTCAGAGCCCTCCCCATCCACCCTGTGAGGACACAGTGAGAAGGTACCTGTCTGTGTACCAGCATGGGACTCCTTGTCGGAACTCAACCTCGTTGGCCTTGTGACCTTGGACTGCCAGTCTGCAGAGACCCAAGAGGTCAGTGGTTGCTTCTCATTTCATCCGCCGGCTGCTGGTCCGTTGTTGTGGCCACACTGCAGCGGTCCGACAGAAGGCATTGTTATGTGGAACTGCGTCCTGGGAAGATGGGACTTCTCAGTTATATGATATCTGTCCTTAAAAAGTGAAAGTGCAAGAGCCTTTTCAGTCCCCATGGTGGACCCCATGCGCAGCCCGGAGGAAGGGCCAGGACTGCAGCATCCCGGGTCACTGTGGAGTCGAGCCGTCTTCAGAGAAGTTCGTAAGTACCTCCAGGTGGTAAGCCGCCCAAGTGCGTCACCGCCCTGACAGTCGGAAATGTCATTCTTTCTAAATTAAACCCTCCAGCTACCATTTAATTAAGCTCCTCTCCTCTCCCAGAGATGGCAATCAGATCTATTTGAGCCTGCAGCTTGGCAGAGTGGGAAGAGCACGGGGTTCTGCAGACCCAGGTCCCGGCCTAGCCTTGCACCACCTGTGAGGTGCGGGACCCCCAGCTTAGTGCTGCACTGCCCTGGCTGAGGCCCCTCGCCCAGAGGGCTGCCTCCGCTGCTGTGCGCACTCCAGCTGGGATGTCCCCTGGCCCCGTGTGACTCTGTCCTGCAGCAGGACAGCTGCACCGTCCTCACTAATTAGCACACGTTATGGATTACGGGATGCCCTGCTCGGTCATTCCCCACACATCAGTGTCCACACGAGCTGAGAAGGACGTTCTTCGTGAGCGGAAAACTGCCTTGCAGTCATGCATGTGTCCTGGAGGCTTGCTCAACATGCTGTACTGCAAGGAGTCACGGGAGTCATTGAAATTCCATTAAACATGGGTGCCCACTGCATCCCAGTGAGAGAGCGAAGGGGGCCTGCAGGAGGGAGCTTTCCAGAGGGCAAGAGCCAGCTGTGCCAGTCCCAACACCATCGGTGCAGGTACCCACATGGAGGAAGACGGTGATCTGTGGACTGTCCCACCTGCCTGCCCCGGCCAGCCTTCACGGACTGGCCTGCCGAGTCGCCTCACGGGAAAATGCATCTGAGCTAGCCCCATAGCTTAGTGAGTTAAGAGAGCTGGATCTGCACGGTTGACTATGGTTTGAACCCCGACCTCAGCAGCTTGAAAAATATGGTGGGTGCGTGCATGCATACCGCAAATCCTGACAGGATGGAGCGCAGGAGAAGGCAGGGTCATGGAATAACCTCACTCCATAGCAGGCTGTTTTCGCCCTCTCGTCCCTGCATCTCCACCCTTCTTGGTTTCTCTCTGGAGAGTCCATGCGCCATCTGCAATAAAAACAATATTAAGGGGCTGGCAGGTGGCCTGGGGGTTAAGGGCGCTGGACTCCCATGTGGCCGACTGTGGTTCAACTGCCGGACCTGGTGGCTTGCTTTCTTACTTTCTCTCTCTCTCTCTCTCTGTCCCTCTCTGGTGAAATTAAAATACGTACATGAATGAATGAATGAATGAATGAATGAACTTAAAATAATAAAAATAATTTTCTTTAAAAAAATCACATTGTGGGACCAGCACTTAGCATAATGGCTCTGTTGCTGAACTCCCATGTAGCCGACCGTGGTTCAAGTCCTGGACCCGGTGGCCTAAACTCACGCCGAGTGCGTGTGCGTGCGTGCCCAAGATCCCGAGAAGAGAATGGAGGAGAAGGGATTGCGGCATGGCCATCCCCCCGGGGGTGGTGATTTTCTCGCTTTCTGTCTCTCTGTCTCTCTGTCTCTCTCTCTGGTGAGCGCACATGCCCTATAGCAAAAAAAAAAAAAAAAAAAAAAAACTCTCCAAAAAAAAAAAAAGAAAAATCACATTGTTCCCCCACCCGCTCCCACCTGCTTACTTGCAGTGACCAAAGTCCTTTGCATAGAAGGGTAGCTTCCTGCAGATGCTAAAATGCAGGTGCCAGCTTTACTGGGTGCACGGGGCTTGGTATGAGTGAGTGGAAGGTCAGGTGCAATCAGTCAGGGGGGGAGGATGGCCCTGTTGGAAGCAACGAGGCACTGCAAAGGCAAAGGCTAAGGCATATGGGCTTCCGGTTCAGTCAGGCAGGCTCCTTTCACCGTGGCTTGGAGTGGCACATAGAAGCTGCACTGAGGTATTTCGGCCTTTGAGTAGAAACAACATACTTCCTTCTTCCTTTTAACCGTGCAGGATAAAGGCTCTCTTGCAGTGTGGTTTGGAACTTGGAACTTGGTTTTGGTTTCATTTAAGTCCCATGATTAGCAGGCAATCTTTCCGGGTCTTTTTTTTTTTTTTTTTTTTTTTTTGAGAGGGTTTTTCTTTAGGGG